>NC_067409.1:7118430-7422597 GCF_009764475.1 Pristis pectinata
GCATTTCCTGTAAATCTGCTGGTGCAGGGGCCTGGTGGGAGCTACAGTGTGTGAAGCTGGCTCCTGGGGGGAGAGCTGGGAGATCTGCCTGCCCCTGGGGGACCCCAGGCACACAAGCCTGGCCTGTGGCACGAGAGGAGCAGTGAGTGACTGAGCTGGTCGCTCGCCCTCTCTCCCGGCTCCCAAGTTGTGGTCAGGGCTGGCAGCTCACGTGCCCCATTTCCCACATTTCTTACCAATCAGGAACCTATCAATCTCCATCTTAAATACACCCAATGACTTGGCCTCCACGGCCGTCTGTGGCAACAAATTCCACAGAATCACCACCCTCTGGCTGAAGAAATTCCTCCTCAACTCAGTTCTAAAGGGACGTCACTTTATTCTGAGGCTGTGCCCTCTGATCCTGGACTCTCCCACTGATGGAAACATCCTCTCCACGTCCGCTCTATCCAGGCCTTTCAGTATCCGGTAGGTTTCAATGAGATCCCCCCTCATCCTGCTGAACTCAATGGCCCAGAGACATCAAACGCTCCTCACACAGACCTCCATTTCCTACTTTCCCTTTAAAGTGACCAGGGTTCTGGCTCCTGCCCTCCCATTGAGATTGCTTGGTTCATTGGAGAATTTAATATATTACTGTGTAACATCTAGAAAAAGTGAACTAAAAAATATTGGGTATTAATAACATTCAGTAGTTTTACCACCTAAGTCCCTAGAACGCCGGATTATCAGAGTTTTTACTGAACTCATTGTAGAAAAAGATTTTTCCTCATGGAGCCCTCCATCCATGGCAGAAGCCAATTCAGTCTCATGCATCTGAGAAACATTGATAGGGAGTTTGGTGACATACTCCTGTCTATCACTTGCTCTTAAGGGGCCCAGCACACCCAAATGTCTGCTCTACATTTATGCTGAGCGAGATTCTCCAACGGCAAAACTTTATTACAGGATATGGGCATTGGAAGGCAACATCTACAGCCCATACCTAATTGCCCTTGAGAAGGTGGTGCGGATTCCTCTACGCATCAACTAGATCCTGCACTCCTTCCCTGCCTGGAAGAGCATTGGGAAATGGCTGGAAGGTAAATTGGTTCTGAGGTACAGCGAAAAACTTTGTTTTGCATGCCATCCATACAGATCATTTCATCACATCAGTGCATTGCAGTAGTACAAGGGGAAACAATAACAGAATGTATAGATAAGGTGGACAAGCAATATCTTTTTCCCATTATTCAGAGATTCAATACCAGAGGGCATGCATTTAAGGTGAGAGGGGGTAGGTTCAGAACAGACGTGAGGGGTACGTTTTTTTACTGAGACAGTGGTGGATGCCTGGACTGCATTGCCTGATAAGGTGGTGGAGGCAAACTCATTGGGGGCTTTTAAGAGGGGCTTGGATGGGCACATGGATGAGAGGAAAATAGAGGGATATGGGCATTCTGTAGGTAGGAGGGAATAGCTATGTCAGCACAACATTGTGGGCTGAAGGGCCTGTTCTGTGCTGTACTGTTCTAAGTTCTAATGCAGAATAAAGTGTTACAGTTACAGAGAAAGTGCAGTGCAGGCAGACAATAAGGTGCAAGGCCATAATGAGGTAGATTGTGAGGTCAAGAGCCCATTTTATCATACTGGGGACCATTCAATAGTCTTATAACAGCGGGATAGACGCTGTCCTTGAGCCTGGTGGTACGTGCTATCAGGCTTTTGTACTTTCTGCCTGATGGGAGGGGAGAGAAGAGAGAATGTCCGGGGTGGGTGGGGTCTTTGATTATGTTGGCTGCTTTACCGAGGCAGCGAGAAGTGTAGACAGAGTCCATGGAGGGGAGGCTGGTTTCTGTGACATGCTGAGCTGTGTCCACAACTCTTTGCAGTTTCTTGTGCTCCTGGGCAGAACAGTTGCCATACCAAGCTGTGATGCATCCGGATGGGATGCTTTCTGTGGGGCATCGATAAAAGTTGGTGAGTGTCAAAGGCGACATGCTGAATTTCAAGGCGGCACTCTTGCTTCCATGCCAGAAAATTGCAATCTTTACTTCCAGTAGTGGGAGACTCTCAAACGAGAGGACATAGTTTCAAGATAAGGGGCTGGTTAGATTTTTGAGAGATGAACCATAGAAACCATCCTATCTGAATGCATCACAGCTTGGTACGGCAACTGCTCTGCCTGGGACCACAAGAAACTGCAGAGAGTTGTGGATACAGCCCAGCACATCACGCAAACCAGCCTCCCCTCCAAGGACTCCGTCTACACTTCTCGCTGCGTTGGGAAAGCAGCCAACATAATCAAAGACCCCACCCACCCCGGACGTCCTCTCTTCTCCCCCCTCCCATCAGGCAGAAGATACAAAAGCCTGAGAGCACGTACCACCAGGATCAAGGACGGCTTCTATCCCACTGTTATCAGACTCTTAAACTTCTATCCCACGGTGATAAGGCGATTGAACGGTTCCCTTATATGATGAGATGGACTCTTGACCTCATGATCTAGCTTGTCATGACCTTGCACCTTATTGTCTGCCCTTTCTCTGTACACTATTCTGCATTCTGTTACTGTTTTCCCTTGTACTACCTCAATGCACTGTTGTAATGAAATGATCAGTACGGATGGCATGCAAAACGTTTTTCACTCTACCTCTCTACGTGACAATAATAAACCAATTTACCAATACTGAGGGAATGTCACACTGACAGAGTTACCACCTTTCAAAGCTCCTACAATGAGTTTTATATAAAAACCACAGCTCATGGACAGGAGTGATTCAAGCCCCTGTTTATTGGTTTATCGCTTTTATTGGTTATTGTGCTTTATTATTATTATCATGTGAACCGAGACACAGTGAGATCCAGACAGATCATTCCATGCATCGAGGGAGACAAGAAGAAAACAGAATGCAGAATATGGTGTTACATTGACAGAGAAAGGGCAGTGCAAGTAGGCAAAGTGCAAGGATCACGATGAGGTCGATTGGGAGATCGAGATCAAGCATTCGTCAACTGTGCTCCAATGTTAAAACCCTGTTACTCTGTTCTGCCGTTCCCCACCAGAGGTAATGACATCCCTGGAGCCAGCCTATCAAATCCACACTTTTTCTGCCAAGTTTCAACAACATATCTCCAGGGTTTAACCATCCCATCCTGTGAAAGAGATGTTATTTTGCTTTAAAAAAAAACGAACCTAATCAGTGCATTAGCTGATAATACAGATCATTTCATTACAATAGTGCATTGATGTGCTGGCTAAGGTGCATTAATTGAGGTGTATCACCTAAGGGGAATTTGCTGAGGTGCATTTCCTGAGGTGCATTACGTGAGGTGCATTCAATAAGGTGCATTAACTGAGGTGAATTACATAAGGTGCATTAACTGAGGTGCATTGCATGAGGTTCATTGCATGAGGTTCATTGCATGAGGTGCATTATATGAGGTGCATTAACTGAAGTGCATTAAATAAGGTGCATTAACTGAGGTGCATTATGTGAGGTGCATTATGTGAGGTGCATTATATGAGGTGCATTAACTGAAGTGCATTAAATAAGGTGCATTAACTGAGGTGCATTATGTGAGGTGCATTATGTGAGGTGCATTATATGAGGTGCATTAACTGAAGTGCATTAAATAAGGTGCATTAACTGAGGTGCATTATGTGAGGTGCATTATATGAGGTGCATTGCGTGAGGTGCATTGCGTGAGGTGCATTAACTGAGGTGCATTACGTGAGGTGCATTGCGTGAGGTGCATTGCGTGAGGTGCATTAACTGAGGTGCATTGGTTAAAACTGTACACTGCTGCTGCTGACGGTGCTGATAAGACACTGCAGAGCATTTCCACCTTGAATCTTCCTCTCCCCAGGGAGATAAGTGGGGGTAACTAGTCTGATTACATTTATGCCAGCTTTGTTCTATATCCATTCGTGGGATCTTGGCATCAGTGATCAGCCGGCATTTATTGCTCATCCATAACTGCCCATGAGAAGGGGGTGGGTGGTGAGCTGCCTTCTGGAACGGTTGCAGTCCTTCTGGTGAAGGTGCTCCCACCATGGAATTGGACAGGGGGCTCTAGGGTTTCAACTGAGCAATAATGAATATTCAGCAATATATTCCCAAGGCTGGAATATGGTCTGTGTACCAGGACAGCCAAATCCTGTTGCTCCTCCATGGTTCCCTGAGTCTCCCACCATTTAGAAAATGTCCCAACTCATCTGTGTTGGATACACAGTGAATGACCCGACACTTCCTCCCACTGAAATAAAAACAGAAAAGGCTGGAAATACTCAGTAGGGGAAAGGTCATTGATCTGAAACCTCAACTCTGCTTCTCTCTCCACAGATGCTGCCCGACTTGCCGAGTTTCCCCAGCATTTTCTGATTTTATTTCGGATGTCCAACATCTGCAGTATTTTGCTTTTAGAGCAATGCACTTTGGGTAATGCACCTCAACTAATGCACCTCAGCTAATGCACCTCAGCTAATGCACTTCAGCTAATGCACCTCTGGTAATACACCTCAACTAATGCACCTCAACTAATGCACTTCAACTAATGCACCTCTGGTAATACACCTCAACTAATGCACCTCAACTAATGCACTTCAGCTAATGCACCTCAGCTAATGCACCTCTGGTAATGCACCTCAGCGAATGCACTTCAGCTAATGCACCTCTGGTAATACACCTCAACTAATGTACCTCAACTAATGCACTTCAGCTAATGCACCTCAGCTAATGCACCTCTGGTAATGCACCTCAGCTAATGCACTTCAGCTAATGCACCTCTGGTAATACACCTCAACTAATGCACCTCAACTAATGCACTTCAACTAATGCACCTCTGGTAATACACCTCAACTAATGCACCTCAACTAATGCACTTCAGCTAATGCACCTCAGCTAATGCACCTCTGGTAATGCACCTCAGCGAATGCACTTCAGCTAATGCACCTCTGGTAATACACCTCAACTAATGTACCTCAACTAATGCACTTCAGCTAATGCACCTCAGCTAATGCACCTCTGGTAATGCACCTCAGCTAATGCACTTCAGCTAATGCACCTCTGGTAATACACCTCAGCTAATGCACCTCAACTAATGCACTTCAGCTAATGCACCTCAACTAATGCACCTCAACTGATGCACCTCAACTGATGCACCTCAGCTAATGCACTTCAGCTAATGCACCTCTGGTGATGCACCTAAGAAAGGTAACTGTTTTTCAGCAAAATAACATCTCCCTCAGAGGACAGAATGGTTAACCTGTCAGGGCGTGTTGTTATACTTTTGTTTGCACTTGAATTTGGATTTGATAGGCTGGCTGCAGAGATGTCATTGCCCCTGGCGGGGAAGAGCAAACAGGGCAGCAGGATTTCAACGGATTTCCTCCCTGAAGGACATTGGGGTTTTCATGGTCACTGCTACTGATGGGGTCTTCGATCTCCAGATTTACCACAAAGTAATAAATTCTGAACTTAAATACCCGTGTGGGAATTGAACACCTGACTCAGTACAATTGATCCGGAAACCTCGCCACCACGTTACTGGCTGCTGAACTGGTGCCAGCCTGACACCTGGAACAGGATGCATCATCATTCTAAACGGCTGCAAGCTGTGACCTTGGTACCTGTGCCAGGGAAATACTGCATAGCACCGACAATCGATCAGTGTATTTAAAAAAAATTCAATGGTTACTAAAGTTGTCGGTCAGGTCCCACGGTGGAAATTGTGACTTCAAGAATATCAGGCTCCCATCAGAATGGGCCTGGTCCCACTCCAACCCTTCTCCCCAGGGCTGCCACCACTCCCTCCACTATGCCTGGGGACTACACCCTCTCTATCATCCACTTCCAGTGCCTGTCCTCCCTCTCAATCACTCCTGGGGTCTCCAATCTCTTTGTGGACACAGCTCAGCACATCACGGAAACCAGCCTCCCCTCTGTGGACTCTGTCTACACTTCTCACTGCCTCAGTAAAGCAGCCAACATAATCAAAGACCCCACCCACCTCGGGCACTCTCTCTTCTCCCCCAACCCATCAGGCAGAAGATACAAAAGCCTGAAAGCACGTACCACCAGGCTCAAGGACAGTTTCTATCCCACTGTTATAAGACTAATAATCGGTTTCCTAGTACAATAGGATGGACTCTTGACCTCACAATCTACCTCATTATGGCCTTGCACTTTATTGTCTGCCTATAGTTACAAGACTAGGTGTCGTCATTTAAAACTGAGATATGTAGGAACTTCTACTTGCAGGAGGTGGTGAATCCTGGGGGCTGTAGAGGCTGCAGGGTGTATCAGAAATACAGAGGGGTGTAGAGGCTGTCAAGGGATACAGAGATAGGGAGGGGTGTAGAGGCTGCAGGGGGTTACAGAGACAGGGAGGGGTGTAGGGGCTGGAGGGGGTTACAGAGACAGGGAGGGGTGTAGGGGCTGGAGGGGTTACAGAGATAGGGAGGGGTGTGGGAGCTGGAGGGGGTTACAGAGATAGGGTGGGGTGTAGGGGCTGGAGGGGGTTACAGAGATAAGGAGGGGTGTGGGGGCTGGTTACAGAGATAGGGAGGGGTGTATGGGCCGGAGGGGGTTACAGAGATGGAGGGGTGTAGGGGCTGGAGGGGGTTACAGAGGGAGGGAGGGGTGGACATTCAGAATTGAGATGAGAAGAAATTTCTTTACTCTGAGGACAGTGAATCTTTGGAGTTTTCTTTTAAGAGGGCTGTGGAGCCTCAGTTGCTGATTATATTCAGACTGAGATCAATGTTTTTTGATACCAAGTGAGCAAAGGAACATTAGTATGGGAAAATAGTGCCGAGATTTAAATAAAAAAAAGTCATGACGGCCTATTCCGGCTCCTGTTTTTTATGTTATTATATTTTACACCGTAATACAAAAATTGCTGGGAGACTTTTATATCTTTACTTCCCTTCACTATCTGGAATTATCAAGAACTGTTCAACATTTACTACACATTAATTACTGCCATGAAACTAATTTGACAAAAAAACAAGCCTGGGTTTGGATGTGGGGAGGATCTGCTGCTTCAGCACTGTAAATAGAACCGTCCACATGCTCACCTTATTGCCACTTAATTCACAAATCAATCCTTTCTCGTCCTCACGGAGTACTGGGATCTGAGGAATGTTCCCAACAAACACATGGCTGCGTAAAACAGGAAGCAAGTCAAAGCAGGATTCAGTAATTTTCTTTAAGGCACTGGCTACAGCTTCTTCATTTGCATTAACAGGTTCATGAGGCTGGGTGAGCAGTTCAGTTTTATTTGTTGGTTTTGGCTCTACAACATCATTATGAAGTGGTTTGGTTGGTCAACAACATCTACAACAGTGATTAAATCAGCAGTGTTATCCCCATGCTGACAATTTTTATCCCTGCTATCTGGAGGGGTGTAGGGGCTGGAGGGGGTTACAGAGATAGGGAGGGGTGTGGGACTGGAGGGGGTTACAGAGACAGGGAAGGGTGTAGGGGCTGGAGGGGGTTACAGAGATAGGGAGGGGTATTGGGGCCGGAGGGGTTACAGAGACAGGGAGGGGTGTAGGGGCAGGAGGGCGTTACAGAGACAGGGAGAGGTGTTGCAGCCGGAGGGGGTTACAGAGACAGGGAGGGGTGTTGGGGCCGGAGGGGGTTACAGAGACAGGGAGGGGTGTGGGGGCCGGAGGGGGTTACAGAGGCAGTGAGGGGTGTAGGTGCTGGAGGGGGTTACAGAGGCAGTGAGGGGTGTTGGGGCCGGAGGGGGTTACAGAGACAGGGAGGGGTGTGGGGGCCGGAGGGGGTTACAGAGGCAGTGAGGGGTGTGGGGGCCGGAGGGGGTTACAGAGACAGGGAGGGGTGTTGGGGCCGGAGGGGGTTACAGAGACAGGGAGGGGTGTTGGGGCCGGATGGGGTTACAGAGACAGGGAGGGGTGTGGGGGCCGGAGGGGGTTACAGAGACAGGGAGGGGTGTTGGGGCCGGATGGGGTTACAGAGACAGGGAGGGGTGTTGGGGCCGGATGGGGTTACAGAGACAGGGAGGGGTGTTGGGGCCGGATGGGGTTACAGAGACAGGGAGGGGTGTAGGACCACACAGACAACACTCGAGGTCAGGATCGAACCCGCTACTTGGCGCTGTGAAGTTCCCGCACTAACTTTCCACCTCCTGTCCTGACGGACAGGACCCGAAGCAGGGCGGCGGCAGAAATGCAAACAAGTGTTAGGGCAGGGAGCCGGAGATCTTCGGGAAGTCTCCGAAACGCCTCCTTCCCCTCCCACCTCCATCTCCATATAATGTCTCGCCAGAGGCCGGTCCCGCACTCGGAGCGCCTGCGAGGGGTTTGAGGGTTCGGTTCCCCCCTCTGGATGCCCTCTCGGGAGGCAGGTGGTAGGCGGCGAGGATGATGAGGGAGCTCCGGCGCCACTCCTTCTGGAGGGCAATGCTGGCCGAGTTCCTGGGGGTGACCATCTTCGTCTTCCTCAGCACCGGCTCGGCCACCAAGTGGACGGGGAGCCACGTCCCCGCCGACATCGTGCAGATCGCTCTCACCTTTGGCTTGTCCATCGCCACCCTCGCCCAGTGCGTGGGGCACATCAGCGGCGCCCACCTCAACCCCGCCGTCACCGTCGGCCTGTTGGTCGGCTGCCGGCTCAGTGTGGTCCGAGCCCTCGCCTACATCGGCTGCCAGATGCTCGGGGCCGTGACAGCCAGCGCCATCCTCCTGGGGGTCACCCCCACGTCCAGGAACAGCACGCTCGGACTTAACGCGGTAAGCCCACTGAGGGGCCCCTCCCGTGTCACCTTTAGCGCCGCTTGGTCATGGGCATCGGTTCAGGACACGGAACAAACCTCTGGGGGAATTCCACACACATGTTGGAGGAACTCAGCAGGTCAGGGGTTCCAGACCCTTCATCAAGACTCATCCTTGATGACTTAAGTCAAGTTAACATTGGCAGTGTTTGGTCATTCCATGGGGACCATCTTAGGTAGACACATGAATGATAGAGAAATGGGGGGCCATGTGGGAAGGAAGGGTTTGATAGATAAGATTTCTTTATTAGTCACATGTACATTGAAACAAACAGTGAAATGCATCTTTTGCGTAGAGTGTTCTGGGCCCAGCCCGCAAGTATCGCCACACTTCTGGTGCCAATATAGCACGCCCACAACTTCCTAACCTGTATGCCTTTGGAATGTGGGAGGAAACCGGAGCACCCGGAGGAAACCCACGCAGACACGGGGAGAACGTACAAACTCTTTACAGACAGCAGCGGGAATTGAGCACGGGTCGCGGGCGCTGTAATAGCGTCACGCTATCCTGATCTTAGAGCAGGATAAAATGTCGGCACAACATTGTGGGCTGAAAGGCCTGTACTGTGCTGTAGTGTTCTATGTTCTATCTCCCATGAGTGGGTTACAAGCCCTCGATGTAATGACATTAGCCTTTGACTCATCAAACGGTCTCGACCCGAAACGCCAACTGTTTATTTCCCTCCACAGATGCTGCCTGACCTGCTGAGTTCCTCCAGCACTTTGTATGTGTTGCTCCAGATTCCAGCATTTGCAGAGCCTCTTGTGTCTCTGGGGAAACTCAGCTGGTCAGGCAGCATCTGTGGAGGGAGAGGTATGGTCCATGTTCTGGGTCCAGATACTGCATCAGGACTTGACTGAATATTGGTATTGGTATGTTATTGCCCCCGGAGACAGTGAAAAACTTTTGTTTGCATGTCATCTAAAGCATTCTACATCGTTATAAGGCTATTGAACCATAAAATGGATTTTTGACCTCACAATCTACCTCGTTATGAACTTGCACCTTATTGTCTGCCTGCACTGCACTTTCTCTGTAACTGTAACACTTAACTCTGCATTCTGTTATTGCTTCACCTTGTACTCCCTCAATGCACTGTTGTAATGAAATGATCTGTATGGATGACATGCAAACAAAGTTTTTCACTGTACTTCGGTACATGTGACAATAATAAACGAACTTACCAATCGAGGTAGTAAAAAGGAAAACAGAATGCAGAATATAGTGTTACAGTTACAGAGAAAGTGCGGTGCAGATAAACCGAGAAAGTGCACGGCCCAGGACGAGTTGGATCGGGAGATGAAGAGTCCTTCTCCCGTGTGTGAGAAGTCCGTTCGAGTCTGATCTCAGCGGGACAGAAGCTATCCGTGAACCTGGTCCTCCAGCAGATTGCTTGTTGCGCCAGATCCCAGAACCTCTTGTGTCGTTGAACAGTCCGAATCCACTTTGCAAAGTTGCCGCTGTTGCTTCTTTTTATGCTGAATGCATCGGTTATTAATAAATGCAAATTAATATTCGCTTAGTTTAATAATCTGTGGTCAAATCATTCCTTTGGTTTGTTGATGGCACTCGGGACGTTTAACCGCCCCCTGTACTACTGTTAAATTAATCAGTTTTGATGCAAACACTTTGGATGCCGTTAACACTGGCGGTGTTTAGTCATTACATGCGGACCATCTCCCACGGGTGGGTCACAAGCCCTCGATGTAATGACACTTTGTGGTGTTTGCTGCTTCGTGGAGACAGGGAGCTCTCTCCTGCTGCCTGCAGAACATAGGGGTGACAGTCTCAGGGTAACAGGTGAGACTGAGAGAGAAGGGTCTTCACTCAATGGAGATTAACTTGGTTTAACAGCACTGAACGCGTTGAAATCAAAACGGATTAATTTGACATCAGTGGGGACGGTTTAATGTTCTGGGCGCCGTAAACCAATCAAAGGGATGCTTTGACCCATAATTAGATTTACAGGGTTACACGGCTGGGAAACGGGCCTTTCTGTCCAAATTGCCGAGCTCAGCTACAGGAGATTCTTCAGAGGCTGGGATCTGGAGCAACACACACACACACACACACACACACACACTGCTGGAGGAACTCAGCGGGTCAGGCAGCATCTGTGGAGGGAGATGGACGGTGGACGTTTCGGGTCATCAGGACTGGGAACTGGAGGTGAGTTGAGAGAGCAAGGAATGATATTGTAGAGCTCAGTCTCCTTCTCAACCTGAGGAAAACTCCTGGAAACGTTGACTGGTGTCTCCATCAGAGATTCTGCCTCACTCAGTTCTTACAGTGTTTTTTTTTGCCTTTTTCTGTTTCAGATTCCAGCAGCTGCCGTTTTATTTATTCCCCCTCCCTCCCTAACCTCCCGCTGTTGTGGGAGGGTAGGCAGGGCTGGAGGGGCCGAGTAGCCTGCTCCCCGTGTTAGCGAGGGTAAACCGGCCAGTCCGGGCACTGGCCGGCAGCCGGTGGCGGACGCGCGGGGAAGATCTCAGTAGCCGGGGGTAGGGTGGGGGGGGGGGGGGGAATCCTGTGGGCCCCGGGGGCCGGTTACTGTCCCGGTCCCTGGGTCTCTCCCCCACGTCCTGCCACCCGCCTGCCGATTAGTCCCAGTACCCCCGCCCCCCCACCGATCCCTGAAGCTATCGGCACATCCCACTGGTAATGTGGAGGGCAGGGCTTCAACTGCAACAACGGTTAAAATGTCAGGTCTCTCCCTCTGTGTACCATCCTGTGTACCTACGATATTTGGGATATTTATTTGGAAGATCAGTCGGTCGATGTCAGCCAGAACTTACAAACTCCTCACAGGCAGCGGCTGAAATTGAACCCGGGTCGCTGGCGCTGTAATAGCGTTATGCTAACCGCGACACTTTTTCTGAATGTGTATTTTTGTACATGGTGCATACTTGTTTGTATTTATTCATGTGTAAGTGTTTTGGTGTGTATGTCTCTGTTTCTACATAAATGTATGTGATATACCTCAGTGTTTGTGTGTCTGCATTTATGACTATTTGTCTGCATAAGCTTGTCTACCACTGTAATCGTGTATATATGTTTGTCAGTGTAACTGTGTTGTGAGTGTGTGTCTGTATATTAGTGTTTGTTTGTCTGTGTGTCTGTTTATATGTCTGTGTTTGTATGTCTGCATGTGGTTCTGTGTGTCTGTTTGTGTGTCTGCATGTGGTTCTGTGTGTGTCTGTATGTGTGTATGCATGTCTGTATGTGTGTTTTTGTGTGTCTGTGTGCATGTGTTTGTGTATGTGAGTGCAAGTGACTATCTGTGTATGTATTTTGTGAGTGTTTGTTAAATTGCATGTGTCTGGGAGTCACTCTCTGGCTGTGTATGTGTGTTTATGACTGCCTAATGTCTGTATGCCTGTGAGTGTGTGCAACTGTGTGTGTATACACTGCTATGCATGTGAGTCTGTATGTCTTTTGTCCCATTGTGTGTCTGTGTATGTCTTTGTGTGAGAATCTTTGTGTCTGTGTTTTTGTGTATCTGTTTGTGTCTGTGTGTGTATGTGTATTTGTGTGTGCATCTCTGTTTACGTCTGTATGTTTGTGTTTGTGTGTGTGTATGTGTCTGTGTGAGTGCGCGTGCATGTGTGTGGGTACTTGTGTGGGTGTGTTTATGAATCTCTACGTGTCTGTGTGTCTGCGCATGTGCGTCTCAGTGTCTGTATGTTGTGGAGCGGATGTCTATGTGTGTCTCTTTATCTGAGAGTGTTTGTGTGCCTGTGTTTCTGTGTGCATGTGTATGTGCATGTTGATATGTGTGTGACTTTCTGTCTTTGTGCATATGTGTATGTATGTCTGTGTGTGCTTGTCTGCATGTGCATATGCATCCGTGTGTGCATGCATACATGTGTGTGTGTGTGTGTGTGTGTAGCTGCTGCGGCGAATTACTTGTGGCTCAGATCCCAACACAACTTATTGCAGGCCAACCTGAATATAAGAGCTGCTGTTATATAATGCCCCAGTGTTATATCATGTCATATATCATGTTGGGTCTGGTCTCCTTATCTAAGGAAGACAGAGGGAGTGAGATGAATCCCTGAGACGGCAAGAGTTGTTGTGCAAGGAGTCATTAAGCAGTGTGGGCCTGCAATCTCTGGAGTTTAGAATGATACCAGATGATTTCACTGAAATGTACAGCATTCCTCTGGGGCTAGACAGGGTAGCTGAATGTCTTACTCCTTCTTCCATACTCTGATGTAATATCCATCACTCTGTCAATTGGAAGAAGAGAACACTGCACTTTGTGGGAGTTTGCTGTGCACAGTTTGGCTGCCTCGCTCCCCACATTTCAACACTTGAAGGGAGCTTTGGCTGCAAGGTGCTTTGGGATGCCCTGGGAGGATGGTGAAAGGTGCAATGGAAATGCAGCTCCTTTTTGTTTTAACCTCCCACCCCTCTTCTCCCCTCTCCCATCGGGCAGAAGATACAAAAGCCTGAAAGCACGTCCCACCAGGCTCAAGGACAGCTTCCATCCCACTGTTATAAGACTATTGAACCGTCCCCTAGTACGAGAAGATGAACTCTTGACCTCACAATTTACCTTAATATGGCCTTGCACTTTATTATCTGTCTGCACTGCCTTTTCTCTGTAACTGTAACACTTTATTCTGCATTCTGTTATTGTTTTTCCTTGTACTACCTCAATGCACTGATGTGATGAAATAATGATCTGTACAGATGGCATGCAAAACAAAGTTTTTCACTGTACCTCAGTACATGTGACAATAATAAACCAATTACCAATTTACTTCAACCCTTCGAGGGTAGAGGGGTTCTTAGATTTAGGGATACTGTGGGGATGGACTGCCTTCATATCAATGGCCATTTCTCAACACCGTTTTCCCTCTGACCTCTAATGGTGATGGCCAGGTTGGTAAATGTAATTACTTGCTTGGTTAATGCGTTGAAGGTTCTTTATCTGTAAAGGAATGCCAGACTGCAATGTGGTACAGTGGGTTAGACACTGACCTTTCACCTCTAGAACCACACAGATCAAAGACAAAATCGTTTATTGTCATATTCACAGATGCAATGAAAAACTTACTTGCAGCAGCATCACAGGCACAGAGCATCAGATAAGCAGCATTCTCAAGAAAAACATAAATTATTGGTATTTGTTTATTATTGTCACTTGTACCGAGGTACACTGAAAAACTTGCATACCGATTGTACAGGTCAATTCATTACACAGTGCAGTTACATTGAGTTAGAACAGAGTGCATTGAGTTAGTACAGGTAAAAACAATAACAGTACAGAGTAAAGTGTCACAGCTGCAGAGAAAGTGCAGTGCAATAAGGTGCAAGGTCACAACAAGGTAGATCGTGAGGTCAGAGTCCATCTCATCGTATAAGGGAACCATTCAGTAGTCTTATCACAGTGGGATAGAAGCTGTCCTTAAGCCTGGTGGTACGTGCCCTCAGGCTCCTGTATCTTCTACCTGATGGAAGAAGAGAGAAGAGAGAATGGCCTGGGTAGGTGAGGTTTTTGATTATTAAACATAAATTGTACACAATTTTTACAAGAAAGAACACAATTAGAACAAAAAAAACACAAAGGTCATTTTAGTGCGAAGTGATCAAGGTGGTCACAGTGTTGCTAAACTGAGGTAGTGATTAGGGTTGTGTTGGTTGGTTCAAGAACCGAATGGTTGAAGGGAAGTCACTGTTCTTGAACCTGGTTGTGTGGGACTTCAGGCTTCTGTACCTCCTGCCCGATGGTAGCTGCGAGAAGATGGCACAGCCCGGATGGTGGGGATCTTTGATGATGCTCCTCTCCTAGGTGTCAGGTTTTAGCTTGCAAACACTCCAGTGAAAGTGGCCACACTACATCATCATGAAACTTCACTTTTTTGCCCAAACTCACATGAGAGCGACAGTGGTACAGCTGTAAAGCTGCTACCTCACAGCTCCAGTGACCCGGGTTTGATCCTGACCTCGGGCACTCCCTGTGTGGAGTTTACACATCCTCCCGGTAACTGTGTGGATTTCCCCGGGGTGGTCCGGTTTCCTCCCACATCCCAAAGATGTGGGGGTTGGTGGGCTGCTGTAAACTGCCACTAGTGCAGGTAAATGACAAGAGAATCAAATGGCTGTACGTGAGAGAGAAAAAAGGAGAATTGGACTGATGGGTTTGTTCTGCTGGGGATTGAGAAGAACATGATGGGCTGAATGACCTCCTTCTGTGTTGTAGAAGTAAGTAGGCGAGCTTTTCAGCCAAGTTTGGACCTGTATTCAGTGGAGGTCAGAAGAAGAGGTGATAGAGTCATACAGCATGGAAATAGGCCATTCGGCCCAACTTGTCCATGCTGACAAAAATGCCAATCAAAGCTAGTCCCATTTGCCAATGTTTATAGAACATAGAACATTACAGCACAGTACAGGCCCTTTGGCCTACAATGTTGTGCTGACATTTTATCCTGCTCTAAGATCTATCTAACCCTTCCTTCCCACATAGCCCCCTATTCTTCTATCATTCATGTGTCTAAGAGTCTCTTAAATGTCCCTAATGTATCTGCCCCATAACCTCTGCCGGCAGTGCGTTCCACGCACCCACCACTCTCTGTGTAAAAAAACTTACCCCTGACATCCCCCTTATACCTTCCTCCAATCACCTTAAAATGATGTCCCCTCGTGTTAGCCATTACCGCCCTGGGAAAAAGTCTCTGACTGTCCACTCGATCTATGCCTCTTAGCATCTTGTACACCTCTATCAAGTCACCTCTCATTCTCCTTCTTTCCAAAGAGAACGGCCCTCGCTTGCTCAACCTATCCTCATAAGTCATGCTCTCCAATCCAGGCAACATCCTGATGAATCTCCTCTGCACCCTCTCTAAAGCTTCCACATCCTTCCTATAATGAGGCGACCAGAACTGAACACAATGTTTGGCCCATATCCCCCCAAACCTTTCCTACCCATGTACCTGTCTAAGTACCTTTTAAATGTTGTTAATGTACCTGCCTCACCCACTTCCTCTCACCACCCTCTGGGTGAAAAAAGTTACCCCTCAGGATCCTATTAAATCTCTCCCCTCTCACCTCAGACCTATGCCCTCTAGTTGTTTGTTCCCCAGCCCTGGGGAAAAGACTGTGTGCATTCAGCCTCTCTATGCCCCTCATGATTTTATACACCTCAATCTTACTGAAACGTATGAGATTCTGAGGGGTATGGTGAAAGGGTGTGTTCCCCAATGTGAGTTATCTACAATAAAGGGCCAGAGTTTCAGATAAGGGATTACCCATTTTAAGACAAAGGAAACAATTATCTCAGAGGGTGATGGATTGGGCTACCCAGAGAATTTTGGTCACTGAGTATATTTAAGGTTGAGATAAAGAGTGGAGGTGATTCCAAGATCAGACCAGATATGATTTTCTTGAGTAGCAGAGCAGGTTTGAGGGGCTGCATAGCCCAGACCAACTCCTATTTCTCTTGACAGGGCATATGGGCAGGTGATGAATCGAAGGTGCGAGAATGGGGGTGGAGAGGTTTGAGCATGGATTTTTTTTTAAAGAAGTTGTCTTTTGGTTAAGAACTCGCGCTTCCGACCCCAGCAACCTGGGTAGCAGAGGGGAGCAGCCAGCATCATTTTGAAAGTTATTTTTCAGTTAAGAACTTGTGTTTCCAGTCCCCGGCAGGCAGAGGGAAAGGGAGCCAGCAGCTTTTTACAGGTTGTTTTCAGGTATAAAAGGGAAGCAGGCTCCAGCGGAGTGGCCATTTTTGGGAGTGGCCGTACCTGAACCATGGCTTGAGTATAGGTGCTTTGGTTTAGGTGGCTTCGATGAGAAGAGGCTGAGCTGGTAGGAGCAGGTAAGTGCAGTTAAGGTTTTCATTAGTATTACTCTCCCTGTTGGAGTAGCTGGGATACCAGTTGGGGCAAGGGGCATGCTTCTCCTGCAGGATGTGGGAGATCAGGGTGACTGCCAGTGTCCCTGATGACTTCACGTCGGAAGTGCGCCCAGCTGTAGCTCCTGACTGACCACACGAAGGAACTGGAGCTGGAGTTGAATGCACTTAGGATTGTCCGGGATGCTGACAGCATGATAGATAAGAGCTTTAGCAAGGTGGTCACACCTAAGGTGCAGCCAGCAGATAGTTGGGCGACCACCAGGAAGGGTAGAACAAGCAGCAGAATCCCCCTGTAGCCATTCCTCTCAGCAACAGGTATACCCCTTTGGATACTGCTGTGGGGGATGACCTATCAGGGCACAGCAGCAGCAGCCAGGTCAGTGGCACCGTGGCCGGCTCTTGAGGCTCAGCAGGGAAGGGTAAAGTCAGGCAGAGCAATATTGATAGGAGACTTGATAGTTAAGGGGGGGCAGGCAGGAGATTCTGTGGCTGCAAAAGAGACGCCAGGATGGTGTGTTGCCTCCCAGGTGCCAGAGTCGAGGATGTCTCAGAGCAGAACATTTTTCAGGGGGAGGGTGAGCAGCCAGAGGTCGTGGTGCACATTGGCACCAATGACATAGGTAGAAAGGGGGAAGAGGTCCTGCGTAGTGAGTATAAGGAGTTAAGAAAGCAGCTGAAGATCAGGACCTCCAAGGTAGTAACCTCTGGATTACTCCTGGTGCCATGTGCTAGTCAGGGCAGGAATAGAAAGAGAGAACAGATGAATGCGTGGCTGAGGAACTGGTGCAGGGGGCAGGGTTTCAGGTTCCTGGATCATTGGAGCCTCTTCCGGGGCAGGGGCGACCTGTACAAGAGGGACAGGTTGCACCTCAGCTGGAGGGGAACCGATATCCTGGCCGGGAAGTTTGCTAGTGCTACTTGGGAGGGTGTAAACTAATTTGGCAGGGGGATGGAGACCAGAGCACCGGGTCAGAAAGTGGAGGGATTGAGAGGAGGGTTCATGTGATGATCAGTAAGTCTGTAAGGAAGAATGGGCAAAGTAATGGACATGATGGGGTGGGCAGGTTGACGTGTGCTTATTTGAGTTAAGGGTAAGGGTGATGAACTTAGAGTATGGATCAATACATGGAACTATGATGTTGTGGCCATTACGGAGTCTTGGTTGAGAGAGGGACAGGACTGGGTGCTTAATGTACCAGGACTGGGTATCGATGTTTTAGAAAAAATAGGGAGGTAAAAGAGAGGGGTGGGGGTGGAATTGCACCATTAATCAGGGACAATGTCACAGCTGCACTTAGAGGGGACATAATGGAGGGCTCCTCCACTTACTCTATATGGGTAGAACTCAAAAATACAAAAGGTGCAATCACTCTGATGGGATTATACTACAGACCCCCCCCCCCCAATAGCCATCGGGATATTGGGGAATAGATATGCAGGCAGATTAGGGAAAAGTGTAAAAATAACAGGGTTATTATCGTGGGGGACTTTAACTTCCCCAGTATAGATTGGGACCTCCTTACTGCAAGAGGTTTAGACGGGGCAGAATTTGTTAGGTTCATCCACAAGGGTTCTTTAAATCAACATGTAGATAGTCCAACGAGGAGGGGCCGTACTGGACCCAGTGTTGGGAGATGTGCCTGATCAGGTGACTGACCCTTCATAGAGAGAAAGTTTAGGGAACAGTGACCACAACTCCTTAGGTTTTAAGATAGCTATAGATATGGACCTTGCAGCAAAGTATTAAACTGGAGCAGGGCAAATTACGGGAGCATTAGGCAGGAACTAGGGGGAGTTAATTGGGAACAGCTGTTTTTGGGCAAGTCCACCTCTGACATGTAGAAGATGTTTAAAGACCAACTGCACAGAGTACAGGACAGGGATGTTCCAGTCAGAGGGAAGGACAAGGATGGCAAGGTAAGAGAACCTTGGATGTCGAGAGAGTCAAGAAGAGAAAGGAAGCTTATGTAAAACTTAGGAAGCTAAGATCAAACAGAACCCTTGGGGATTATACAGAAGCTAGAAAAGAGCTGAAGAAGGGAATTAGGAAAGCCAGGAGGGGCCATGAAAAGTCCTTGGCAAGTAGGATTAAAGAGAGTCCCAAGGCATTCTATACATACATCAAGAGGATAACTAGGGAGAGGGTAGGGCCACTCAAGGATAAAGGAGGGAACATGTGCTTGGATGTGGAGGATGTGGCCAAGGTCCTAAATGAGTACTTTGCCTCGATATTTACCAAGAAGAAGGATGTGGCGGATAGTGAGATCAGTGTGTGGACCGTGCTAATATGCTCGGGCATTTTGAGGTAAAGAGGAGGTAGTGTTGGGTCTCTTAAAGAACATTAAGGTGGAGAAACCGGCCCAAATTGATTGCATGAGAGAGGAACTGGTCCAAATTGATTGCATGAGATAGGAACTGGTCCAAGTTGATTGCATGAGAGAGGAACCGGCCCAAATTGATTGCATGAGAGAGGAACTGGCCCAGATTGATTGCATAAGAGGGGAACTGGTCCAAATTGATTGCATGAGATAGGAACTGGCCCAAATTGATTGCATGAGATAGGAACCGGCCCAAATTGATTGCATGAGAGAGGAACTGGCCCAAGTTAATTTCATGAGAGAGGAACCGGCCCAAATTGATTGCATGAGAGAGGAACTGGCCCAGATTGATTGCATGAGAGAGGAACTGGCCCAAATTGATTGCATAAGAGAGGAACTGGTCCAAATTGATTGCATGAGATAGGAACCGGCCCAAATTGATTGCATGAGAGAGGAACTGGCCCAAGTTAATTTCATGAGAGAGGAACCGGCCCAAATTGATTGCAAATGTAAGCTAGTTGGAGGGACGGCAGAGCAGAAATGGATGGAATTTCTACAAGAAATAAGGAAAGTGCGGGACAGATATATTCCAAGAAAAAAAAGGCTATTAATGGAAAAATGGCACAAATGTGGATAACGAGAGAGGTTAAGGCTACAATAAAAGCAAAAGGGAGGGCATACAAGGAAGCAAGAATTAGTGGGAAAACGGAAGACTGGGAAACTTTTAAAAACCTGCAAAAAGAAACTAAGAAGGTCATTAGGAAAGAAAAGATGAATTATGAAAGGAAGTTGGCAGATAATATACAAAAGGAACTAGAGTTTTTTTAAATATATGAAGAGTAAAAGAGAGACACAGGTTGATATAGGACCAATCGATCACGGTGCGGGAGAGATTATAATGGATAACAAAGAGATGGCAGAGGAGCTAAATGAGTATTTTGCGTCAGTCTTCACTGTGGAGGACATCAGCAATATACCAGATAGTCAGGGGTCTCAGGGAATATAACTTGAGTTCAGTCAAAATTACTAGAGAGAAGGTGCTCAGGAAGCTAAACGGACTAAGAACAGATAAGTCTCCCGGACCAGATGAAGTGCACCCTCAGGTTCTGAAGGAAGTGGCTTTAGCGATTGTGGAGGCATTGGTGATAATTTTCCAGGCATCATTTGACTCCGGCATGGTTCCGGAGGACTGGAGGGTCACAAATGTAGTTCTGCTGTATAAGAAAGGTGGGAGGCAGCATAAAGGAAATTACAGACCTATTAGTCTGACATCGGTGGTTGGAAAAATATTGGAGTCAATTCTCAAGGATGAGGTTATGGAATACCTAGAGGTGCGTGACAAGATAGGTCCAAGCCAGCATGGTTATATGAAGGGAAGATCCTGCCTGACAAACCTATTGGAGTTTTTTGAGGAAATCTCAAGTAGGGTGGATAAGGGAGAGGCTGTGGATGTTGTGTATTTGGATTTTCAGAAGGCCTTCGACAAGGTGCCGCACAAGAGGCTGCTAAGTAAGATGAGAGCTCATGGAATTACAGGAAAGATATCAGAATGGGTGGAACATTGGCTGATAGGCAGAAAGCAAAGGGTGGGAATAAAGGGATCCTGTTCTGGTTGGCTGCCGGTTACCAGTGGTGTTCCGCAGGGGTCGGTGTTGGGGCCGCTTCTTTTTACACTGTATATCAATGATTTAGATTATGGTGTAAATGGTTTTGTGGCTAAATTTGCAGATGACACCAAGATAGGGCGAGGAGTAGGGAGTATTGAAGAAACAGAAAGGTTGCAGAGAGACTTAGATAGTTTAGGAGAATGGGCAAAGAAATGGCAGATGAGATTCAATGTTGAGAAATGTGCTGTTGTACACTTTGGAGGAAGAAGTAAATGGACAGATTATTATTTAGATGGGGAGAAAATTCAACGTACAGGAGTACAAAGGGACTTGGGGGACCTTGTGCAGGATACCCTAAAGGTTAACCACCAGGTCAGATCGGCGGTAAGAAAAGCAAATGCCATGTTGGCATTCATTTCGAGAGGTATAGTGTATAAAAGTAAGGAAGTGTTGATGAGGCTCTATGGGACACTGGTGAGACCTCATTTGGAATACTGTGTGCAGTTTTGGGCCCCTTATCTTAGGAAGGATGTGCTGATGTTGGAGAAAAGATTTATGAGGATGATTCCCGGAATGAAAGGGCTTACATATGATGAGCGTTTGTCGACCCTTGGACTGTACTCACTGGAGTACAGAAGAATGAGAGGGGACCTCATAGAAACATTTCGAATGTTGAAAGGACTGGACAGAGTAGATGTGGCTAAGCTGTTTCCTTGGTGGGTGAGTCCAGGACTAGAGGGCACAATCTTAGAATTAGAGGGTACCCATTTAGAACAGAGATGAGAAGAAATTTCTTTAACCAGAGGGTTGTGGATTTGTGGAATTTGTTGCTACATACAGCTGTGGAGGCCCGATCATTGGGGGTGTTTAAGGAGGAGATTGATAGGTATCTAATTAGTCAAGGTATCAAGGGATATGGGGAAAAACCCGGAAATTTGTGCTAGATGGGAGAATAGTTTAGCTCATGGTGAGGTAACGGAGCAGACTCGATGGGTGGAATGGCCTACTTCTGCTCCTTTGTCTTGTGATTTTGTGATAAATCCCCATGGTCTGATGGGATATACCCCAAGTTATTGACAGAGGCAAGGGATGAAACTGCTGGGGCTTTGACTAAGATCTCCGTGTCCTCTCTAGCCACAGGCAAGGTCCCGAAGGACTGGTAAGTAGCTAATGTTGTTCCGTTATTCAAGAAGGGAAATAAGGATGATCCTGGAAACTACAGACCAGCGAGTCTCACGTCAGTGGTAGGGCAGCTACTGAAGAGGAACCTTAGGGGTAGGATTTATGAGTATTTAGAAAGCCATAACCTAATTCGGGACAGTCAGCATGGCTTTGTGTGGGGCAAGTCATGTCTTACTAACTTGATTGAGTTTTTCGACAAAGGTGATTAAGGAAGATAGAACTGTGGATGTTGTCTACATGGATTTTAGAAAAGTGTTTGAAAAGGTCACTCATGGGAGACTTATCCAGAAGATTAAGATTCATGGGATCCACGGTGACTTGGCTGTTTAGATTCAAAATTGGCTTGCCCATAGGGTAGTGGTCGATGGGACTTAATCTGGCTGCAGGTAAATTGGTAAATTGGTTTATTATTGTTACATGTACTGAGGTGCAGTGAAAAACTTTGTTTTTCATGCCATCCATCCAGATCATTTCATTATACAGTGCATTGAGGTAGTACAAGGGAAAACAATAACAGAATGTAGAATAAAGTGTTACAGTTACAGAGAAAGTTCAGGCAGACAATAAGGTGTGAGGCCATAATGAGGTAGATTGTGAAGTCAAGAGTCCATCTTATCGTACTAGGGGACTATTCAATAGTCTTATAACAGCAGGATAGAAGCTGTCCTTGAGCCTGGCGGTATGTGCTTTCGGACTTTTGTATCTTCTGCCTGATCGGAGGGGGAGAAGAGAGAATGTCCAAGGTGGATGGGGTCTTTGATTATGTTGGCTGTTTCTCCGTGACTAGTGGTGTTCCGCAGGGATCCGTATTGGGACCTCTGCTGTTTGACATATATAAAAATGACCTGGATGAAGATGTGGATGGGTGGGTTATTAAGTTTGCAGATGATACAAAGATTAGTGCTGTTGTGGGTAGAAGATTGCCAAAGCATACAACAGGATATAGATTAGTGGCAGATATGGGCAGAGAAATGGCAGATGGAGTTTAATCCAGCCAAATGTGAGGTGTTCCACTGTGGGAGATCAAATGTGAAGGGACAATACACTGTTAATGGCAGGACCCTTAAAACCATTGATTTACAGAGGGATCTTGAGGTCCAAGTCCATAGCTCCCTGAAATTGGCTGCACAGGTTGATAGGCTGGTAAAGAAGGCATATGACATGCTTGCCTTCATTAGTCGAGGCATTGAGTTCAAGGATCAGGAAGTTATGTATAAAGCTAGTCAGGCCCCATCTGGAGTATTGCATTCAATTCTGGTCACCCCATTATAGGAAGGATGTGGAGGCTTTGGAGAGGGTGCAGAAGAGGTTTTCCAGGATGCTGCCTGGTATTAGAGGGTTTGAGCTATAAGGAGAGGTTGGACAAACTTAGGTTGTTTTCTCTGGAGCGTCAGAGGCTGAGGGGAGACCTGATGGAAGTTTATAAGATTATGAGAGGCATAGATAGGGTACACAGTCGGTATCTTTTTCCTAGGGTCAAAATGGGTTATGGCTAACATGAGGGGGCATAATTTTAAGCTGATTGGAGGAAAATATAAGGGGGATGTCAGGGATAAGTTTTTTACACAGAGAGTGGCTGGTGCGTGGAACGCACTGCTGGCAGAGGTTGTGGGGGCAGACACATTAGGGACATTTAAGAGACTTTTAGATAGACTCATGAATGATAGAGAAATGGAGGGCTATGTGGGAGGGAAGGGTTAGATAGATCTTAGAGCAGGATAAAATGTCGGCACAATATCGTGGGCTGAAGGGCCTGTACTGTGCTGTAGTGCTCTGTGTTCTATGAAATATCTAATACTGGAGGACATGCACTTAAGGTGAGAGGGGGTAAGTTCAAAGGAGATGTGTGAGGCAAGCTTTTTTACACAGAGAGCGGTGGGTACCTGGAATGTGCTGCCAGGGGTGGTGGTGGAGGCAGATACGATAGAGGCGTTTAAGAGGCTCTTAGATAGGTACATGGATGAGCAGAGAATGGAGGGATATGGACATTGTGTAGGCAGAAGGGATTAGTTTTAGTTAAGCATTTAATTACTAGTTTAAGTAGTTCAGCACAACATTGTGGGCCAAAGGGCCTGTTCCTGTGCTGTACTGTACAAGGAAGACACATTTTCTTGGCAGTGGGTAGAATGAAGGTTGTCCATATGTCCATATCCTGCCTCAGTGGCCATGGATCACTGGGATGAATGGTAGTTCCGAGTGGGAAAGGCATGGGTTTCCAATCCCACCCTAGAGTATTGGTATTGCTTTATTATTGTCATGTGTACCGAGATACAGTGAAAAGCTTTGTTTGTGTGCCATCCAGACAGATCATTCCATATGTAAGTACATTGAGGTAGAAAAAAAACGAACTGCAAAGTATAGTATAGCGGTCACAGAGAAAGTGCAGTGCAGGTAGACAAATAAAGTGCAAGGGCCACGACGAGGTAGACTGGGAGATCAAGAGTTCATCTTTATCCTGCAAGAGGTCCGTTTAAGAGTCTGATAACTGTGGGATAGAAGCTGTCCTCGAGCCTAGTGGTACGTGCTCTCAAGCTTTTGTATCTTTTGCCTAATTTGGGGTAGGGGGGCGGGAAGGGGAAAGAAAGAATGACCAGGATGGGAGGGGTTCTTGATTATGTTGGGCAGTGACCAGCTGAAAGTAGAGGCTACCTATCCAGTGCTGGAAGGAGGGATTGTCACCCCATCCATCTCACAGATGAATTGTTAATGGGAGGCCCTGTTTGCCCCCTTGGTTGGACATCAAAGATCCCATGGGTCGTTCTTGAAGGGGAACAAGGGAGCTCTCCCTGGGGGTTTGCCGTCCAACATTGATCACTCAACCACCAACACTAACCCCAGCACAGTGGCGCAGCTGGTAGAGCTGCTGCCTCACAGTGTCAGTGACCCGGGTTCGATCCTGACCTCCGGTGCTGTCTGCGTGGAGTTTGCACGCTCTCCCTGTGGCCGTGTGGGTTTCCCCCCCGGGTTCTCCACCTCCCCCGTCGCATCCTGAAGACGTGCAGGTTGGTAGGTGAATTGGCTGTTGTAGATTGCCCCTAGTGTGTGGATGAGTGGTGGAATCTGGGGGGAGTTGATGGGAGTGGGGGGAGAATAAAATGGGATTAGTGTAGGATCAGTGTAACTGGATGGTGATAGACTTGATGGACCGAAAGGTCTGTTTCCTGCTGTATCTCTCTGTGACTGAGACCAGATGATCTGCAGAATTTCTGCTCAGTAACATAGTGGGATCTTGCTCTGCTCACAATCCCACATGACTGCAGATACCACACTGGTTCTGGGATGTCCTAAGACTTCTCTGGAAATGTAAGCCTCATTTTAACCCGGTATCCCTCGTGATTTGAGTCTAAGATTTCTTTATTAGTCACATGTGCATCGAAACACATGTTTGATGCATCTTTTGTGTAGAGTGTTCTGGGGACAGCCCGCAAGTGTCGCCACGCTTCCGGTGCCAATGTAGCACGCCCACAACTTCCTAACCCGTACGTCTTTGGAATGTGGGAGGAAACCGGAGCACCCGGAGGAAACCCACGCAGACACGGGGAGAACGTACAAACTCCTTACAGACAGCGGACGGAATTGGACCTGGGCCGCTGGCGCTGTAATAGCATTACGTTAACCACTACACTACTGTACCAACTCTGTGCTGCCCACCTCTGTAGTAATCCTGACCCTCGCCTTTATGGGGTGTGTCCGGGTGGTGGTGTTCCTGTGACTCCTGGTGAGTCCCACCCTTCTTGACCAGGTTGCTTTCTCCTGGATAGCGTGGTGCTTTCAGACACCCAGGCAAAGGAGTATTCATCACCACCCTAACACCAGCCCTCTCCTTGCCTTATCATTGTTACGGGTACATTCTCTGAGTGTGACATGATCATGCTCACAACAGGAAGGTTAAATAACCCAGGGATTCACTGGAGCTAAAGATGAATTCTTGGTCTCTCAATCTACCTGTGACTCTTGCACTTTACTTGTCTGCCTACACTGCAGTTTCTCTGTAACTGTATATTCTGCACTCTGTTGTCTTTTGTACTACCTTGATGTACTTATGTATGGCATGATCTGCTTGGATGACACGCAAACAAAAGTTTTTCACTGGATTTTGGTACGTGACAAAATTAAACCAATTACCTCAATCAAGTTTTGAGACACGATCTCCCCAGCACAGAGCCTTGCTGACTATCCCTAATAAAGTCCATGCTTTTCCAAATGCAGGTAAATCCTATCACTGAGAATCTTCTTCAGGAATTTCCCTAGCATTTATGTAAGGCTCACCAGTTTGCCGGATTAACCTGATTGCCCTTTTCAAACAGAGGCACGACATTGGCCTGTGGCTGAAGAGGCTACAAAGACCTCTGTCAAGGCCCCAGCAATCTCCTCCCTTGCTTCCCTCAGATAGATCCCATCAGGGCCCCTGGGTCTTATCCACCTCAACATTCTTCAAGAGACCCAACACCTTTTGATAACAACGTGTCCTAGAATATCAGCATATCCTGATCTCACCATCATCCATGTACTTCTCCTTGGTGAATACCAGTGCAAAGTACAGTACCTCTCCCACTTGCCTTTGAGTGGACCTACCGTCTCCTTAACTACCCTTTCGTTTTAAATGTACCGTATGTGTAAAATACTTTGGGATTTTCCTTAATCCAACTCACCAAGGACATTTCATGGCCCCTTTTAGCCCTTTTAGTTTGAGTTTTTTCCCAGTTCCTTTTTATTCCTCAAGGGTTCAGTCTGATTTCAGTTGCTTCTTTTTCCTTTTAGACTAAACTTACAACATCTCTTGTCATCCAAGGTCAGTTGTGAAAAAAACTTCAAACGCTTCACTCCTGGGGTGTTGTGTACAAGGTTCACAGCTCAAAATAGAAGACAAGTATATAGACTGTTAATTGTAATCGTCCAAAACAGGTCATAAA
Organism: Pristis pectinata; assembly: GCF_009764475.1. Classification (NCBI taxonomy): domain Eukaryota; kingdom Metazoa; phylum Chordata; class Chondrichthyes; order Rhinopristiformes; family Pristidae; genus Pristis; species Pristis pectinata. The sequence continues at coordinate 7,145,094 of NC_067409.1, forward strand.
TACCTTGTGATATCTTGTGTTGTCAGACGTCCCATAGGCAGAACTCTAGTGCATGACTCAGAAGAACCCAATCCAGAGACCTGAGACAGAAATCTCAGACAGAGTGACCTCTTAATACCATGTTTTGAGGACGAGGATGCTCATGGAATCTTCTCCCCTGTTGCTGTTGAGTTGGACACCAGAGCTTTGATCTGATCCATTGGTTGGACAATTGCCTACCTCTGCCTATTGCATCAATACACAAAGTAGCTGGAGGAACTCGGCAGACGAGGCAGCATCTACAGAGGGAAATGGGCAGTTGACGTTTCAGGTCGAAACCCTTTCTTTCCAGTCCTGATGAAGGGTCTCGATCTAAAACGTCAACTGTCCACTTCCCTCCATAGATGCTGCCTGACCTGCTGAGTTTCTCCAGCTTCCTTGTGTGTTGCTCCAGATTTCCAGCATCCGCATTCTCTTGTGTCTCTGTCTATTTGCATGATGTTTTTGCTGTTAGCACGCAAGTAGTTCTATATTTCTTCTTCACAAGGCTGACACCTCAGCATAAATTCCCCCCCTTTGTCCTTAAGTGGTCCTACCCTCTCCCGATATGGTTTTAACATATGTTTAAAATGCTTTGGGATTCTCCTTAATCCTACTCACCAAGGACATCTACTGGCCCTCTTTGGCCCTCCAAATTCCTTGTTTAAGTTCTTTCCCGATTCTGTTATATTCCTCGTATTGGTATTGGTTTTTTATTGTCACTTGTACCGAGGTACAGTGAAAAATTTGTCTTGCATACCGATCGTACAGGTGAATTCATTACACAGTGCAGTTACATTGAGTCAGTACAGAGTGCATTGATGTAGTACAGGTAAAAACAATAACAGTACAGAGTAAAGTGTCACAGCTGCAGAGAAAGTGCAGTGCAATAAGGTGCAAGGTCACAACAAGGTAGATCGTGAGGTCAGAGTCCATCTCATCGTATAAGGGTCAATAGTCTTATCACAGTGGGGTAGAAGCTGTCCTTGAGCCTGGGTAGTACGTGCCCTCAGGCTCCTGTATCTTCTACCTGATGGAAGAGGAGAGAAGAGAGAATGACCTGGGTGGGTGGGGTCTTTGATTATGCTGGCTGCTTCACCAAGGCAGCGAGAGGTAAAGACAGGGGGCTCCTCGTGGCGGTTCCTTTGTCACTTCTATCACCTCCCAGCCTCTGTTGCTACTTCCGCTCTCCCCTCCTCCTCTTGTCTATCACCCCTCCTCACCTGGATCCACCCATCGCCTGCCAGCTCTTGCTCCACCCCTTCCCCCCTCCTCTTTATACTGGCTAGCTCCCCCCTCTATGTCTTTCAATCCATATGAAGGGTCTCGGCACGAAACGTCGACCATCCATTTCATTCCACAGATGCTGCCTGACCCGTTGAGTTCCTCCAGCAAATTGTGTTATGCTCTAGGTCACGGCATCTGCAGTTTCTTAAGCCTCCTTTGTGACACTTCATTATTTTTAGGTATGCTTGGTGCTGCCCTCTGTATGCCCTTCCACATTCGTCATTGAACCAGAGATCACTTCTATCAGTCCCGTCGTGGGAAGCTACAGTAGATGCAGGTAGACCGGAGCAGGTGAGGTCTCAGAACAGAAAAGTACAGCAGAGGAACAGGCCCTGAGGCCCATAACGTTGTGCTGAACTAATTAAGCTAATGTCGCCTAATTACACTAATCCCTTCTGCCTGCACGTGGTCCATATCCCTCCATTCTCTGCACATCCATGTGCCTATCTAAGAGCCTTTTAAACCCCTCTATCGTATCTGCCTCCACCACCACCCCTGGCAGCCCATTCCAGGCACCCACCACTTGCCCTGCACATCTCCTTTGAATTTACTCCCTCACCTCTCTCCTCCCCCCTCCCATCGGGCAGAAGATACAAAAGCCTGAAAGCACGTCCCACCAGGCTCAAGGACAGCTTCTATCCCACCGTTATAAGACTATTGAATGGTTCCCTAGTACGACAAGATGGTCTCTTGACCTCACAATCTACCTCAATATGACCTTGCACCTTATTGTCTGCCTGCACTGCACTTTCTCTGTGACTGTAACACTTTGTTCTGCATCCTGTTATTGCTTTTCCCTTGTACTACCTCAATGCACTGATGTGATGAAGTGATCTGTATGGATGGCATGCAAAACAAAGTTTTCACTGCACCTCAGTACATGTGACAATAATAAACTAATTTACCAATTTTAAATGCATGCCCTGTAGTACTAGACATTTCAACCCTGGTATAAAGGTACCGGCTATCTACCCTATCTATGCCTCTCATAATTTTATAAACTTCTATCACATCTCCCTTCAGCCTCTGCCACTCCAGAGAAAACAATCCAAGTTTGTCCAACCTCTCCTTATAGCACATGGACTCTGACCTCACGAACTACCTTGTGGTGACCTTGCACCTTATTGCACTGCACTTTCTCTGCAGCTGTGACACTTTACTCTGTACTGTTATTGTTTTTACCTGTACTACCTCAATGCAGTCTGTACTAACTCAATGTAACTGCACCGTGTAATGAATTGATCTGTACGATCGGTATGCAAGACAGGTTTTTCACTGTATCTCGGTACAAGTGACAATAATAAACCAATACTAATACCCTCTAATCCAGGCAGAATCCTGGTAAAACTCTTCTGCACCTTCTCCAAAGCCTCCATGTTCTTCCAATGATGGGGCGACCAGAATTGAATGCAATACTCGAGATGCGACCCAACTGGAGCTTTATACAGTTGCAACGTAACTTCCTGACTCTTGAATGCAATACCTCAACTAATAAAGGCAAGCATGTCATAACGTCTTCTTCACCATCACTAGCACCTGTGCAGCCACTTCAGGTCAAGTGTTGGCCCACCGACTACCTGCCACAGATCCAGTCTGGCACAGTGTTTTACAGGACTTGGCCAGCTCGGTCAGTGCTGGTACCAGCAAGCTCCCCTTGGTGGTTGACATTGAACTTGCCACCCACAGTACATTCTGTGCCCTTGTTCCTTTCAGGACTTCTTCTAGTGTTATCCAACTTGGAGGAACACTGATTCATCAGCTGAGGGAGGATGGTGGTTGGTAGGGAGGGTTCCATGCCACGTTTGAACAAGTCCCATGAAGCTCCCACATATCTGGAGACAAGTCAGGCACACTTGGAGTATTGTGTTCAGTTCTGGTCACCTCATTATAGGAAGGATGTGGAAGCTTTGGAGAGGGTGCCAGAGGAGATTACCAGGATGCTGACTGGATTGGAGAGAATGTCCTATGAGGATAGGTTGAGTGAGCTAGGGCTTTTCTCTTTGTAGGGACGGAGGATGAGAGGTGACTTGATAGAGGTGCACGAGATGATAAGAGGCATAGATCGAGTGGACAGTCAGAGACTTTTTCCCAGGGTGACAATGGCTAACTTGAAGGGGCATAATTTTGAAGTGATTGGAGGAAGGTATAAGGGGGATGCTAGGGGTGGAGTTTTTTACACAGGGAGTGGTGGGTGCGTGGAACGCACTGCCGGCAGAGGTTGTGGGGGCAGATACATTTGGGACAGTTTAAGAGACCCTTAGATAGACACATGAATGATAGAGAAATGGGGGGCTATGTTAGGAGGGAAGAGTTAGTTAGATCTTAGAGAAGGATAAAGATGTCTGCACAACATTGTGGGCCGAAGGGCCTGTACTATGCTGTAGTGTTCTATGTTCTAACGTTGAGTCTACCAAAGCTACTCCCTCCTACAACACTGCCCCTCTGATGGCTCTGTCCTGCTGGTGAGACAAGACGTTACCAGGGATTGTGATGGAGGAGCCGACTCATTACCTGGGTGTGGGTATGACTGTGTCAAGACTGACTAGGCTGAGGGACAGCTCTCCCAACATAGACAGCGGCCCCTAGATGTTTGTGAGGAGGATGTTTTCAAGGTCAGCTGGGTTGGGAGAGACTTTGCCGTGTTTGAGTCACACCCAGACCAGACCAGGTAAGGGCAGTGTACTACATTGCTAATTTGAAGATTGTTACTGAAACATTTGGATTTCATCAGAATGAGAATTATTATCACTGACTTATATGACGTGTTGTTTTGTGGCAGCAGTACAGTGCAAAGACATAAAATTACTATAAGTTACAAAAATAAATAAATAATGCAAAAAAAGAATAACGAGGTAGTGTTCATGGGTTCATGGACCGTTCAGAAATCTGATGGTGGAGGGAAGAAGCTGTTCCTGAATCATTGAGTGTGGGTCTTCAGGCTCCTGTACCTCCTCCCTGATGGTAGTAATGAGAAGCGGGCATGTCCCGGGTGGTGAGGGTCCTTAGTGATGGATGCTGCCTTCTTGAGACACCGCCAGCTCCATCGCGGGAGGGTTGTGTCCGCGATGGAGCTGGCTTGAGCCTACAACCCTCTGCAGCCTCTTGTGATCCTGCACATTGGACCCTCCACACCAGGTGGTGATGCAACCAGTCAGAATGCTCTCCACCGTACATCTGTAGAAATTTTCAAGAGTCTTTGGTGACGTACCAAATCTCCTCAAACTCCTAATGAAGTAGAGCTGCTGGAGTGCCTTCTTCATGATTGCATCAATGTGTTTGGGATCAGGATAGATCCTCTGAGATGTTGACATCTAGGGACTTACCAGATGTGGAGCATCCAGCTGGGTTTAAGGTGAGAGGGGGACAGTTTAAAGGAGATGTACAGGGCAAGTTTTTTTACACAGAGAGAGGTGGGTGCCTGGAACGGGCTGCCAGGGGTGGTGGTAGAAGCAGATACGACAGTGCATCTAAGAGGCTGTTAGACAGGCACATGAACAGGCAGGGAACGGAGGGATATGGATCATGTGGCAGGATGAAGGGATTAGTTTAATTCGGCATCGTGTTCAGCACAGACATGATGGGCTGAAGGGCCTGTTCCTCTGCTGTGTGTTGCATTGTAATGAAGTTATTTGTGGGAGCTTGCTGTGCACAAACTGGCTGCCGTGATTCCCATGTCAAAATAGTGAGTAAATTTCCAAGGGCTGTGAAGTGTTTCGGAACCGTCTAAACAGGTGCTTCAATTGCCCCTATAAACCCACTGAACAATCCATGTGATCTTATTTTGTTTTGTTTATTCCAGACAATTTGCAACGAAACATGATTTTATATCTCACAAACGGCCTTTATGTTGCGCAACTTTCACAGTTTAACCCTTGCACTCCAGCAGGTCTTCTTTCACAATATCTCACCCTTTAACCCACTGGTCTAATCTGGCAGGGTGCCTCTCCAAGTAGTGAGGGCTTAGGTGGTCTGAGGAGCAGTTTGAACGTGTGTTGAAAGCCAATCTCACTGAAATGCCATAGTTCCCTGAAAGTGGTGACACAGGTAGACAGGAGGTGAAGAAAGTGTTTGGCACGCTGGCCTTCATCAGTCAGAGCACAGAGTTGTACAAGATGTTGTGTGAGGCTGCACTTGGAGTATTGTGTTCAGTTCTGGTCAACCCTGCCATAGAAAGGATGTAATTCAGCTGGAAAGAGTGTAGAAAAGATTTATGAGGATGTTGGAACATAGAACATAGAAATATGTTGCCAGGACTCGAGGACCTGAGTTATAGGGACAGGTTGGACAGGCCAGCACTTAATTCCTTGGAGTGTAGGAGACTGAAGGATGACTTTATAAAGGTGTATAAAATCATGAAGGCCATAGATAGGATGAATGCACTGTAGTCTTTTTCACAGGGTTGAGGGAATCAAGACGTAGAGGACATAGCTTTAAGTTGAGAGGGGAAAGATTTAATAGGAACCTGAGGGGCAACCTTTTCACACTGAGGGTGATGGATGTATGGAGCAAGCTGTCAGAGAAGTGGTAGATGCAGATGCAATAACAGCATTTAAAAGACAGCTGGACAGGTACATGGGTAGGAAAGGTTTAGAGGGATATGGGTCAAATGGGACTAGCTTAGATGGGCATCTTGGTCGGCATGGACCAATTGGGCTGAAGGGCCTGTTTCCTTGCTGTATGGCTCTCTGACTCAACCTACCTCTGGGATCTTTCCAACAACAGGCTAAAAGTACTCCGCATGGCTCAGAACTATTGTGCATGTGTCACTCTCCCGTTGAACGTGATGGGAGTAAAGCCAATAATGTGTGTATTATGATCCTGCACCTCTGTTCCCTTTGATAACCGTCAAGTTAAGCGGAGTGAGGAATAAGAGACCTTTAATCCTGAGCACCCTGAGTTCAAGGTGTTCGCCGATGATTGCACAAAGTTCAATTCCTACACAGCTCCTCAGCAAACAAAGCAGCCCATGCCTGCTTGCATCAAGACCCAGACAGCATGCAGACATGAGTGACAAAGTGGCAAGTAACATCTGTGCCACAGAAGGGCCAGGCAATGATTGTCTCCAACAAGAGAGAATATAACCACCCGTCCCTGACACTGCTGAGTTCCCCGCCATCAAAATATAGAAACATAGAAAACCTACCAGCACAATACAGGCCCTTCAGCCCACAAAGCTGTGCCGAACATATCCCTAGCTTAGAAATTACTAGGCTTACCCATAGCCCTCTATTTTTCTCAGCTCCATGTATCTATCCAAAAGTCTCTTAAAAGACCCTATCGTATCCGCCTCTACCACCATTGCCGGCAGCCCATTCCACGCACTCACCACTCTCTGAGTAAAAGTCTTACCCCTGACATCTCCTCTATATCTACTCCCCAGCACCTTAAACCTATGTCCTCTTGTGGCCACCATTTCAGCCCTGGGGGAAAAGCCTCTGACTTATCCACCCGATCAATGCCTCTCATCATCTCATATACCTCTATCAGGTCCCCTCTCATCCTCTGTCGCTCCAAGGAGAAAAGGCTGAGTTCCCTCAACCTGCTTTCATCATGCTCCCCAATCCAGGCAGCATCCTTGTAAATCTCCTCTGCACCCTTCCTATGGCTTCCACATCCTTCCTGTAGTGAGGCGACCAGAACTGAGCACAGTACTCCAAGTGGGGTCTGACCAGGGACCTATATAGCTGCAACAATACCTCTTGTCTCCTAAATTCAATTCCACGATTGATGAAGGACAATACACCATAGGCCTTCTGTGTTCTGGGGTCACCACTGACTGGTAGCTCAGATGGACCAGTGACATAAGTATCATGGTTAACAAGAGCAGGTCAGAGGCTGGGTATCCTGCAGTATTGTACCTCCAGCAACCTCAAGTTATAGTTACTATACAAATGATTTCAATGAGAATGTACAAGGCATGGTTAGTAAGTTTGCAGTTGACAGTAAAATAGGTGGTGTTGTTGACAGCAAAAATGGTTATCAGGAATTACAGTAGGATCGTGATCAGCTGGGTAAGTGGGCCAATGAATTGCAAATGGAGTTCAATTCAGATAGGTGTGAGGTGTTATATTATGGGAAGTCAAACCAGAGTAGGACTTTCACAGTGAACAGTAGGGTCCTGGGGAGTGTTGTAGAACAGAGGGACCTTGGAGTACAAGTACATGGTTCCCTGAAAGCTGTGTCACAGGTAGAACAGGGTGGTGAAGAAGCATTTGGCACACTGGCCTTCATCAGTCAGGGCATTGAATATAGAAGCTGGGACGTTGTGTTGCAGGTTCTATAAGATTTCTTTATTAGTCACATGAACGTCAAAAAACACAGTGAAATGCATCTTTGCGGTAGAATGTTCTGGGGGCAGACCGCAGGTGTCGCCACGCTTCCGGTGCCAACATAGCACACCACAACTTCCTAATCCGTACGTCTTTGGAATGTGGGAAGAAACCGGAGCACCTGGAGGAAACCCATGCAGACACGGGGAGAACATACAAACTCCTTACAGACAGCAGCGGGGATTGAACCCAGGTTGCTGGCATTGTAATGGCGTTATGCTAACCGCTACACTACCGTCCCTGCCAAGCGTTGCTGAGGCTGCACCTGGAGTACTGGTACCATTTGGGTGTCACATCTCCTGACATCTCAATGCCTTCCCACCAAGTACAAGACACAAGGCAGGAGCGTGATGGACTAGTCTCCACTTGCCTGGATGAGCTCAGTTCCAGCATCATTGAAGGAGCTCAATACCGTGCTGGACAAGGCAGCCCGCGTGATCGGCACCCCAGTCACCAATATGTGTGATATGTCCCAAACCCAACCTTCTCCACAAGAAGGTCAAGGCCATCAGTCGCAAAGGGACACCACCACCGCAGGTTCCCCAACAAGTCCCATACCATCCTAACTTGGAAATATATCGTCCTTCATCATCGCTGGGTCCAACGCCTGGAGCTCCCTCCCCAACAGCACGTGGGAGCACCTTCACCATAAGGACTGCAGTGGTACAAGGTGGTGGCTCAGCCCCCACCTTCCCAAGGGCAGTTAGGGATGGCCAATAAATGCTGGCCTTGTTAGCCCCAAATAAGAACAAACCTCAGAATTAAAATGATCAGTTTTTGTCCAAAATCCTTTTCTAGGATCAGAGAATTATTCCAGAGCAGCAGGGTACCACTCAACCCAGTCAGTCCTTGCAGGCATTGTAGTCTAGTGATTAGCATAACGCTTTACAGCGCCAGTGACCCGGGTTCAAATCCGGCCACTGTCTGTAAGGAGTTTGTACATTCTCCCTGTGTCTGCGTGGGTTTCCTCTGGGTGCTCCGGTTTCCTCCCACATTCCAAAGATGTATGGGTTAGGAAGTTGTGGGCGTGCTATGTTGGCACTGGAAGCGTGGTGACACTTGCGGGCTGCCTCCCAGAACACTGCGCAAAAAGATGCATTTCACTGTGTGTTTCGATGTACATGTGACTGATAAAGGTATCTGATCTTTCGAAGGCATCAGCCAGTCCCACCCCCTGCTCTTTCCCCAGAGCTTTGCAGATTAGTTTCCCCATGCCTGAGCAGTTACTTTTTTGCAAACCTTGACTCACAGCTTCCAGCACCCTGTGAATTGAAGATTGTAACTGCTCTGTGCTTTTTAATAAGAGTTTCTCCGCACACTAGAACAGAGGAAGTAAGAGCCAGATGGGTCATTCAGGCTTTCCCATTCAGAATCAGGTTTATTATCACTGACTTATATGTCGTTAACTTTGTTGTTTTGCGGTAGCAGTACAGTGCAAGCTCATAAAACTACTATAACTTACAAAAACAAATAAATAGTGCAAATAAAAAGGAATAACAAGGCAGTGTTCAAGGGTTCATGGACCGTTCAGAAATCTGAAGGCGGAGGGTTGCTCCGCGCTGTTACAACGGGGCTAATATAGGCTTGACGTCCCCCTTTGTTCTTTGTATCCCTCCTCCTGATCTACCCAGTCCCTCCTACACCCACCCCAGGACCTATCACCCTGTTTCTTTTCCTTCCCCCACCCACATCTGCCCATCACCCACACACTCCACCCACTAGGTCCCCTCCCCCCACTGTTCCCGTCTGCTCTCTCCACCTCTCTTATTTGGTTCCATGCTCCGCCGTCGTCTCCTATCAGATCCCACCATCTGCGGCCCTCTGTCACCTCCACCCATCACCTCCCAGCCTCTGCCGCTGTTCCCACTCTTCCCCAGGGATCCCTGCTAATACGGACTCTCCCCAGCCATCCCCTGTAAACACTGGCTCTCCCCCAGCCATCCCCTGTAAACACTGGCTCTCCCCCAGCCATCCCCTGTAAACACTGGCTCTCCCCCAGCCATCCCCTGTAAACACTGGCTCTCCCCCAGCCATCCCCTGTAAATACTAACCCTAACCCTATCTCTAACCCTAATTTTAGCCACTTCAGTGCAAGACACTGGAACCAATCCTTGGTGTCTGAGGCAACCATCCTTGTTACTGGATGCAGGGTCTTGACCCAAGACGTCGACAATTCCTTCCCCTCCACAGAAGCTGCCTACTCGCTGAGTTTCTCCAGCAGTTTCTTTCTTGCTCCAGATTCCAGCATCTGCAGTGTCTTGTATTTCTGCTGTTTGTCTTTAGCTGGTCTTAGTAACCCAGAGGAGGATCTTCTATCAGCCATGTCAAAGTGAGTGCTGCACGTCACAAAGGGTTACTGGAGACCTTCATGTGTGTACACAACTACAGTCACCAGTCTCCCTCGATGTTAAAGGAGTTTTCTATATTGGGGTCAGATACCACTCGATGTGCTTCGTGTTTTTCTTTTGAAAGGAAACTAATTCCATGATTAAATTCATCACATTAGTACGTTACTTTAATATTCCACTATTCACACAGTTTACAATCAATAAACTTCAAATGACTAGATGGTCGCCCTTATCGACCGTTTCGCAGTACACCTGTGCTCTGTCCGTAACCGCGACCTGGGTCTCCACGTTGCCGGTCACTTCAACTCCCCCTCCCACTTCATCACGATATGTCAGTCCTCGGCTTCCTCCACTGCCAGGGGAATTCCAAGCGCAGATGGAAGAACAGCACCTCATTTTCCATCTTGGAACCTTGCAGCCTAACGGCATGAACATTGAATTCTCCCACTTTAGGTAATCCCCACCCCCCTTCCCCACACCTGCCCCCACCACGCTTCTTCTCTTCTTCCCATTCCTAGCCTCTTTTCCCCTCCCTCCTTCCCTTTGACCCATCCCCCAGTGGATCTGCTCTCCCCTCCTACCCCGCACCTGCCTATCACTATCTTTTACCTGCATCTACCTATCACCTCCCTGTGCCCACCCCGCCTCCCCTCTTTTGTCCACCTATCACTGCTCTGCTTTTCCCTCCTATATTCTGAGCTTCCCCCTTTCTTATCTTCAGTCCTGAAGAAGGGTCCTGACCCAAAACATTGACCGCCTGCTCTTCTCCATGGATGCTGCCTGACCTGCTGAGTTCCTCCAGCATCATCCTGTTTTTCTCTGCCCTTATCCAGGACGCACCTGAGGTGCCTACCGGTCCCAGACGTTCACCAAAGTGTCCGTGGACACCACACGTTCCCTCTCCAGGGACACACGGGCACGGACATAACCCTGGAAGAGGGGGCAGGCAATTGGCTCAAGCAGAACCCTCGATTGGCTACTGCCTAGACCCACGAATGGCCACTTTGGCCAAGCCTAGAAGCAAACCAATCAGGCGACCACTCCATGTGATTTCTGAGCCATTGACAGTGTCTGAGCCATTTGAGATATCTTGACTTCATGATACTTGATGAGGATATCTAGGGCACAGTGGTTTAGAATAATAGGTCACCCAATTAAGGAGATGAGGAGGAATTTCTTTTCTTAGAAGTCATGAAGCTTTGAAATTCTCTGCTCCAAAGAGCTGTGGAGGAGTCATTCAGGAGAGAGGCAGAAATCTGGTCCACAGGGGAATCAAGAGATCGGTAACAGGTAGGAAAGTAGAACTGAGAGTACCTGACTCAAGGGCAGTTTCTATCCCATTGTTATCGGACTCTTGAACGGACCTCTCATGCGCTGAAAGATGACTTCTTGATCTCCCTGTCTACCTCATCGAGGCCCTTGTACTTTATCTGTCTACCTGTACTGCACTTTCTCTGTAACTGCAACACAATATTCTGCATTCTATCTTTCTTTTCACTACCTTGATATGTATGGAATGATCTGTCTGGATGGCATGCAAAGAATGTTTTTCACTGTATCTTGGTACATGTGCAGAAGAGGTTCACCAGGATGCTGCCTGGATTAGAGGGTATGAGCTGTAAGGAAAGGTTGTACAAAATTGGGTTGTTTTCTCTGGAGTGTCGGAGGATGAGGGGAGACCTGATAGAAGTTTATTAGATTATGAGAGGCATAGACAGAGAAGACAGCCAGTATCTTTCTCCCAGGGTTGAAATGTCTAATACTAGAGGGCATGCATTCAAGGTGAGAGGGGGAACGTTCAAAGGAGATGTGTGGGGCAGGTTTTTTACACAGAGAGTGGTGGGTGCCTGGAATGTGCTGCCAGGGGTGGTGGTGGAGGCAGATACGACAGAGGCGTTTAAGAGGCTGTTAGGCACATGAACATGCAGGGAATGGAGGAAGATGGACATTGTGTAGGCAGAAGGGATCACTGTAATTAGGTGTCATTAGCTTAATTAGTTCGACACAACATCATGGGCCAAAGTGCCTGTTCCTGTGCTATACTGTTCTATGTTCGATGTGACAATACTAATTCAGTTCAGACAAAGACAGCATCTATCCCGCTGTTATAAGACCATTGAACGGTCCCCTAGTACGATAACATGGAGTCTTGACCTCACAATCTAACTCATTGTGACCTTGCACCTTATTGTCTGCCTGCACTGCACTTCTTCTGTAGCTGTGACACTCTATTCTGCACTTTGTTACTGTTTTCCTTTGTACTACCTCGACGCATTGTTGCAATGAATTGTTCTGTATGAACAGAGTGCAAGACAGGTTTTTCACTGTACCTCGGTGCATGTTCTCCCCGTGTCTGCGTGGGTTTCCTCCGGGTGCTCCGGTTTCCTCCCACATTCCAAAGACGTACGGCTTAGGAAGTTGTGGGCATGCTATGTTGGCGCCGGAAGCGTGGCGACACTTGCGGGCTGCCCCCAGAACATGCAAAAGATGCATTTCACTATGTGTTTCGATCCTACCCCACTGTGATAAGACTATTGAACGGTTCCCTTATACAATGAGATGGACTCTGACCTCACGATCTACCTTGTTGTGACCTTGCACCTTATTGCACTGCACTTTCTCTATAGCTGTGACACTTTACTCTGTACTGTTATTGTTTTTACCTGCACTACCTCAATGCACTCTGTACTAACTCAATGTAACTGCACTGTGTAATGAATTGACCTGTACAATCGGTATGCAAGACAACTTTTTCACTGTACCTCGGTACAAGTAACAATAATAAACCAATACCAATACATGTGACTAATAAAGATACAGTATCTTATCTTAACTAATCTTATCTTATAATAAACCAATTTATCAAAAATTTGCTAATTTACCAATCGATACCAAATCAGCTCAGCCAATGATCTAATTGGATGAGGAAGTGGACGAGGGGCCGAATAGCCTTGATTTCAGATGCCTTTTTATCTCTTTCACTGGGGTGGGAACAGACTCACTCGGAGGGAGGAGGGGTTGACGTTGTGGCGGGCAGTTCCTGCCCGTTGCAGGGGGACGTGCTTATTGGGACCGTCCCCTCCCCATTCCCATGGCCGTTCTCCCATCTACCATTGCAGCTGGCGGACGGCGTAACCCCGGGACAAGGTCTGGGCATCGAACTCATCATCACCTTCCAGCTGGTTCTCTGCGTCTTCGCGACCACGGACAAACGGCGCTCTGACCTCTCCGGCTCCGGACCGCTGGCCATCGGACTCTCAGTCGCCATTGGACACTTGATGGCGGTGAGTAGGACCAGCCCACAGGTCCCAACAGATCGAGCAGAATGTTGCAGGGGGTGGGAGGTGCGATTGTGCCCTCAGTCATGGGGTCACCCAGCGCTGAGACAGGCCCTTCGGCCCAACATCTCCATGATCACCATCAAGTACCGTTAGTGCGGACAGTTTTGGTCACCCTGTCATAGGAAAGAGTGTAAAGCTGGAATAGAATGCAAAGAAGATTTACGAGGATTTTGCCAGGATTTAGTTGGAGGGAGAGGTTGGGCAGGCTATGACTTTATCCCTTGGAGTGTAGGAGACTGTGAGGGGTGACCTTATAGAGGCGTATAAAGTCATGAGGGGCATAGATAGGGTGAATGCACTCAGTCATTTTCCCCAGGTTTGGGGCAGAGGTTTAAGCTGAGGGGCAACTTCTTCGCACAGAGGGTGGTCCGCACACGGAACAAGTTGCCAGAGGAAGTGGTTGAGGCAGGTACGTTAACAACATTTAAGAGACATTTGGACGGGTACATGGACAGGAAAGGTTCAGAGGGATATGGGTCAAATGTAGGCAAATGGGACGAGCTTAGATGGGCACCTTGGCCGGCATGGATGAGTTGGGCCGAAGGGCCTGTTTCTGTGCCATTTTACTCTATGACTCTATACTGTTTTGGTCCAACCACATAGACATCACGACCAAGAAAGCTCACCAGCGCCACTACTTCCTCAGGAGGCTAAAGAAATTCGCCATGTACCCTTTGACCCACACCAATTTTTATGGAAGCATCATCGAAAGCATCCTATCCGGATGCACCATGGCTTGGTGTGGCAACTGCTCTTCCTGACACTGCAGAAAACTGCAGAGAGCTGTGGACACAGCTCAGCACATCACGGAAACCAGCCTCCCCTCCATGGACTCTGTCTACACTTCTCGCTGCCTCAGTAAAGCAGCCAGCATAATCAAAGACCCCACCCACCCCGGATTCTCTCTTCTCCCCCCTCCCATCGGGCAGAAGACACAAAAGCCCGAAATCACGTACCACCAAGCTCAAGGACAGCTTCTATTTCGCTGTTACAAGTATGTTGAACGGTTCCCTGGTATGATAAGATGGACTCTTGACCTCACAATCTACCTTGTTACAGCTTTTCACCTTACCGTCTACCTGCACTGCACTTTCTCTGTAACTGTAACACTGTATTCTGCATTCTGTTATTGTTTTCCCTTGTACTACCTCAATGCACTGTTGTAATGAAATGATCTGTATGGATGGCATGCAAAACAAAGTTTTTCACTGTACCTCGGTACATGTGACAATAATAAACCAATTTACCAATTTAACTTCTGGTCAATTTGCTGATGAAATGGCAGTAAGACTTAAGATCAGAGGCAAGAGATTTAAAAGAGACATCGGGGGCAGCTTCTTCACGCAAAGGGTGGTGCGTATTTGGAACGAGCTGCCAGAAATAGTGGTTGAGGAGGGCAAATTTAAAAGCCATCTGGATAAGTCCATGGATAGGAGAGGTTTAGAGGGCTATGGGCCAAACGTGGGCAGCTGGGACTGGCTCACGGGGCAACTCAGTTGGCGTGGACAAGTTGGGCCGAAGGGCCTGTTTCCATGCTGTATGACTCTTTAAGACGTGGGAGATGTTTGGTGAGGAGAATGCGGAGCTCAGCACACAGGGACCACTGGACATGATTCAGATGTCAAGTTTATGGGGAAGCTGGATGAACAGGTGAGGGAAAATGGACTAGGAGGTGCAACAAGAGGGAGTTCAGGAGGAACATGCTGTTTTATTTGGGTCGGATAGTCTGAAAGTTCTTTGCCCTGTGGAATGCAGAAGAAATTGGAGGGCTGTTAACCTGGTCTGACAGGCAGCTGAGAAAAATAAACGTACACAAGTCTCCCTAAAGCAAACTTTCCTCCCTTAATCAGGGAGATGGGGAAATTTCTTACATTTTGAACATTCAAGTACCATCCAGAATAAAGACACCTGTGTGACTGGCCCCTCACCCACCAGCTCAAACGTTCACCCCTTCCAGCAGCAGTATATCGTGAGTAGGCCATAGTAATGTTGGAGGAGGCCAGAAACGCATGGTTGGGCCGAATGGCCTGCTTCAGTGTGTGAAATTCTACACAACCACATATTACAGTCCCCTACTGGATCTCCATTTCTTGGTGCAATTATTATGTTGCAGTTCTGGTCACCCCGTTACAGGAAGGATGTGGAGGCTTTGGAGGGGTTGCAGAAGAGGTAATCAGGATGCTGCCTGGATTAGAGGGCATGTGCTATAAGGAGAAGTTGGACAAACTTGGGTTGTATTCTCTGGAGCGGTGGGGGCTGAGGGGAGACCTGATGGAGGTTGATAAGATTATGAGAAGCATAGGTAGAGTAGACAGGGTCTTTTTCCCAGGGTCAAGTACTAGAGGACGTGCATTTAATGGGAGGGGGGAAAGTTTAAAGGAGATGTGCGGGGCAAGTTTTTTACACAAGAGAGTGGTGGGTGCCTGGAACGGGCTGCCAGGGGTGGTGGTGGAGGCAGATACAAGAGTAGCATTTAAGAGGCTTTTAGACACATGGATGTGCAGGGAATGGAGGGATGTGGATCATATGCAGGCAGGAAGAATTAGTTTAATTCGGCATCATGTTTGGCACAGACATCGTGGGCCGAAGGGCCTGTTCCTGTGCTGCACTGTTCTATACTCTATGTTCTATGTCTATGTTCCATGTTCTATGTTCCATGTTCCGTGTTCTATGTCCTCTCTCCCCCATTATGGTGCTTGACTTCTTTTAACTGCACGTGCCAACCACTGGCCCACTTTAAGCTCTTTCTGATCCCACTTGGCTTTGCAAACAGCACAGGGCGGGTGGAGCCAGCGGCCTGCTCCTGGGCACCTTGCAGCACCTAATCACCAGAGCCGTGCATTACCCGAACTGTTCCTTCTCTCCGCAGATCGGCTTCACTGGATGTGGGATGAACCCTGCTCGATCCTTTGGTCCGGCTGCTGTTACTGGTGACTTCAAGGATCACTGGGTGAGTTGGTGCAGGGATGGATGCTCCATTGGCCTCGGTTCTCACCTTGTCTAAAGGTGCCCCCCCTCTCCATTCAGGGACCTGAGCACACAGTCAGCAGCAATGAGGGAGAGCTGCACTGTTGAGGGAGCTGCCTCTCAGATGAAAATATTAAACTGAGGACCCTTCCTTCCCTCTCAGATGGAAGGCAAAGATCTCCCCAATATCAGTCGGAGAGCAGGACAGTCCTCCTGGCTGTTTGGACCAGTGTTCATTCCTGAATCAGGTTCACCAAAATAAACCAAATGCTTACAATTCCGGTCACCCCATTGCTGGAAGGATGTGGAGTCTTTGGAGAGGGTGCAGAAGAGGTTCGCCTGGGTTAGAGGGTCTGAGCTATGAGGAGAGGTTGGACAAACTTGGGTTGTTTTCTCTGGAGCGTCGGAGGCTGAGGGGAGACCTGATAGAACTTTATTAGATTATGAGAGGCACAGATAGGGAAGACAGCCAGTATCTTTCACCCAGGGTTGAAATGTCTAATGCTAGAGGGCATGAATTTAAGGTGAGAGGGGGTAAGTTCAAAGGAGATGTGTGGGGCAAGTTTTTTTTACACAGAGAGCGGTGGGTGCCTGGAATGTGCTGCCAGGGGTGGTAGTGGAGGCAGATACGATAGAGGCGTTTAAGGGGCTCTTAGATAGGCATGTGGATGTGCAGAGAATGGAGGGATATGGAGATTATGTCGGCAGAAGGGATTAGTTTAGTTAGACATTTAATTACTAGTTTAATTAGTTAGGCACAGACATCGTGGGCTGAAGGCCTGTTCCTGTGCTGGACTGATCTAGTTCTAATGATTTATTCTCTCATGGGATGTGGACGTCACTGGCGATGCCAACATTTATTGTCCATCCCTGTCTGCATCTGAGGAGGCAGTTAAGAATCAACAGGATAGGTTGAGTGAGTGAGGGCTTTTCTCTTTGGAGAGAAGGAGGATGAGAAGTGACTTGATAGAGGTGTACAAGATGATAAGAGGCATAGATCGAGTGGACAGTCAGAGACCTTTTCCCCAGGGCGACAATGGCTAACACGAGGGGGCATAATTTTAAGGTGATTGGAGGAAGGTATAAGGGGGGTGTCAGGGGTAAGTTTTTTACACAGAGAGTGGTGGGTGCGTGGAACGCACTGCCGACAGAGGTTGTGGGGACAGATGCTTTAGGGACATTTAAGAAACTCTTAGATAGCCACATGAATGATAGAGAAATGGGGGGGGGGGCTATGTGGGAGGGAAGGGTTAGATAGATCTTAAGAGCAGGATAAAATGTCGGCACAACATTGTGGGCCTGTAGTGTGCTGTAGTGTTCTATGTTCTATGTTTTATGTTCTAAATGGTGGGTCTGGAGTCACCTACAGACCAGACCAGGTGTAGAACAGAGAACAGTACGGCAAGGAGAAGGCCCCTCAGCCCGCGATGCCTGTGCTGCCGCCTGCACATGGTCCATATAGCATCCATTCCCTGCACATTCATGTCCCTGTCTAAAAGCCTCTTAAACTCCTCTGCCGTATCTGCCTCCACCACCACCCCCGGCAGCGCATTCCAAGCGCCCGCCGCTCTCTGTGTTGAAAAGACTTGCCCCGCACATCTCCTTCGAACTTACCCCCTCTCCCCTTAAAGTTATGCCCTCTAGTATTTGACATCCCCACCCTGGATCCTCTCCCCTCACTGTTCCCATTTGCCCACCGTCCCTCCCTTAAATGGGTCCCATTCTCCGTCGTCCTTTTCCATCAGCTTCCATCTTGTGTGGCCCATTTGTTGCCCCCACCTATCTCCTCCCAGCTTCTGGCGCTGTCTCCAACCTCTCCTCCCCCATCTACCCATGACCCCCTCCTCACCTGGATCCACCTATCACCTCCCAACTCTTGCCCCTCCCCTTCCCCTCACCTCTTTATACCGGCCCTCTCCCCTCTATCTCTCAGCCCAGATGAAGGGTCTCGACCCGAAACGTCGACTGTCCACTCCCGCGCCCACGGACGCTGCCTGACCCGCTGAGTTCCTCCAGCACTTTGTGTATGTTGCTCCAGATTCCAGCGCCAGTCTCCCTTGTGTCTCCGTGTTCCCCCTCTGCATGCCCAGTGGCAGCTCACAGCGGCCAATCAATCATCAACCCTCCGGGATGAGGGGAGGAAACCAGATCACCCGGTTTGGGGGGGGGGTTGGAATCCCAGGCGGTCGCAGGGAGAGCACACAAGCTCCACACAGACAGCGCCGGGGGTTCGGGATCGAACCAGGGTTTCTGGAGCTGTGGGGTAGACTCCCCACCTGCTCCCCTCCAAGGACATGCTTCCCGCAGGCAGAGGAGATCTCTGCAGTAACACCTGCCTTTGTCTCTTCCCCAACTCCCCCCCCTCCCCCCACCGCCGGCAGCTTTACTGGGTGGGCCCGATGATTGGAGGGGTTCGCTGCCGCTCTGCTTTACGACTTTGTGCTGACCACCCGCTACCGCGACACGTCCGAGCGGCCTCAAGGTGCTGACCAGCGGCCCGGCTGACGACTATGACGTGGAGAGCGAGCAGGACAGTGCCAGGATCGAGATGAAGCCCAAGTAGAAGAGAGCGGCGCGCCGCGGGGGTTGGGGGATCCTTTCATGTAAATGCCTGATGGTGCCGGTGGGGGGGTGGGAGGCTGGTGGTGGGTTTGGTGGGTGGAGTGTGGAGGCAGGGGCGGAGTTTCGGGTGGGTTATGTTGTGGGGGGGAGGCGGGGTGTTTTGGCGGGCGCAGTTTGTGGTGGATGGTGCTTGTGGGTGGGTGGGGTTGGGGCGGAGTTTTTGGGTGGGTGGGGTTGGGAGGGGGTGGGTGGGGTTGGGGAAGAGTTTCTTGGTGGGCAGTGTTGGGGGGTGGAGGGTTTTGCAGTCGGGCGGGGTTAGTGAGTGGGCAGGGTTTGTGCTAGACAGGGTTGGTAGTGGGCAGGGTTAGGGTTTACCCACTGAGTCACAGCAGGTGCCAGTGCGATCCTCACTGGATCACAGCTGGTGCCAGTGCGATACCCACTGGATCACAGCTGGTGCCAGTGCGATACCCACTGGATCACAGCTGGTGCCAGTGCGATCCTCACTGGATCACAGCTGGCGCTACATCAACATTTTCACTTCAGGCCTCCTCTGGTCCTGTGGGCAACTCCAAACTGGTTGTCACCCAACTGCCTCTTCACTTCAGGGACAACAATAGATTTAGTCACTCCTACTAATGATGTCCACGTCCCATGAACACAGAATGCTACCTCCGCCCGTCCCATACTGGAGGATTCTTATCCTGGAAGATTTTTCACTTTCTGTCCCATCCGGGAAAGTTTCCCATTCTCCGTCCCCACAGGGGAAAGTTCCCATTCTCTGTTCCATCCGGGAAAGTTCCCATTCCCTGTCCCATCCGGGGAAAGTTCCCATTCTCCGTCCCACAGGGGAAAGTTCCCATTCTCTGTTCCATCCGGGAAAGTTCCCATTCCCTGTCCCATCCGGGGAAAGTTCCCATTCTCCGTCCCATCAGGGAAGGTTCCCATTCTCCGTCCCATCCGGGGTAAGTTCCCATTCTCCGTCCCATCCAGGGAAAGTTCCCATTCTCCGTCCCATCCCGGAAAGTTCCCATTGTCCATCCCATCTGGGAAATTTCCCATTCTCCGTCCCATCAGGGAAATTTCTCATTCCCTCTTCCATCCAGGGAAAGTTCCCATTCTCCGTCCCATCAGGGAAAGTTCCCATTCTCCGTCGCACAGAAGAAATTTCCCATTCTCCGTCCCATCAGGGAAGGTTCCCATTCACACTCCCATCTGGGAAAGTTCCCATTCCCTGTCCCATCGGGGGAAAGTTCCCATTCCCTGTCGCATCGGGGAAAGTTCCCATTCTCCGTCCCATGAGGGAATAGTTCCAATTCTCTGTCACATTCAGGAGGATTTCACCCTTTGTTCCATCCTGGATGGTTCCCCCTTTTTGTCCCATTCAGGAATGGTCCCTCCCTTTGTCCAGTAAACATTCCCACTCTCAGTCCCATCAGAGATGTTTACCCTCAGTCTCATTGATGGGGATCGTTCCCACCTTCTGCACCACGGACAGGGAGCATTCCCAGGAACTGAGGCTGATCCCTCCATCCACACCACCCTCCCCTACCCAGGAGATGCCAAATGCCTGGCTCTCAATGAAGTAGCTTCAGCTAGTGTACTGCTTGCTGGAAAAGGCGAGGGGGAGGGGCAGGGAAGAACGTGTGCACAGCAAGATCCCAGTGATGTGACTCATTGGGTTTCCCCCAGATGCTCTGCTTCCTCCCGCATCCAAAAGGTCTGGGGGTCGGTAGATTAATTGGCCACTGTAAATTGCCGCTAGTGTGCGGGTGAGTGGTAGAGTCTGGGGAGACCTGATGGGAATGTGGGGAGAGTGAAATGGATTGGGGTAGGGTTGGGATCACAATGGGTGGGTTGATAGTAGGGCAAAGGGCTGAAGAGCCTGTTTGGTGCTGTATCCCATTATGACTCTATGGTTAAGAGTGCAGCCTGACTGTAGAATTCCTTCGCCCTATGTTGGTATCTAAGAGGGTAATCGGGGTCAAGGTTGGCCCACTCCTTTCCTGAGGTTTCTTGGAGTATTATTGGCACATGTACTAAGATACAGTGAGAAGCTTTAGTCTGCGTGCCATCCAGACAGATCATTCCATGCATACGTACATTGAGGTAGTACAAAAGGAACCAGAATGCAGAATATTGTGTAACAGCTACAGAGGAAGTGCAGTGTAGGCAGACAATAAGGTGCAAGGGCCACGACAAAGTAGATTGAGAGATCAAGAGTTTATCTTTTAGCGTATGGGAGATCCATGTAAGAATTTGATAACAGCGGGATCGAAGCTGTCCTTGTGCTCCCGAGCTTTTGTATCTTCTGCCCAATGGAAGAGGGGAGAGGAGAGAATGACTGGGGTGGGAGGGGTCCTTGATTATATCGGCTGCTTTCCCGAGGCAGCGGGAAGTGTAAGCAGAGTGAATGGTGGGTGCATTGGTTTGCGTGATGGACTGTGCTACGTTCATGTCTCTCTGCAATTTCTTGTGGTCTTGGGCAGAGCAGTTGCCATAACAAGCTGGGATGCATCCGAATAGGAGGATAGTCTCAGTATTCTGCTGAGAGTTCTCCTTTTCAGCATCGGAATATCATTGGATCCTCCTGAAAAGGGTCGCGGAAGTGGTTGGAGTACTCAAGGAAAACTCATCTGGGAAGAATTTTCAGGGGCAGGGGCTGGAGAGCTTGGGATTAATTGGATAGTCCTTCACAGACCCAATGGGCTGAATGACCTTGTAATAAAGACAGAGAATACTGGAAACACTCAGCAGGTCAGGCAGCATCTGTGGAGTGAGATGCAGATTCGACGTTTCAGTTGGATGATCGTTCATCGGAAAAAAAATGCATAAAATAATCCAGTAAATATCATCTCGTGATGTAGGGTCCTCAAGCTGAGACATAAACTGTTTCTCTCCCCACAGGTGCTGCCTGACTTGCTGAGCATTCCCAGCTGTTTCTGGTTTTATTTCAGATTTCTAGCATCTGCGGTTGTTTAGTTTGACTCTCTGCTGCACAGCACTAAATATAAAGCAATGTGAAACCATCAGGAGGCAGTATTATATAAATAAGCTCATTTTATGTTACTTTAGCTAGCTTTATAAGATATTTCTGTCAGTATAATTGTACAGGGTCATTCCACAGAGGTTATGATAGGGAGAGAGAGAGTGCAGTGATTGGTGGGTGGGGAAGGGGTGGGTACAGTGTGCAGGGGAGGGGTGGGGTCCAGGGTATGGACAGGGGAAGGGGGTACGGTGAGTGGGAGGGTGGGCGTGGCGGTGGAGAGAGGGAGAGGGTGGATGGGTGTGGTGGGTGGTGATAGAAGGGGGGGTGGGGTGCAGTGGGTGGGGAGTTGGGTTTGGGTGCAGGGGTGGTGGGTGAGGAGGGCAGTTGACGGGGAGGGAATCGGTGGCGTATGGAGCCTCAAACGTTCACCACAGAACAGCCAGAACCCCTGCCTCAACATTGTCCCTCCCTTGGTGGCCTTCTGGCACAAAATATCCGTCCCCAGCAACCGGGAGAGAAAGTCTGCAAGTATTCACTTTCAACGTGATATAACATGTACAGAAGGAGCAACCTAAACCCCTTCTGACTTCTGTAAGCTCTGATTTTAAGTCTGTAATTAAGCCCTGGAAATGTGTAGGATGTTGGTGATATTGCTTCTCTCCAGGGTTTCAGCGAGAGCTTTAATCCTGTTAATGAACCAATTAACACCCGTGCTGAAACAGAGGACCTTATAAACACCACATCCTTATCCACTAACCTTAGCCACTAATAAATGAGCTGAGAAACTCTGTTTCCCTACCCACAGATGCTGCCTGACCTGCTGAATATTCCAGGATTTTCTTTTTAATTTTGGATTTCCATTATCTGCATTCTTTCCAGTATCTGAGCTGTTGTTCATTTATTGTTTCATTTTCTCTGTATATTGTACTCTTCACGTATAGATTATATTTATTGCAATAATTCATATATTTTGTTTTGTTACTCAAATAAAAATATGTACAATTATCGCCTCTGTGTCTGTGTGAGTGTGTGGGGGCGTGTGTGTGTGTGCGTGCATGTGTGTGTGTGCGTTGTGTGTGTGCGAGGATGGTGTGTGTGTATGTGTGTGTGTATGCGTGTCTGTGTGTGTGTGCGTGCGTGTGCATGTGTGTGTTTGTGTGTGTGTGTATGTGTGTGTGTCTATATGTGTGCGTGTATGTGTGTGTGTATGGGTGCGTGTGTGTGTGTCTGTATGTGTCTCTGTGTGTCCGTGTGTGCATGCGTGCGTGCGTGCGTGCGTGAGTGTGTGAGTGTGTGTGGTGTTTGTGTGAGTGGTACTCGTTCAGTATTGTCTCTTGTACCGAAATACAATAAAAAGCTTGGTCTGCATGCCATCCAGACAGGTCATTCCATACATAAGTACACCGAGGTAGCAAAATGGTAAACAGAATGCAGAATGTAGCGTTACGGTTACAGAGAAAGTGCAGTGCAGGTCGACAAATAAAGTGCAAGGCCACGACAAGGTAGATTGGGAGACGAAGAGTTCATCCTTTAGCATATGAGGGGTCTGTTCGAGAGTCTGATAACAGCGGAACACAAGCTGTCCCTGAGCCTGGTGGTACGCGTTCTCAAGCTTTTGTATCTTCTGCCCAATAGGAGACGGCAAAAGAGAGGTCTTCAACGTACAATTGCGACCAAAGTTGTACAAAAGAAGACAAACAAAGGACTGCAGTTGCTGGAATCTAGGTGGAAAACACGATGATGCTGGAGGAACTCAGCAGGCCAGGCAGCGTCCGTGGAGAAAAGCAGGCGGTCAATGTTTCGGGTCAGGACCCTTCTTCAGGACTGAAGATAGGAAAAGGGGAAGCCCAATATATAGGAGGGAAAAGCAGAGCAGTGATAGGTGGACAAAAGACGGGAGGTGGGATGGGCACAGGGTGGTGATAGGTAGATGCAGGTAGGAGATAGTGATAGGCAGGTGCAGGGGAGGATGGGTCCCTGGATGGAGGTGGTGTAGGGCAGGTGTTGCACCTATGGCAGGGGCAGTGGAAAGCTCCTGGGGTGGGGGCGGGATGGCTGCCATTTCCCGCACCTCTGTTTTGACCCCCACCCCTCCCAGACCCAACAGGGATAGGGTCCCCCTTTGTC
Source organism: Pristis pectinata (assembly GCF_009764475.1). Lineage (NCBI taxonomy): Eukaryota > Metazoa > Chordata > Chondrichthyes > Rhinopristiformes > Pristidae > Pristis > Pristis pectinata. The sequence goes on from NC_067409.1 coordinate 7,169,062, forward strand.
CTCACATTTCATCCCACCGGCCTACGTATCCAACACATCATTCTCCGCCGCTTCCGCCATCTCCAACGGGACCCCACCACCAAGCATATCTTCCCCCCCCCCACCCCTTTCTGCCTTTCGCAGGGACCGCCCTCTCCGCGACTCCCGAGTTCACTCCTCCACCCCCACCCATCCCGCTCCCACCCTGGGGACTTTCCACTGCCCCCGCCATAGGTGCAGCACCTGCCCCTACACCACCCCTATCACCTCCATCCAGGGACCCAAACAGTCCTTTCAGGTGAGACAGAGATTCACCTGCACCTCCCTTAATATCATCCACTGCATTTGCTGCTCCAAGTGTGGCCTCCTCTACATTGGTGAGACCAAACGCAGACTAGGTGACTGTTTCGCAGAACACCTGCACTCTGTCCGTAACCGCGATCTGCATCTCCCCGTCGCCGGTCACTTCAACTCCCCCTCCCACACTAGCACTGATATGTCAGTCCTCGGCCTCCTCCACTGCCAGGAGAATTCCAAACGCAAACTGGAGGAACAGCACCTCATTTTCCGTCTTGGAACCTTGCAGCCTAACGACACGAACATTGAATTCTCCCACTTTAAGTAAATCCCGCCCCCCACACACACCCAACCGTGCCTCTTCCCTTTCCTAGGCTCTCTTTTTTCTACCCCTTTTTGTCTCTCTTTACCTTTGACCCATCCCCCAGTGGATCTGCTCTCCCCTCCTCCCCCCCCACACCTGCCCATCACTATCTCTTACCTGCGTCTACTCATCACCACCCTGTGCCCACCCCGCCTCCCCTCTTCTGTCCACTTATCACTGCTCTGCTTTTCCCTCCTATATATTGGGCTTCCCCTTTTCCTATCTTCAGTCCTGAAGAAGGGTCCTGACCCGAAACGTTGACCGCCTGCTTTTCTCTACGGATTCTGCCCGACCTGCTGAGTTCCTCCAGCATCATCGTGTTTCTCAAGTTGTACAAAACCTTGGTAAGGCCACCGTTGGAATATTGCATTCAGTTTTGGTCACCCTGCTATAGGAAAGGTGCCATTAAGCTGGAAAGGGTGCAGAAGAGATTTACAAGGATGTTCCCGGGACACGAGAGACTGAGTTATGGAGAGAGGTTAAGCCCCCCCCACTGGACCACCCTGATGGCCTTTTGACAGTTCACTGGTGTCCAAGGCCTTTGAACAGTTTTTAAAAGTCTCTGATGATTGGTGGCATTTGACTGTGGAAGCAGAAATGATGGTGACATTTAAGAGCCACTTAGACAGGCACATGAACACACAGGGAATGGAAGGATGTGGACTATGTGAAGGCACAAGGGATCAGTGTAATTTGGCATCTTGCTTGGCACAGACATCGTGGGCTGTACCATTCTATGTTCTATATTCTACGTAAGGGGAAGCTTTGATTGAAATTTTCAGGATATATAGGGCACCTGACAGGGTGGAGAAAGAAACCACGGTAATGTAGCGGTTAGCATAATGCTTTACAGCGCCAGCGTCCCGGGTTCAATTCCGGCCGCTGTCTGTAAGGAGTTTGTATGTTCTCCCCATGACTGCGTGGGTTTCCTCCGGGTGCTCCGGTTTCCTCCCACATTCCAAAGGCATACGGGTTAGGAAGTTGTGGGCATGCTATGTTGGTGCTGGAAGCGTGGTGACAATTGCGGGCTGCCCCCAGAAAACTCTACGCAAAAGATGCATTTCACTGTGTGTTTCGATGTACACGTGACTAATAAAGATCTTATCTGCACTGGGAGACTGGGAATAAGGGGCAGAGTCTAAAAATTTGAATGAGACTTTCAGGAGTGAGTCTTGGAAACATCTTGCTGGAAGGAGAGGAAATAGAAGTTTGGAATTCTCTCTGGAAAATGGGAGTTCCTGAGGCATTGGGTAATTTTGTTAACCAGGGGAAGTGGGGCAGTTGTGATTGGTTGCCCACGGGCAGAATCGAGGAGACTCCTCCTCTCTGTTTCTGTCAGTGGGGAGTTCTAGAGAAAAACCTTTGCCCATGTAGCAGTGGGAACATGGAACTCCTTCCCACAGAGGATGGCTGTGGATATATTTTAAGGAGGGAAATTGAGGAAATTGCTGGGAGGGGGATGAGGAGGATCATGAGGGGAATGAACACTTGGGATGAATAGAGCCATGCAGAGAGTCATGCAACATAGAAACAGGCCCTTCGGCCCAACTCATTCCTGCCCACCAAGCTAGCCCCATTTTCCTGCGTTTGGCCCATATCCTCCTATCCATTAGGAATAGCCTGTTTCTCTGTTGCATATTCCATATAATTCTGAGCCTCTCTTGAATTTTGCCTCCAAATCCTTTGATCTAGCAGTTTTTTTCCCAATGTCTGCCATGCCAAATGGATTGTTTCAAATTTACTGCAGGCACGGTAGTGTAGCGGTTAGCGTAAAGCTATTACAGCACCAGTGATCCGGGTTCAATTCTGGCCGCTGTCTGTAAGGAGTTTGTACGTTCTCCCCATGTCTGCGTGGGTTTCCTCCGGCTGCTCCGGTTTCCTCCCACATTCCAAAGACGTACGGGTTAGGAAGTTGTGGGCGTGCTATGTTGGCGCCGGAAGCGTGGCGACACTTGCGGGCTGCCCCCAGAACACTCTACGCAAAAGATGTATTTCACTGTGTGTTTCAATGTACATATGACTAATAAAGAAATCTTAGGATTTTAAGATCTTAAAATCTTACTGGAAACTTTCCCATTCAGAACTGAGGAATTCGTGGGTTCAATCCTGATCTCGGGTGCCGTCTGCGTGGAGTTTGCTTCTGACACTACAGAGAAAACAATCCAAGTTGGTCCAGCCTCTCGTTTGTACGTAGCTAGTACTCTCCAGTCCAGGCGACATTCTGGTGACCCTCTTCTGTGCCCTCTCCAAAGCCGCCACATCCCTTCTATAGTGGGGCAACCAGAACTGCACACAATATTCTAAATGTGGTCTAACCGAAGTTTTATACAGCTCCAAAATGACTTGCCAACTTATATACACAATGAAGTGACCAATGAAGGCAAGCAAGCCACAGGCCTTCTCTACCACCCCATCCACTGGTGTTGCCACTTTCAGGGAGCGATGGACTTGCACCCCAAGATCCCTCTGTACGTCAAATCTTACATTAATTGCAAATTTTGTTCTCCCTTATTCCCCTCGATCCCCCCTAGATTCGACCGCTCACTGACACATTCATTCAGTCCTGACCTCCGGTGCCAGCTTCATGGAGCTTGCGCATTGTCCCTGTGACTGCATGGGTTTCCTCCGGGTGCTCCAGTTTCCTCCCACAGCCCAAAGACGTGCAGGTTGGTAGGGTAAATTTGCCCCAGTGTGTAATGAGGGGTAGAATCTAAGGGGAGTTGGTGGGAATGTGTGGAGAATAGGTTACAGGGAATGGGACTACACAGTGAGTTGGTACATGGTCAATGGACTGAATAGCCTCCTATGTTGTAAGGATGATTTGAATTGGTTTTCCCTCGGGCTGCCTGGAGTGGCTCTCTTTGATCCATTTGCTCTTCAATACAACTCTTCCCAAAATACAATTCACTCAAAGTCTCTTCAGTCAGTAGGTGGCAGTATTAGGCAGTCTCAGCCTCAGCTGAGTTGCTGCCTGATCCTGTAGTGTGGATGTACGAGGGACGGATGCCCTTGTGAGGGATTCCAGACCCTGGGGCCAGTCAAATGTAAGACAGTCATTGGGAGCATCTTCTCACTCAAACAGCAGTGAGAATGTGGAGGCACAAGAGACTGCGGATGCTGGAATCTGGAGCAACACAGACGGCGTTCCTCCGGCACCTCACACACTCAAGAGAGAGATGAACTCACTCCCACAGGGAACGGTAAATTGGTAAATTGGTTTATTATTGTCACTTGTACCGAGGTACAGTGAAAAACTTGTCTTGCATACCGTTCACACAGTGCATTGAGGTAGTACAAGGTAAAACAATAACAGAATGCAGAACGGAATTGGAATTGGTTTATTATTGTCACACGTACTGAGGTACAGTGAGAAACTTTGTTTCGCATGCCATCCATACAGATCAATTCATTATACAGTGGTTTGAGGCAGTAACAGAATGCAGAATAAAGTGTTACAGCTACAGAGAAAGTGCAGCGCAGGCGGCAATAAGGTGCAAGGTCATAACGAGGTAGATTGTGAGGTCAAGAGTCCATCTTATCGTACTAGGGAACCATTCAATAGTCTTATAACAGCGGGATAGAAGCTGTCCTTGAGCCTGGTGGGACGTGCCTTCAGGCTTTTGTATCTTCTGCCTGATGGGAGAGGGGAGAAGAGAGAATGTCCGGGGTGGGTGGGGTCTTTGATTATGTTGGCTGCTTTACTGAGGCAGCGAGAAGTGTAGACAGAGTCCACGGAGGGGAGGCTGGTTTCTGTGATGTGTCCACAACTCTCTGCAGTTTCTTGCAGTCACGGGCAGTCCAGTTGCCGTACCAAGCAGGGATGTGTTGTTACATTGCATGTCATGAAGTCATGGAGCTGTACAGCACAGAAAGAGGCCCTTCGGCCCACCATGTCAATGTTGACCTTGTTTCCCATCTACACTGACCCCATTTGCCTGCATCAGGTCCGTATGCTGTCCTGTATCCTTTTGCCCAGGGTAGGAATGTCAAGCACTGCAGGGCGTAGCTTTAGGGTGAGGGGGGAAAGTTTAAAGGAGATGTGCGGGGCAAGTTTTTTACACAGAGAGCGGTGGGTGCCTGGAACAGGCTGCCTGGGTGGTGGCGGAGGCTGATATGATAGTGGTGTTTAAAAGGTATTTAACCTTGCCTGCCTAAATGCCTCTTAGTGATTGTATCTGCCTCCACCACCACCCCCGGCAGCATGTTCCATGTGCCCACCACTCTCTGTGTAAATAATTTGCCTCACAAATCCCCTTTAAATTTTCCCCCTCTCACCTTAAAATTGTGCCTTCTGGTATTTGATATTTCCACTCTGGAAAAGACTGACTCTCTACCCTAGCTGTAGGAGAATGTAGAGGAGTAAGTAGATTTCTCCGAGATCTCTGCACCGCCGCATATCTGCCTTAGTCAGAGAGCACTACAGCACAGAAACAGGCCCTTCGGACCATCTAGTCCATGCCAGCCTGGTTTTCTGCCAAGTCCCATCTACCTGCACCTGGACCAGAGCCCTCCACACCCCTCTCATCCACGCACCTACCAAACGTTACAATTGAACCCGCATCCACCACTTCTGCTGGCAGCTCGTTCCACACTCGCACCACCCTCTGAGTGAAGAAGTTCCCCCTCAGGCTTCCCTATATTCCACTAACAGAATGTGGAACAGTACAGCACAGGAACAGGCCCTTCGTCCCACAATGTCTGTACTGAACCCAATGCCGAATTAAACTAAGTCCCTTCTGCCTGCACATGATCCATATCCCTGGTTGGACTTGCCAATTTGAGTGAAGCATTACTTGGAGCATTGTGGTCACCCCATTTACAGGAAGGATGTGGAGGCTCTGGAGAGGGTGCAGAAGAGATTGAAGTGTATTAGCCACAAGGAGAGGTTGGACAAACTTGGGTTGTTTTCCCCGGAGCGTCGGAGGCTGAGGGGAGACCTGATAGAAGTTTATAAGGTTATGAGAGGTATAGACAGGGTAGACTGTCAGAATCTTTTTCCCAGGGTAAAAATGACAAATACTAGAGGTACTTAAGGTGAGAGGGGGAAAGTTTAAGGGAGATGCGCGGGGCGAGTTTTTCACACAGAGAGTGGTGGCTGCATGGAACGGGCTGCCAGGGGTGGTGGTGGAAGCAGATACAATGGTGATGTTTAAGAGGTATCTAGACAGGCAGGGAATGGAGGGCTATGGATCATGTGCCGGCAAATGGGATCAATTTAATTTGGCATCATGGTTGGCACAGACATGGTGGGCTGAAGGGCCTGCTCCTGTGCTGTTCCGTGTTCTGTGTTGTATGATATCAATTGGATATCCCCACAGGGACCCAGGCTCAATTCTCACCTCAGGCGCTGCGTGAGTGTGGAGTTTGCACGATCTCCCCGTGACTGTGTCGGTTCCCGCCCCCCCCAGCATCCCAAAGATGTGCCGGGGTGTTGACTGGCCGCAGTAAATTGCCCCTCGTGTAGGAAGTGGCAAAAAGAACCAAAGGTGGGGGGTAGTGGTGATGGAAGTGAGAGGGAACAAGCTGCAGGTCTACAGAGGGAGAAAGGAGAATGGCACTGATGGGCTGAGTGGCCTTGTATCGTGCTGTAATAGGTAAGTGTTACCACGTGTACGCAGAGTGCGAGAGGTTGCAGCCCCTCTTTGCGTACCTGAAGGGGCTGCTGCTCAAGTTCTGGCTGCACTTCAGCCCCACGCTGCTGATCTACGGTCACCCGGTGCGGCGCGGGGCGGGGCGCGCGGAGGATCTCCTGGTGGGTCTCCTGCTGGGCCTGGCCAAGCTGGCCATCCGCGGGACGCGGCGGCGGGCGGCCGAGGGTACTGGGCGGTCTGCCTGCCTGCCCGTCTTCCGCGCTTACGTGCGCGCGCGGGTGTGTTTAGAGAGGGAGCACGCGGTTTCCGCGGGCACCCTAGCTGAGTTCCGTGCTCGGTGGGCCCCTCAGGGGATTGCGTGTGTCGTGGTACAAACGCAATTCTTATTTGAAGTGTTGCGTGTTGCGTTAACGGGTGTAGCGTTGCGTGTGTGTTTCCTTAGTATTAGTTTGCATTTTCTACTGTAGTATGTCATTGCTTAGTTTCTTCTTTTCTGTATTAGATGTCGTGTATTGACACTGGTTGTCTCTTTGTCGCGCTTTTAGCAAATAAATGTTTATATAATAAAAAAAAGGTAAACTCGTACAAAGGTCCAGACCTAGCTCAGCAGATCAAACGCTCTGCTTCTGCTCAGTGTAGAGTACAATTGGTACTGAGAGCCAGCGAGTCCTCCTACATCACGGAAACAGGCCCTTCGGCCCAACTGGCCCATACCAACCAAGGTGCTTATCTAAGCTTGTCCCATTTGCCCGTGTTTGACCCATATCTCTCTCATCTTTTCCTATCCGTGTACCTGTCCAAATATCTTTTAAAAAATGTAATTTTACCCACGTCTACCACTTCCTCTGGCAGCTCGTCCCATATACGCACCACCCTCTGTGTGAGAAAGTTACTCCTTTTAAATCTTCCCCTTCTCACCTGAAACCTGTGCCCTCTGATTTTAGACTCCCCTACCCTGGGGAAAGGACTGTGACCATCCACCTTGTCTATGCCCCTCAGAATTTAATAAACCTCCATAAGGTCACCCCTCAGCCTCCTACGCTCAAGGGAAAACAGTCCCCGAAGAAGGTTCCTGACCTGAAATGTTGACCGTCTGTTTTTCTCCACGGATGCTGCCTGACCTGCTGAGTTCCTCCAGCATCTTATTGTTTTCTCATCTAGACTCCAGCATCCGCAGTCCTTTGTTTCTCCAGACTATCCAGTTTCTCCTTATAGTTCAAGTCCTCCAGTCCGGGTAACATCCTTGTGAATTTTTTCTGCATCCTTTCCAGCTTAATCACATCCTTCCTATAGCTGGGCGACCAGAACTGCACACAGTGCTCCAAGTGCGGTCTCACCAACGACTTGTACAGCTATACCATGACATCCCAACTCCTGTACTCAGTGCCCTGAATGATGAAGGCCAGCGTGCCAAGTGCCTTCTTCACCATCCTGTCTACCTGTGTTGCCACCTTCAGGGAACTATGAACCTGTACCCCTCGGTCTCTCTGTTCTACAACACCCTCCATCGTGCTTTCTGCATCTGGTTAACAAGCACAAACAGGAGAGAAACAGGCCCTTCAGCCCACCATGTCTATGCTAACCATCACGTCCTAGCTATACGAATCCCATTTACCAGGAACACACAAGATGCTGGAGGAACTCAGCGGGTCAGGCAGCATCTGTGGAGGGAAGTGGACAGTCAACGTTTCAGGTCGAGACCCTTCATTAGGGCTGGAAAGAAAGAGGGGAGATGGCCGGTGCAAGAAGGTGGATCCAGGTGAGGGGGTTGATCAGGAGGGGGGAGAGTGGGAGTGATGTCAGAAGCTGGGAGGTGATAGGCCGAAGTGACAGAGGGCTGAAGAAGATGGGATCTGATGGGAGAGGACAGTGGACCATGGAATAAAGGCAAGGAGGTGGGGACGGGGGATCAGGATGGAGGGATGTGTGGGTGGTGGGCAGATGGAGAGGATGGGGGAGGGGAAAGAGATGGGGTGATGGGGGCCGGTGGGATAAGGGGAAATAAAGAGGGACGGGGGGGAGTGGTTACCAGAACTTAGATCAATCGAGACACAAGAGATTCTGCAGATGCTGGAATCTGGAGCGACCCACACAAAATGCTGGAGGAACTCAGCAGGTCAGGCAGCATCCGTGGAGGGAAATAAATAGCTGACGTTTCGGGCCGAGACCCTTCATCAGGACTGGAAAGGAAGAGGGCAGAAGCCAGAATAAGAAGGCGGGGGGGGGGGAGGGGAGGGGGAGGAGCACACGCAGGCAGGGGACAGGTGAGTCCGGGTGAGGGGAGGAAAGGTAGGTGGGTGGGGAGGGGGAGAAGATGTAAGAAGCTGAGAGGTGGTAGGTAGAAGAAGCAAAGGGGTGAAGGAGGAGGAATCCGGTAGGAGAGGGCAGTGGACCATGGAATAATGGAGGAGGGGAGGAGAGGAGATGGGCAGGTCATCAAGGCAGGGGGAAGGGAGCCACAGGAATAAGGGAAGACAAGGAGTGGGGGGTGGGGGGAGAAGAAGAAGGGGAGGGGTTACCGGAAGTTAGAGAAATCAATGCTGAAGCCATCAGGTTGGAGACTCCCCAGGCGGAATATGAGGTGTTGTTCCTCCAACCTGCGCCTGGCCTCAACGTGGCAGCAGAGGAGGCCGTGGACAGACATGTCAGTGCGGGAGTGGGATGTGGAATTGAAGTGGGTGGCCACCGGGAGGTCCTGGCTGTTGCGGCGGACGGAACGAAGGTGCTCGACGAAGCTGTGTTCATGCCGTGAGGTTGGAGACTACCAAGGGAGAATACGAGGGGCTGTTCCTCTAATCTGTGTCTAGCCTCAGTCTGGCAGCTCAAAGTAGCCCCTCCTGTCCCCATTTACCAGCACTTGGCTTGTAGCCCATGGCCCAGGCTGCTTGTTAACCCTCCAGAGGGAATGGATCGGAGCTGACTGACATTTTTTTGCCCATTTTTTTTCCTCCAGCAAAGCAATCTCGACAGACCAACAATAAAAATTCAGCCAGAGGTTGAAGGTTAATCTCAGCTGGGCTATTCTTAGCAAACTTTACAGCATGGCAGTATATCGAGGCTAATGACGGCCATAAAAGCGATCCAAAGTAAGAGCTAATGTCATTTATATAAAATTAACTTAAATTGCACTTGCAGAGAGATTGGGAAGGAGGTACCAGTCTTTTATCAATGCGCTATTAATAACACAAAGGACGCAAGAGCTCTGGTGCAGAAGGGATGGGCATCTCCTCACTGGGACTGAGATTGGAGCTTAGGCTCAATCACTAATATCTAGCTCAGTCTCAGCAAGAGATGTCCCATTCTCGTGAGCCATTGACTTGACCTCTTGTGTCCTCCTGTGTTATAGCATCATAGATTGGAACCAGGCCCTTCAGCCCAACGAGTCCATGTGAAACATCAATCACCCACTATACAATAATCCCGTCCTATTCTTCCCACCTTCCTGTCAACCCTAGTCACCAACACACTAGGGGACGCTTTACAGTGGACAATTAACCCACCGACCTGCACGCCTTTCGGACGTTGGAGGAAACCGGAGCACCCAGGGGAAACCCACGTGGCCACAGGGAGAGCGTGCAAACGCCACACAGAGAGCACCGGAAGTCAGGATCGAACCCGTGTCTCTGGTGCTGCAAAGCAGTGGCTCTACCAGCTGTGCCATTGTGCTGCACTTATAAGTGCATTGATAAAAGATCTAACCCTCCCTCCCAACTGTGGCAGTGCCAGGACAGGCACTGTAACAGAAGGGATTAATTTTAACTTGCTTATACCATTAGGTTCCCTGACTTTGGTCGGTCAAATTGCAGCAACTTTCATCCTGTAAACTCCCACCTCCAGCTGAAGTCTCCTGCCATTGGTTACCTGACATGTCAATCCTCACAGTTCTCCGCCTTCCTCCATTGATTGGAAAATCAACTGCTCTTTGTTTCCTGATTGGATGCTTCTTCACTGTTAGTCAAATTGCCATTCTTGATCCCACCTATCACTCGCCCACCTCCGTCTCGTCACTCCGCCCTTCACCCTCCCCCACCATCCCCTACCTCTCCGTGGTCAACCTATCACCTACTGGCCCCTGTCTCACCTCCTCCCACTCTCCTCTTCACACCGGCCATCTCCCCTCTCCACTCTCAGTCCTGATGGAGGGGTTCAACCGGAAACGTCGACAACTCCCCCCCCCCCCCCCCCCCCCACCTCATAGATGCTTCTCGACCCGCTGAGTTCCTCCAGCAGTTTGTTTGTTGCTCCAGATTCTGGCATCTGCAGTGTCTTGTGTCAACATTCTTTCTTCCCTGCCTCACCTTTCATATTTTTAGGTCTAACAATTTAAAGCCCCCCACCTCAAAAAAAACACTTGGATTGGGGTTGGTTGGGAGATGAATTTTAAACAAAAGGTGGGCAGGAATCGGGCAGTCTGGTAGTCGTACAACTGTTAGGTATAAATATCACTGACAACATGTCCTGGTCCAGCCACACAGACACCACTGCCAACAAAGCTCATCAGCACCTCTACTTCCTCAGAAGGTTAAGGAAATTCGGCAAGTCCTCAATGTCCCTTGCCGATTTTTATAGATGCACCATAGAGAACATCCTATCCGGATGCATCACGGCTTGGTACGGCAACTGCTCTGCCCAGGACCGCAAGAAACTGCAGAGAGTTGTGGACACAGCTCAGCACATCGCAGAAACCAGCCTCCCCTGCATGGACTCTTGTCTACACTTCTCACTGCCTTAGGAAAGCAGCCTGCATAATCAAAGACCCCACCAACCCCAGACATTCTCTCTTCTCCCTCCTTCCATTGGGCAGAAGATACAAAAGCCTGAAAGCACGTACCACCAGGCTCAAGGACAGCTTCTATCCCGCTGTTATAAGACTATTGAACGGATCTCTTGTACGATAAAGATGAACTCTTGACCTCACCATCTACCTCGTGGCCCTTATTTGTCTGTACTCGCTGCACTTCCTCTAACTATAACTCGATATTCTGCATTCTGTCATTGCTTTACCCTTGGCACTACCTCAATGCACTTATGTTTGGAATGATCCTTATGGATGGCAGGCAAAACAAAGTTTTTCACTGTATCGCGGCACACATGACAAAAATAAACCAATTCCATCTTGAGAGGTCCAACTGTGCCCCAGTGTGGGAAGGTGTCGACCTGTCTTGCCTGAGATTCCTTATTCCAGAGGCAAGAACAAAGGAGATAATATCCCTCTCCTGAACGTTGACCATTCCTGCACCTCAGGGAAGGACTGGAAGATAATGGCAGCAAGGTCCGAGATGATGACATGATGTATCCATTCTTCAGGGTGCAGAGTACATGGGTGATGCAGATAACAAGGTAATGTGATCTCCAGATAAGATTCACGTGAGCTCTGGTGACCCATCCCCCAGAAGGGAACTGTTTCAACATAATCACATTCTTCCATTGCCTTGTTCATGCCCAATCTCCGGAATCATCTGCCAAACACCCCTGCTTATCTCCGTGACCATCAGCTGTACTCCAGCCGACACCCCTCCCGATCTTTGTAACACCTCCAGCCGTATATCCCTCCCTATCTCCGTAAACCCCTCCAGCCCCTACATCCCCCCATCTCTGTGACTTCTTCCACCCCCACACCCCTCTTGATCTCTGTAACCCCTCCAGCCCCTACACCCCTCCCTCTGTAAGCCCCTTCCAGCCCCTCCACCCCTCCTTATCTCTGCAACCCCTCCATCCCCCCAAACCCTCTCCCTGTCTCTGTAACCCCCTCCGTCTGGGATCCAACAGTTCTAGCCATTGTTGATCTCACATGGTCATTGTTCAGCCGTGAGCAGTCGTGCCTTTCCCGTATCCACCAGCGTTCCTTTCCAATCTGCCACATCTCCTCTCCAGTGAGGCTTCATTGACCATTGCTGGGTTGCTTCTCACCAGCCAGTCTCCATGCTGTCCGATTCCCCCAAAACGGGAGCGTGACATTGAGTGGATGATTCCTTTGTGGCGTTGGGATATTTTCCGGGACTCCAGGGAATCTGTCCCTCCTTTACGGGGTTCTTCTGTATCCAGCAGGGAGAGCAGACACAGTGTGGATTAAACTTCTGCTCCAATGGTCTACTGCAAGGGCAGGTCAGCTGAAATGTTTGCAGCACGGAAGCAGGCCCTTCAGCCCATCTCCTCCATGCCAACCAAGTTGTCTACTTGAACTGGTGCCCTTTACTTACATTTGGCCCATGTCCCTCCAAACCTTTCCCCTCCATCCAAATGTCTTTTAAACGTTGAAATTGGTCCCGCCTCAGCCACTTCCTCTGGCAGCTCGTTCCATGTACCCACCACCCTCTGTGTGGAAAAGTTACCCCTCAGATCTCCTTTAACTCTTTCCGCTCTCACCTTAGACATGCCCTCTAGTTTTAGACTCCCCTACCCTGGGGAAAAGAATGTGACCATCCATCTTATCTCTGCCCCTCATGATTTCATAAACCTCTATGAGGTCACCCGTCAGCCACGGTACTGTAAGGGCAGGCACGGTAGTGTAGCAGTTAGCGTGACGCTATTACAGCGCCAGCAACCCGGGCTCAATTTCGGCCGCTGTCTGTAAGGAGTTTGTACGTTCTCCCCGTGTCTGCGTGGGTTTTCTCCGGGTGCTCCGGTTTCCTCCCACATTCCGAAGACGTACGGGTTAGGAAGTTGTGGGCATGCTATGTTGGCGCCAGAAGCGTGGCGACACTTGTGGGCTGCCCCCCAGAACACTCCACGCAAAAGATAAGATCTTTATTAGTCACATGTACATTGAAACACACAGTTTCATCTTATCTCATCCTATCGTCACTCAGGGAAAACAGTCCCAGCCTATCCAGCTTCTCCTTATGGCTCAAGCCTCCACTCCCAGTAACATCCGTAGGGTAGTGGAGGCTGGATCATTGGATGCAGATAATTTGCAAGAGGGCTGCATGGAACTGACACAGAAAAGGAGGTGAAGCCTGGAGGAGTGACAGAAGATTTTGAGAGGCAAAGATAGGGTAGATCCTCAATACCTCTTTCCCACGGTATGGCGGTGCCAAAGACAAGAGGGCATGGGTCTAAGGTGAGAGGAAGGAGTTTTAAAGGGGTCCTGAGGGGCAAGTTTTCACACAGAGAGTTGTTGATAGCTGGAACGCGCTGCCGGAGGAGGTGGTGAAAATCAGATACAATCACTACGATTAAGAGACATAAGACAGGCACTTAATTGGCGAGGCATAGTAGGATATGGTTCTAATGCGGGTGGATGGGGTTTGTGTAGCTGGGTAGAAAGGTCGGCATGGACATGATGGGCCAAAGGGCCTGTTCCTGTGCTGGAAGACTCCATGACTCTCTGGTATTGAATGGTGGGGTAGGATTGAGAGGCGGTGTGGTCTCCTCCTGCTCCCATTCCTTGCCTTTCCTTGACGGATATCTAGAACCTGGGGCGTGGTTTCAACATAATGGGGGGACCCATTCCAATCAGAACTGAGGAAGAATTTCTTCTCTCAGAGGTGGCGAATCTTTGGAATAACCTGTCCAGAGAGTGGTGGGAGCAGAAGTATTGAATATATTCATGAGGGGGGGTTGGACAGGTGTTGGACTACAGGGGAGGCAAGGGCAGACGGGGACATAGCGGGAAAGGGGAGCTGAGGCTCAGGAATGAATCAGCCGTGAATTAGAACCAATTGGATGACGGAGCGGACGCAAGAGGTTGAATATAGTCCATTCCCGGTCCGTCTCAAGTTCCTCAAGAACATCGCTGCCTCAAGGAGGCGGCATCTATCATCAAAGATCCACCATCCATAAGACCATAAGACAAAGGAGCAAGTCGGCCATTCAGCCCATCGAGTCTGCTCCGCCATTCTATCATGAGCTGATCCATTCTCCCATTCAGCCCCACTCCCCCCCCCTCACCATAACCTTTGATGCGCTGGCTACTCAGATACCTAGCAATCTCTGCCCTAGATACACCCAATGACTTTGCCCCCACGGCCGCCCGTGGCAACAAATTCCACAGATTCACCACTCTCTGGCTAAAGAAATTTCTCCGCATCCCTGTTCTGAATGGGCGCCCTTCAATCTTGAAGTCGTGCCCTCTTGTACTAGACTCCCCTACCATGGCAAACGACTTTGCCACATCTACTCTGTCCATCTGGGCCATTCCCCCTTCTCGCTGCTACCTTGGGACAGGAGGTACAGGGGCCTGAATTCCCACACCAGCAGGTTCATGAACAGTTACTTTACTACAACCATCAGGTTCTCGAACTGACCTGCACAACCCTAACCCTACCTCAGCAACGGAACACTACGGACCACCTCTTGTACTACCGTGGACTTGTCTCTGATTATGTTTTCTTTTTTTGCATTAAGGTCTTATATTTTTTCTCTCTCTCCCTCTTCATGCGTAATTTATGTACAATTTATGTTCTGTGTGTTATCTGTACCTATGTGCCTGTGATGCTGCTGCAAGCAGGTTTTTACATTGTACCTGTACCTCACCGTACTTGTGCACACGACAATAAACTCGACTTGCCTCGTTCTCATGAGCATCACATCGTGGGCTGAAGGGCCTGTTCCTATGCTGTACTGTTCTGTGTTCTATGTTCTAATTGTAGCCGGGAAGAGTCGTGGGGATTGGGGCTTGTGGGGATGCAACTGGTCATGGGGAAAATTAGTGAGATCGCTCTGTGAGCCGGCATAGGCCTTGATGGGCTGAATGGCCGCCTTCTGTGGCGCGTGGGAATAAGGGAGGGTGGGGGACAGTGAAAGCAGCCAGTGACTGTCTGTCACCAGGCTCCCACATGAAAGAGTGTTCTTCTCCAACCAGCATTGTGACAAGAAGATTAGCTGGCCGTGTTCTTGCTCGCGCTGGTGGGATCTTGCTGTATGCAGATCGGCGGGTGGCTCTGACATTATACACGGTGACCATGTGTCAGCAGACTATTTCATTGGATGCCAGCATCCTGGGGTGCCCTCAGTGGGACAGGAAAGATTCAAGAGAAATGAAAGCCTCTTTCTCAGCAGCAACACCTGAACTGAAACACATTTCCTCAGGGGGTGGTGGAGTCAGTGACTCTCAGAACTGCCTAGACAAGCACCTGGGGAGTGCTGTGGAACAGAAAGACCTAGGACTACAAGTATATAGTTCGCTGGAAGCAGCGTCACAGGTAGACAGGCTGGTGAAGAAAGCGTTTGACACGCTGGCCTTCATCAGTCAGGGCATTGAGTATAAGAGTTGGGATGTTATGTTGCAGTTGTACAAAATGTTGGTGAGGCCACACGGAGTATTGTGTACAGTTTTGTCCACACTGTTTTGGGAAAGATGTCATTAAACTGGAAAGAGTGCAGAGAAGATTTACAAAGATGTTGCCAGGACTCGAGGGCCTGAGTTATAGGGAGAGGTTGGGCAGGTTAGGACTTTATTCCTTGGAATGTAGGACATTGAGGGGTGTCCTTTGAATGTGCACAGTCTTTTCCCAAGGAAGGGGAACTGAAAACTAGAGGGCATAGGTTCAAGTTGAGAGGGGAAAGATGTAAAAGGGACCTGAAGGGCAACTTCTTCATGAAGAGGGTGGTCCAAATGTGGAACGAGGCACCGGAGGAAGTGGTTGAGGCAGGTACAATAACAACATTTAAAAGACTTTTGGACAGGTGCATGGATAGAAGGGGTTTAGAGGGATACGGGCCAAACGTGGGCAAATGGGACCAGCTTAGATGGGCATCATGGTCGGCATGGACGAGTTGGGCTGAAGGGCCTCTTTCCGTGCTGTGTAACTCTATGACTCTATGATGTGAATCACCAAAGCATAGAAGGCTATGGACCAAATGCTGGTAAATGGGATTAATGCAAGATAAGAAATATCTTTATTAGTCACACGTACGTTGAAACACACAGTGAAATACATCTTTTGCGTAGAGTGTTCTGGGGGCAGCCCGCAAGTGTTGCCACGCTTCCGGCGCCAACATAGCACGCCCGCAACTTCCTAACCCGTACGCCTTTGGAATGTGGGAGGAAACCGGAGCACCCGGAGGAAACCCACGCACGGGAAGAACGTAAAAACTCCTTACAGACAGCGGTGGGAATTGAACCTGGGTCGCCAGCACTGTAATAACATCACACTGACAACTACACTACCGTGCCTGCCCATGTAGATGGGTAACTGATGGTCAGACTGGACATGATGGTCCAAATGGCCTGTCTCTGTGCTGTGTGATTCTATGAATCTTTATAAGAATGAAATGCTCCTTCTCTGACCTCCTCGTTCCCTTCTTCCTACCCACCTCCCCTCCATCCTACCTTCTCCCACCACTGCTGATGGGTCCCCTTCGCCCTTGCAGCCCACCCTGCTTCTGATCACCCATTCACGTGCAGAGGACTTGGCTGAGCTACGATTTGCTTTTCATTTTCCCTTTAACCATCAGAAATATTAAGGCAATCCAACTGTTCCCGTTGACAGAGGGTGCGGAGAACAAGATCATCGGATCAGTCACTTGAATTCAGAAGTCCATTCATTTGAAAGCCATTACTCTGATTATAAACTTTACATAGCAACACCTAGAGGCAAAACAAACTCCGCTATCAGCAGCTCTTGTTTCTGACTGGACGGACGGAAATGACTGTCAAATTGAAATGATCATTTTCCTCACTTTCCCCATCTGTTTAGCAAGCACTGTTTATCTCTGAAGACTTAACATTGCAGATAACTCTCCTTCCTTCAGTAATGGGTAAATAATCTCCCAAAAAAAAAGAAAGCTCAGGTAATTACCTCCTCCGAGCATTGTTCCTCCCTGCTCCCCTCTGTCTCCCTTGGAGAGCAACACACAAAGTTAGCATGGAGGCACAGCGAGGGTTTAAGACAGCAACTGGAATGTTGCCCTACATTGAGAAGGGGATGGAGTGTGAAAGGGAAGTTACGATGGCACAGTGGCACAGCTGGTAGAGCCGCTGCCTCGCAGCGCCGGAGACCCCGGTTCGATCCTGACCTCGGCCGCCGTCTGTGTGGAGTTTGCACGTTCTCCTTGTGACTACATGGGTTTCCCCTGGGTACTCTGGTTTCCCCCAAATCCCAAGGTTAATTGGCCGCTGTAAATTGCCCCCTAGCGTGTAAGTGAGTGGTGGAGTCTGGGGAGGATTTATGGGAATGCGGGGAGAATAAAATGGGATTAATATAGGATTAGTGTAAATGGGTGGGTGATGGTTGGCACAGACTCGATGGGCTGAAGGGCCTGTTTCTGAGCTGTATCTCTCTGTGACTCAATGGTTGGATTGTACAGGTTGTTTAGGAGGTGACCTCACTGAACCATTAGAGGGACTGCGACAGGGTGGATGTTGTGAAGGTTCTCCCTCTGGGGACAATCTGGTAGAGGGCATAGTTTTAGAGTACTGTGTGTGACTGTTCATTTAAGTAGTAGATGAGGAGGAATTTCTTCTGTTAGAGAATTATGGAGCTTGAATCATTGAATATATTCAAGGTCTGATTTTTGGACTGTGGGGAAATCAAGTAGAACATAGAACATAGAACAGTACAGCAACAGGCCCTTCAGCCCACAATGTCTGTGCTGAACACGATGCCAAGTTAAACTAAATCTTTTCTACCTGCACATGATCACCATCCCTCCATTTCCTGCATATTCATGTGTCTGTCTAACAGCCTCTTAAACACCACTGTCGTATCTCCCTCTACCACCCCTGGCAGCCCGTTCCAGGCGCTCATCACTCACTTGCCCCACACATCTCCTTTAAACTTTCCCCCTCTCACCTTAAATGCGTGCCCTTTAGAGAGAGTCTAAAGAGAGTCTGCCTCCCCTATCCACGCCTCACATAATTATATAAACTTCCGTCAGGTCTCCCCTCAGCCTCTGACGCTCCAGAGAAAACAACCCAGGTTTGTCCAACATATCTCATATGCTCTAATCCAGGCAGCATCCTGGTGAACCTCTTCTGCACCCATTCCAAAGCCTCCAAAATCTTTCAAGTGTTAGAATCATGGACTCGCGGAGCTATACAGTACAGAAACGGGTTCTTCGGCCCAACACATCCATGCCATCAATGATGCCCATCTATGCTAATCCTACTCTTGGCGTTATTCTCTTTCCTATCCAAGTACCTGTCCAAAAACCTTTTAGGGTGGAGAACTGACAGATGGAGTTTAATCCAGGCAAGTGAGAGGTGTTACATTTGGGAGGTTAAATGTATAGTAAATGGCAGGACCCTAAGGAGCATTGATGTACAGAGGTGCTCCCTGAAAGTGGCAACACAAGATCCCTCTGTACGTCAATGCTCCTGAGGGTCCTGCCATTTACTGTATAATTTCCACTTACATTGGACCTCCCAGATGTAACATCTCACACTTGTCCAGAGAATGTATGTGGCATGCTTGCTGTCATCAGTCAGGGCAGTGAGTACAAAAGTCAGGAAGTCATGTTGCAGCTTTATAAAACTTTGGTTAGGACACATTTGGAGTGTTGTGTGCGGTTCTGGTCGCCCCGTTACAGGAAAGATGTGAAGGTTTTGGACAGGGTGCAGAAGAGGTTCACCAGGATGCTGCCTGGATTGGAGAGTATGAGCTATAAGGAGAGACTGGACAAAGTTGGGTTGTTTTCTCTGGTGTGTCAGAGGCTGAGGGGAGACCTGAGAGGTTTATAAGATTATGAGAGGGATAGATAGGGTGGACAGTCAGTCTTTTTCCCAGGGTAGAAGTGTCAGGTACTAGAGGGCATGGGTTTAAGGTGAGAGGGGGAAAGTTTAAAGGAGATAAGCGGAGTTTTTTTACACAGAGAGAGGTGGGTGCCTGGAATGTGCTGCCAGGGAGGTGGAGGAGGCAGATGCGATAGAGGCGTTTACACAGGCACATAACAGGGAGGAAATGGAGGGATATGGACCATGTGCAGGCAGAAGGGATTAGTTTAATTTGGCATTATGGTAAATTGGTTTATCATTGTCACATGTACTGATGTACTGTGAAGTACTTTCCTGTATACAGTTCATACAGATCAATTCATTACACAAAACATTGAGGTAGTACAAGATAAAACAATAACAGAATGCAGAATAAAGTGTTACAGTTACAGAGGAAGTGCAGTGCAGGCAGACAATAAGGTGCAAGGTCATAACGAGGCAGATTGTGAGGTCGTCCATTTTATCATGTGAGAGGCTCGTTCAACAGTCTTATGACAGCGGGATAGAAGCTGTCCTTGAGCTTAGTGGAATGTGCTTTCAGGCTTCTGTATCTTCTGCCTGATGGGAGGGGGAAGAAGAGAGAATGTCTGTGTTGGTTGGGGTCTTCGATTATGCTGGCTGCTTTATCGAGGGAGTGAGAAGTGTAGACAGAGTCCGTGGAGGGGAGGCTGGTTTCCATGATGTGCTGGGCTGTGTCCACAACTCTCGGCAGTTTTTTACAGTCATGGGCAGAGCAGTTGCCATACCAAGCCGTGATGCATCCAGATAAGATGCTTTCTATGGTGCATCGATAAAAGTTGGAGAGGGTCAAAGGGGACACACCGAATTTCTTTAGCCTTCTGAGGAAGTAAAGGTGCTGGTGAGCTTTCTTGGCCATGGCATCTATGCGGTTGGAACAGGACAGGCTATTGGTGATGTTCACTCCTGGGAACTTGAAGCTCTCAACCCTCTCGACCTCAGCACCATTGATGTAGACAGGAGCATGTACACTGCCCTCTTTCCAGCTCTTTTGTTTTGCTGACATTGAGGGAAAGGTTGTTGTCACGACATCATTTTACTGACCTCTCCACCTCCTTCCTGTACTCTGACTCATCATTATTTGAGATAAGGCCCACTATGGTGGTATCATCTGCAAACTTGTAGATGGAGTCAGAGCAGAATCTGGCCACACAGTCATAAGTATGTAGGGAGTAGAGTAGGGGATGAAGATGCAGCCTTGTGGGGCACTAGTGTTGAGAATAATTGTGCTGGATGTGTTGCTGCCTATCCTCACTGATTGCGGTCTGTTGGTCAGAAAGTCAAAGATCCAGTTGCAGAGGGAGGTGTTGAGTCCCAGGTCTTGGTGTTTGGTGATCAGTTTGCTTGGAATTATAGTATTGAAGGCAGAGCTGTAGTCAATAAACAATAGTCTAACGTAGGTGTCTTTACTGTCCAGAGATGAGTGTAGGGCCAGGCAGATGCTGCCCAGCATAGACCTGTTTCAGCAGTAGGCGAATTGCAGTGGGTCGAGGTTGTTTGGGAGGCTGGAGCTGATGTGTGCCATGATCAGCCTCTCGAAGCACTTCATGATGATGGATGTTAGAGCCACCGGTCAGTAGTCATTGAGACACATTACCTTGGTTTTCTTGGGTACCGGGGATGACCGTGGTCTTCTTAAAACTGGTGGGAACCTCATATTGAAGTAGGGAGAGGTTAAATATGTCTGCAAGTACCCCCACCAGCTGATCTGCACTGATCTGAGGACACAGCCAGGGACACCGTCTAGGCCAGATGGTTTCCGCGGGTTCACTCTCCGGAAGACTAGTCTTATGTCTGTAATGGTTCAGGTGCTTTGGAGACTGTCGGGGTGAATAGTGACATTCCAATCTCCTTCTGTTCAAAATGTGCACAGAATGTGTTAAGCTCATCGGGAAGGGATGCGCTGTTGTCGGCGATACCGCCTGACTTCGTTCTGTAGCCCATTATATCATGCGGTGCAGACACGGTGGACTGAAAGGCCTGTTTGTGTTCTATGTCGTAACTGTACCTGCCTCCACCTCCATCCTTGGCAGTTCGTTCCATAGACTCACCACCCTCTATATGAAAAACTTGCCCCTCAGGTCCCCTTTAAATCTTTCCCACTCACCTTAAACCAACGTCCTCTGAATTTTAGACTCCCCTACTTTGGGAAAGAGATTGTGACTATCTGCCCTATCCAAGCCCCTCATATTCATAAACCTCTATAAAGTCCCCCCTCAGCCTCCTGCACTCCAGTGAGAACAAACCCAGCCCAATATAAGAACATAAGAAATAGGAGCAGGAGGAGGCCATCTGGCCCGTCGAGCCTGCTCCGCCATTCAATAAGATCATGGCTGATCTGGCCGTGGACTCAGATCCACCTACCTGCATTTTCCCCATAACCCTTAATTTTCTGACTGTGCAAAAATCCATCTAACTGGGTCTTAAATATACTGTATTTAATGAGGTAGCCTCGACTGCTTCCCTGGGCAGAGAATTCTACAGATTCACTACTGTCCGGGAAAAGCAGTTTCTCCTCATCTCCATCCTAAATCTATTCCCCCAAATCCTGAGGCTATGTCCCCTGGTTCTAGTCTCACCTACCAGTGGAAACAACCTTCTTGCCTCTATCTTAGCTATCCCTTTCATAATTTTATATGTTCTCATAAGATCCCCTCTCATTCTTCTGAATTCCAATGTTGTCCCAGGTGACTCAATCCTTCAAATCACTCAATCTGTCCAATCTAACCAATTGACTCAGTCTATCCAATCGCTCCTGGTCATTAAAGCCCTCCACTCCAGCCCACATCGTGGTGAATCTCTTCTGCACTCTCTCTGTTGATACCAAATCCTTTTGTGAGGTATGATAAGGAAGTAAGGGAGGAAGGGGAAGTGAGGGAGTTAGGGGGCATGGAGCGAAAGTGAGGGAAATGGATCATGAGGATGAAGGAAGGAGGAAAGGAAAGTGAGGCAAGGAAGGGGAAGTGAGGAAAGAAGCAGGGAGGGAAAGTGAGGGAGGAAGGGGAAGTAAGGGAGGGAGGAGAAGGAAGGGGGTGAGGCAGGAAGGGGAATTGAGGGAAGAAGCAGGGAGGGAAAGTGAGGGAGGAAGGGAAGTGGGAAGAATGAGAATGAAGGGGAAGTGAGGCAGGAAGGAGAAGTGGGGAGGAAGCGGAGAGGGAGGAAGGAGAAGTGGGGAGGAAGGAGGGAGAGGAAGTGAGACAGGAAGGAGAAGTGGGGAGGAAGCAGGGAGAGGAAGTGAGGGAGGAAGGAGAAGTGGGGAGGAAGGAGGGAGAGGAAGTGAGACAGGAAGGAGAAGTGGGGAGGAAGCAGGGAGAGGAAGTGAGGGAGGAAGGAGAAGGAAGGAAGGAGGAAGGAGGAAGTGAGGTAGGAAGGGGAAGTGAGGGTGCAAGGGAGGCAGGAAGAGACAGGTGAGTGAGGAAGGGGCAAGTCCATCATCGCCGGGTCTAAATCCAGGAACGGCCTCCCCAACAGCACCTACATTGGAGGTACTCCGACAGAGCTGACCTCCACTTTTTTTGAGGGTTGGCAGCAACCCCCAATGAAGAAGGAACTTGCAGTGGAGTTTGCAGTGTTCCTTGAGTGTGCCATGTTACTGATGGGTTGTAAAATCTGCCTCAGCAGGATTACGAGGAGATTAGATAGCGATGAGATAGCACGTATTAGATTTGTTTTATAGCCACAATTGGCCGTACAGAAATAGCTCACCTCCAGCAAAGGACTTTTAACACAAAGCTCAAGGATCGAACCATGATCAAACTCTTCTCGTTCGCTGAAGAGGACAGAATAGTTGTGGAGTCATAGAGTCATACAGCATGGAAGCAGGCCCTTCGGCCCGACTGCTCCATGCTGAACAAGACTCCCATCTAAGCTAGTCCCACTTGCCTGCGGTTGGCCCATATCCCTCTAAACCCTTCCTATCCATGTACCTGTCCGAGTACCTTTTAAATGTTGTTAATGTACCTGCCTCACCCACTTCCTCTGGCAGCTTGTTCCATAAACTGACCACCCTCTGGGCGAGAAAGTTACCACTCAGGTTTTTATCAATTCTCTCCCATTTACGAGGATGCTGCCTGGATTGGAGACCATGTCTTATGAGGATAGGTTCTGTGAGCTGGGGCTTTTCTCTTTGGAGAAAAGGAGGATGAGCGGTGACTTGATAGAGGTGTACAAGATGATAAGAGGCACAGATTGAGTGGACAGTCAGAGACTTTTTCCCAGGGCGAAAATGGCTCACATGAGGGGGCATAATTTTAAGGTGATTGGATGAAGGTATAAGGGGGATGTCAGGGGGAAGTTTTTTACGCAGAGAGTGGTGGGTGCGTGGAGCGCACTGAGGCAGAGGTTGTGAGATCAGATACTCTTACCTAAGAGTCTCTTACTTTACATGTAGATAGCCACATGAATGATAGAAAAATGGAGGGTTATGGGGGTGGAAAGGGTTAGATAGATAATAGAGCAGGACAAAATGTTGGCACAACATCGTGGGCCGAAGGGCCTGTACTGTAGTGCTCTATGTTCTATTTTCACCTTAATCCTATGTTTTCTTGTTCTTCATTCCCCAACCCTGAGAAAAAAACTGTGTATTCACCCTATCTATGTCCCTCCTGATTTTATACATCTCTATAAGATCATGCCTCATTTTCCAATGCTCCAATGGAAACAGCCCCAACCTGCTCAACCTCTCTCCATAACTCAGTCCCTCGAGTCTCGGCAACGTCCTCGTAAATCTCCTCGGCACCCTTTCCAGCTTAATGGCTTCTTTCCTACAACAGGGTGACTGAAACAGGACACAGTAGTCGAGGAAGATCAGCCTAAACTCTTCGTAGTTTCCAAGACTGAGCCTGAGTTGATTCCATTGGAACATGTAAACTCATGAAGGTACTGAGACCCTCTAGTGCAGGGTCATGACCTGTGGTTCGAAGGGCCAATTCCTGGTCCCATTCCTGCTTATAGAGATGCGGAAAATCCAAGGAATGCTGGAAATGTGAGGAGCCAGCTTGGGGGATGTACAGAGGTCTACCTCACACCCTCTGGGAGATCGTATAATGGGGCCCATGTTTCATGTAACCGGGATATTTTGAGCCTAGAGTCATGTGTTCAAACTGTTCATGGGGAATATAACATCTAAGAAAGAATGGTTCAGTTCGATAGCACCTTTCACATCCCATGTAGCCAAGAAAGAGTGAAGTTGAGTCACCATGCAGTCAATTTACACACAGTAACATCTTAGAGAGAACCAACTATTGATGTAAATATAGGTCACCAGGGATTAATTCTCGGCTCCTCTGTGAATTACATCCACTCGGGAGCATGGTGTTGGGGGTGGTCTTATCTGAAAGACGTCAGCTAGGATTACGCAGCAATCCCTCGGCTCTGCACTGGTACATTGGCCAGGGTCAAAGTCGAGTTTATTGTCAGATGCACAAGTCCATGTGTGCACAGGCGCAGTGATAAACTTACTTGCAGCAGCATCACAGGCTCAGAGCATCAGATACACAAAGTCCAAAAATAAAAATAAATTAACAGCATAAATTATGCAAAATTATACAAGAAATAACACAATTGGAGCAAAAAAAAACAAAGTTCATTTTAGTGCAAAGTGGTCATCGTGTTGCTACACTGAGGTAGTGATTAGGGTTGTGCAGGTTGGTTCAAGAACTGAATGGTTGAAGGGAAGTAGCTGTTCCTGAACCTGGTGGTGTGGGACTTCAGGCTTCTGTACCTCCTGCCCGATGGGAGCTGTGAGAAGATGGCACAGCCCGGATGGTGGGGATCTTTGATGATGGATGCTGCCTTTTTGAGGCAGAGCTTCATGTAGATATTTTTGATGCTGGGGTGGTGGGAGGGATGTGCCCGTGATGTATTGGGCTGAGTCCACTGGTGTCTGCAACTTCTTATGCTCCTGAACATATGAATTGTCGTATCAGACCATTGATAAATTGCTAAATTGGTAAATTGGTGTTGGAATTGGTTTATTATTGTCACATGTACCGAGGTACAGTGAAAAACTTTGTTTTACATGCCGTCCATACAGATCACTTCATTACAACAGTGCATCTAGGTAGTACAAGGGAAAACAATAACAGAATGCAGAATAAAGTGTTACAGTTACAGAGAAAGTGCAGTGCAGGCAGACAATAGTGTGCAAGGCCATAATGAGGTCGATTGTGAGGTCAAGAGTCCATCTTATCGTACTAGGGGACTGTTCAATAGTCTTATAGCAGCGGGATAGAAGCTGTCCTTGAGTCTGGTGGTACGTACTTTCAGGCTTTTGTATCTTCTGCCTGATGGGATGGGGAGAAGAGAGAATATTCAGGATGGGTGGGGTCTTTGATTATGCTGGCTGCTTTACCAAGGCAGCGAGAAGTGTAGACAGAGACCATGGAGGGGAGGCTGTTTTCTGTGATGTGCTGAGCTGTGTCCACTACTCCCTGCAGCTTCTTGCGGTCATGGGCAGTGCAGTTGTGATACTAAGCCGTGATGCATCCAGATAGGATGTTTCCTATAGTGCATCGATAAAAATTGTTGAGGGTCAAAGAGGACACGCCAAATTTCTTTAGCCTACTGAGGAAGTAAAGGTACTGGTGCGGTTTCTTGTCCATGGTGTCTAGCGGTTGGACCAGGACAGGCTATTGGTGACGTTCACGCCTAGAAACATGAAGCTCTCAACCCTCTTGACCTCAGGATGGTTGATTTAAACAGGAGTGTGTGCACTGGCCCCCTTCCTGAAGTCAATGACCAGCTCTTTTTTTCTCCATTGAGGGAACCTCCAACCTCCATTGAGGGAAAAGTTGCTGTCATGACACCCTGCCACTGGACTCCATATCTCCTTCCTGCACTGCATGATGCAACCGGTCCCACAACTTGAGGTTCAAAGGTCAGTCAGGGGCATTAGTCTCACCAAACTAGTCTTCCCCAAGGCCGTGATCTGATGCCCAGATGTGACAGTAATTGTCCATGAGTTCAGTTGACTTCTCTATCAGAGTACAAAGGGTCACCTGTAGCAGATGGGATTTCTCCATCAGATTCCAGAATGTTCTGGATAAGTATTTATAATGGCTAGTTCAGGCTCCAGGATCAATTCCCAGTCCATCATCTTGAAACTGATCCTGGCGGGAATCTTCATCGATGGAACTTCAGGCTAATGGCCGCTCACGGGACCAATCTCCACACCCCAATCCTGAGGCAAGGCCCCTACTAGACATAGAGTCATAGAGGGATACAGTAGGGAAACAAGCCATTCAGCCCAGCAAGTTCATGCTGACAATCAACCACCCTTTCACGCAAGAACAGAGAACAGTACAGCACAGGAACGTGCCCTTCGGCCCACGATGTCTGTGCCGACCGTGATGACAATCTAACTAACCCCATCTGCCAGCACATAATCCATGTTCCAACGTCCCCTGCTTCTTCATGTGTCTGTCTAAATGTCTCTTAAACACCACTATCGTATCTGCTTCCACCACCACTTCTGGCAGCCCGGTCCAGGCACCCACCACCTTTGTTCTGCACATCTCCTTGGAACTTTCCCCCTCTCACCTTAAAGCTATGCCCTCTAGTATTTAACATTTTCACCTTGAACAACAGACTCTGACTGTCTACCTCATCTATGCCTCTTATAAACCTCTATCAAGTTGCCCATCAGCCTCCAACACTCCAGAGAAAACAATCCAAGCTTGTCCAACCTCTCCTTATAGCTCATACAGTCTAATCCAGGCAGCATCCTGGTGAACCTCCTCTGTGCCCTCTCCAAAGCCTCCACATCTCTTCTACAGTGGGGTGACCAGAACTGCACACAATATTCTAAATGTGGCTTAATCAAAGTTTTATACAGCTGTAATATGACTTGCCAACTCTTATACTCAATGGCCTGACCAATGAAGGCAAGCATGTCGTACGCCTTCTTTACCACCCTATCTACTGTGTTGCCAATTTAAGGAAGCTAGTTTCTTGCACCCCAAGATCCCCGGATATCAAATCTTACATTAATCCCATATTTTATTTTCCCTTTTCCCGTTCAACTTTCCCACAGCCCCAGATTCTACCACTCACCAAAACATTGGTTCAATCCTGACCTCTGGCGCTGTCTGTGTGGATTCTGCACGTTCTCCCTGTCACTGTGTGGGTTTCCCCTGGGTGCTCCAGTTTCCTCCCACATCCCAAAGATGTGTGGGTTGGTGGGTTAATTGGCCGCTGTAAATTGCGCCTAGTGTGTAGAGAATCTGGGGGCAGTTGATGGGAACGTGGCGAGAATAAAACGAGGTTATTGCAAATGGGTGCTTGATGGTTGCTATGGACTGATGGCCTGAAGGGCCTGCTTCTGTGCCGTTTGAGTCTATAAATGAGGAAAGAATGGAACATTTCCCGATGAACACCCCCTTGGGATTGGGTTTATTCCTGGAAACCCCACCCTGAGGGTTTCCCCAATACAGACCGCTCTCAACGTCTGAGTTGATCTTTGCCTCGGTTTGTGTAAATAAATTAGCTCCTCGGATTGCTGATGAAAAGACAGTTCAGATTGTGGATAATATTCTTGTTTGTACTATGTTTCATAATCAAGCTTTTACAACTGGTGACTGGGTGCCTGGCTCTCTATTTGAGTTGCACTTAATTACGATCCAGTATCAGCTATTTTGTGTAGACCTCTCCTGAGGTGGAGCTGTGATACGTTCTTATCTGCCAGGAAGTGAGCTGAGATAATCGATTCAACAAATAACCTGCTGGTGGAACTCAGGAAACAGGTTTTCGACCCAAAACGTCGACCATTCCTCTCCCCCCACAGATGCTGCCCGACCTGCTGAGATTCTCCAGCAGATTGTTTGCTGCTCCAGATTCCAGCGTCTGCCGTCTCTTGTGAGATCACTGACTCATTCCCTTATTTGGGTCGACAGTCCATTTCCCTCCACAGATGCTGCCTGACCTGCTGAGTTCCTCCAGTGTTTTGTGTGTTGTTCCAGATTCCAGCTTCTGCAGTTTTTTTTTCTGCTGACTTTGGGCTGCTTCAGGTGATGTTACAGTTCACCCCACACTGCTGTAAACTGCCTTCAATTGTACTTGGAAGGTCTGGACAGGCTTTCTGTAGCTGAGTCATTCATGGGACGTCGGTACACATTGTCCATTTCTCTCACGTCCCTGAACTAAGTGGCTCGTCTGAGTCAAGAATCAGCTCCACTGTTGTCATTCTGGAGTCACATATATCCAGACCGAGTAACGATTGCAGATTCCCTCCCTGACTTTAGTAATCCAGGTGCATTTTTAATGATGAATTAGTTTCATGGTCACCGATACTTTTAATTCTACATTAATTTAACTCCTTGAACTTGAGATTCCTCAGTTTCTGCGGAAGGATTTGCACTTCCTCATAAAGCTAAGGAAACTTGGCATGTCCCCGTTGGCTCTTTTTTCAGATGCACCATAGAAAGCATCCTATCCAGATTCATCACGGCCTGGTATGGCAACTGCTCTGCCCAGGACCACAAGAAACTGCAGAGAGCAGCGAACAGTCTGCTGGAGGAACTCAGGGAGTTGAGTAGCCGGAAAGGAATTGTCAACGTTTCAGGTCGAGACCCTGCATCAGGACATGAAGGAGCACTGAGATCCTCCAGCAGATTGGTTGTTGCTCCAGATTCCAGCATCTGCAGTCTCTTGTGTCTTCAGAAACTGCAGAGAGATGTGAATGCAGCCCAGTTCACCACCAAACCTGCCTCCCCTCCACTGACTCTGTCTACACTTCTCACTGCCTCAGGAAAGTAGCCGACGTAATCGACCCCTCTCACCTTGATCTTTCTCTGTTCTCCCCTCTCCCATTGGGCAGAAGATACAAAAGCTTTAAAGCACGAACCACCAGGCTCAAGGACAGCTTCTATCTTGAACAGATCTCTCAAACACTAAAAGATAAACTCCCAATCTATCAATTGAACGGTTCCCTTATACAATGAGATGGACTCTGACCTCACGATCTACCTTGTGACCTTGCACCTTATTGCACTGCACTTTGTACTGTTATTGTTTTTACCTGTACTACCTCAATGCACTCTGTACTGACTCAATGTAACTGCACTGTGTAATGAATTGATCTGTACGATCGGTATGCAAGACAAGTTTTTCACTGTACCTCGCTACAAGTGAAAATAATAAACCAATACCAATACCAACACTTCGTAGTGGCCCTTGCACTTTATTTGTCTGCACTTTCTCTGTAACTGCAACACTATTCTGCATTCTGTTTTTCTTTTTACTACCTCAATCTACTTACGAATGTAATAATCTGTCTGGATGGTACGCAAACAAAAGCTTTTCATTGTATCTCAGTACATGTGCCAATAAAAAACAAACACCAAGACTTTTCTCTGGTTATTGTACCTGCCTCAACCACTTCCTCTGGCAGCTGGTTCCATACACCCACCACCCTTGCTCCTCAGGTCCCCTTTTAATCTTTCCCCTCCCACCTTAAACCTGTGCCCTCTAGTTTTTAGTTCCCCTTTCCTGGGAAAAAGACTCAGGAAAAAGAAATCATGCCCCTCATGATTTTATACACCTCTTTCAGGTCACCCCTCAATCTCCTACGCTCCAAGGAATAAAGACCTAGCCTGCCCAACCTCTCCCTATAACTCAGGCCCTCAAGTCCTGGCAACATCCTTGTAAAAAACGTAAAGTCAAGTTGAGTTTACTGTCAAGTTTGGTGGGGTACAATACAATGAAAAACTTGCTTGCAGCAGCATCACAAACATGTAGATTCAGACAACACACAGAACATAAATTGTACAAGACCGCTAAGACAAAGTGTGCAAAACAAGACATTAGTGCAAAGAATGCCTTCAGCAACAAGTCCACCGTAGTGCAAGAGGTGGTCTGTAGAGTTCTGTTGCTGAGGTAGGGTTAGGGTTGTGCAGGTCGGTTCAAGAACCTGATAGTTGTAGGAAAATACATGCAAAGTCAGGGGCTTTTCCCCAGGGCTGAAATGGTGGCCACAAGAAGACACAAGTTTAAGGTGCTGGGGAGTAGGTACAGAGGAGATGTCAGGGGTAAGTTTTTTACTCAGAGAGTGGTGAGTGTGTGGAATGGGCTGCCAGCAACGGTAGTGGAGGTGGATACGATAGGGTCTTTTAAGGCAGTTGTTTTCAACCTTTTTCATGCTGTGGCCCCCCAGAACATGTCCTTGTTAGATGGCGGACCCCCAAAGCCCACAAAATCAAACAATCGATAATTCACGCATACAACACTTACTGCACATAGGCCCTACTGAAATAGTGACTATTTCAATCACCGATAATTACCAGTGGTGTCTTTTAGTGTTCGGTTCAATGTGAAGGCTGTGCCTGTTTTGCACTGCAGGGTTTCTCCAAACGTGGTGGTATGTGCTACAAACATACGTGTATGTCATCATCAATATTCAGTCTTGGACTGTATTTGGTTTTCATGGCAGCGACTGCAGAAAATGCTATTTTGCACAAGTAAGTGGTTGCAAATGGTAACAGAACATTGACGGCTTTGCCGGACAGCAGTGGATACTCCTGGGAACATGCTATCCAGAATGACAACAGTGGCATTCGGTTGAACTGCCAGTGCCAAGTCCTGTCAGATGACAGTTCAGCCAATTCTTGTTCATGTCCAGTTAAATCAGTAAGCATGCATTCAAACGGATTTTGAATCCAATCAAACATGCTCGTGTCATCGTCGCCGAAATACTCATGGAGCTGTTGAATATGGTTCAAAACGGTGCTCGCAATGGCCTCTGTCTTAGTCTCGTTCACTGTCAGAAAGTCAGCCAGCAACTGAAACATATCGTAGACGCCTTGCTCACATCTTCCCTTCCAGATACGGAGTTTTTCCTGGAAGGCATTGATTTTGTCATGCGTTTTCAGGACATTTGAGCCAGGTTCTTACGATGATAGATTTAAGCTGTTCAAAGTGTTGAAAATATCTGCAAGATAAGCTAATATGACAACCCACATCTCATCGGTCAAGAACTGTGCCAATGTTCTGTTATGCTCATTTAGAAAAATGAGCAGTTCATCTCGCAATTCATATACACGCTGCACAACGCGGCCTTGTGACAGCCATCTGACTTCTGTATGTAGCAACAAGTGCTTACGCTCGGCTTCCATTTCACGGCATATGTTTTCAAACAAACGATGATTAAGCGGCCTGGCTTTGATAAAGTTAACGATTTTAATGCACGTGGAAAACACATCCGCAAGATTTTCATCCATATCCTTTGCAGCCAAAGCCTCACAGTGAATCATGCAGTGGGTTGCTGCTACATGTGGAGCTACTTCTTTCACTTGTGTGACTAGACCCGACTTCCGTCCCGTCATTGCGGCAGCACCATCCGTGCATACTCCAATACACTGTGTCCACGCCAATGCCGATTGTACAAAAAAAGTGTCAAGCACACGGAAAAGTTCTTCACTGGTTGTACGCCCTGGGAGCGCCTTGCAAAACAAAAAGTCTTCCAAAGCCTCTCCTTCCCAGCAATATCGAACATAAACCAACAACTGCGCAGCACTGGCAACATCAGTACTTTCATCGAGCTGAATCGCAAATCTGACTTGCTGAAGACGTGCTATCAGCTGGCTCTGGATATCTTCTGTCATATCGCCAATTCTTCTGCTTACTGTGTTGTTAGACAGTGGAATGGCTTTCAGTTTTTGACTGGATTCTTTTTCCAGTACATCTTCGCACATATCTACTGCTGCAGGCAGTATAAGCTCTTCTCCAATTGTGTGAGGCTTTCTGGAACGTGCTATTCGTAATGCTACCAAATATGATGTGCGAAGAGCCTTCTCATTTACAGTGGCGCAGGCTGTCATTTTGCCTTTCTGCTTGAGGTACAGCTCCTTTTGCCACTCAAAATATTCCTTCGGCTTACTGGCAATATCTGGATGTACTGTTGTTAAATGGCGCTTCAATTTTGCTGGTTTCATTGCATCATTGGACAGTATTTGCAAACACACAACACAGAGAGGTTGGTCAGCATTTGTCCCCACTGCGATGAAGCCATATGAAATGTATTCTGGATCGTACTTGCGTTGTTTTCTCTTTCGGTCACCCTTATCCCCTTCGTCATCAGAATCTTCTGTTTTCTGCTCAGCTTTTCTCTTCAGAAATTTCTCCACACTCAGCAATACACACTGGACAGTTTAATTACTATTACTAATAAACAAAATTATCAAAACTAATTTAAAATTTACATGCTTGTGCACTTTTCATTTAACAGTGACGTCACTGTGGCGTAAATGCACGGTAAGTAAACAATATTATTAAGGCACACCAACAACGTCACTCAGTCTCGCTAACACTACAGTGCACAACAGAATAGTAGTGAGTAGCGAACACTACTGACTACTCTGTCTCCACAAATTCAATATTAAGTGGCAGCTTACCAGAAGGGAACACCGTCTAAGTCTCTAAGATTGTCGCCTATAACAGACAGAATAGATATGGCCAATTTTCTGAATAGTGGAAAACTGGAGCAAGCAAGTAAGCTACGTCTTTGTAACAGGTCGCTTTTCCATTTATTTCTTGGCTTGCTCGCCGACCCTGGCAACCCGCAGTGGACCCCAGGGGTCCGCGGACCACAGGTTGAAAATCTCGGTTTTAAAAGACTTTTGGATAGGTACATGGAGCTTAGAAAAATAGAGGGCTATGGGTAAACCTAGTAATTTCTCAGGTAGGGACATGGTCGGCACAACGTTGTGGGCTGAAGGGCTTGTATGTGCTGTAGGTTTTCTATGTTCTTAATGTTTCAAAGTGAACAAGGCTGGCTGCAGTCCCTTGGAGTAGGTAAACAATCGTGAGACAAAGCATCGATAGGGCAGACAGTCAGAATCCCAGGGTAGGTATGTCAAATTCTAGAGGACACGCACTTAAGGTGAGAGGGGGAAAGTTCAAAGGGGATGTGCGGGGCAGGTTTTTTTACGCAGAAAGTGGTGGGTGTCTGGAACACGCTGCCGGGGGTGGTGGTGGAGGCAGATACGATAGTGGTGTTTAAGAGGCTGTTAGACAGATGCAGGGGACGGAGGGATATGGATCATGTTCAGGCAGAAGAGATTTAGTTTAATTTGGTATCAGATATGGTGGGCTGTTCTTATGCTGCACTGTTCTCTGTTCTTTGTTCTAATGCTGTGGTTTATAAGTTTCCCAGGTCCGATATCTCCTTGAAAGAAACCTTTCTTCCCCATCGACATTCCTTTCTGTTAACTCAAAGCACACCACGGAGCAAAGGTTAAGGCCACACACTGTTGGCTTGAACACCTTTTATTGTCCCCCTTTTATTGCTTGCGATTGCAACAGCAGTACTTTAGATTCTCACACTCCTGCGTCGGAGGGAGGGGTGTGACTAGGAGGTTGGGGGGGGTGGTGTGCTGGGGTGGGGTGGGGGGCGGGTGTGAGGCACGGGTAGTGTAGGGGATGCCAGGCAGCGACGGAAGGGGGTGGAACCTACCGCACCAGTGTGCAATCTTTGGGCAGACAGGGCAGCTCAGCCCTCTTCCAGACATCATGAAGACGCTCAGCTGGTACAATCCCTGGCTCGCCCTCTCTCTTGCGGCAACAGTGAGTACCCTTGGGCACCAGGAGACTCCCTCGCCTCCCTACCACTTCCCCCTTCCCCCCACCAACCCACTCCCTTCTTTCTAAGGTGGGTCGAGGGAAATGTTGACCTGGGACTTACGTTGTGACAGGAAGCAAAGATCTTAGTAAATAAACTGGTGGAGGTTATCGGCACGAGATTTCTCTGTCTGTCTAAACTCTTCAGCCAACCCAGGATAAAGGGCAGTGGTGCCAAGACGGGAACCCAAGAGTGTCAATGACTTAAAGTGTGAAAATCTGAGGGTGTAGTTCAGTAATTTTCAGCTTCAGCTCTTCACCTGAGCTACTTCTCTTGTGTGGCTTCCTCTGCATTCTTAAGGAAACCACACTTGAAAGTGTTCTGGCTTGATCGGTGCTGTGATGGATTGGGTTTATCGCTAACCACTGGAACTCTCCATGTGGAAAATAAAAAGTCTTTTTGCCCCAGGACAGGTGTGGGGAGCAGATACTTGTGCCTTGTGTCAAGGGGTATTTTAGTCCCTCATCCGCTTAGAAACAGCGCAGAAGCAGGCTATTCAGCCCAACTGGTCCATGCTGACCAAAGTGCCTCGCGAACTAGTCCCATTTGCCTGCATTTGGCCCTTTACCCTCTACAAACCTTTCCTATCCGTGTACCTGTCTAAATGCCTTTTAACCATTGTTCCCACGTCTACCACTACCTCATACACCCACCATCCTCTGTGTGAAAATCTTGCCCCTCAGGTCCCCTTTAAATCTTTCTCCTTCTAGTTTTAGACTCCCCTACCCTGTGACCATTCACCCTATTGATGCCCCTCGTGATCTTATAAACCTCTATAAGGTCACCCCTCAGCCTCCTATGATCCAGGGAAAGTCCCAACCTGTCCAGTCTCTCCTTACAACTCAAGCCCTCCAGTCCCGGCAACATCCTCATGAATCTTTTCTTTACCTTTTCCACTCTAACAATATCCTTCCAGCTGGGGAATTTCAGGGCTCCGATGACTTTATTTCCAACAACAACAAGGTCCTGCATTGCATGGCGCCTTAAACATCGGTAAAATGGCCCAAAGCCCTTCAGGGTGGGATACAAGTGTGGGTCAAGTATGGAAGACATCCGGACAGGAGAACGCAGGTTAAGTGAGAGAGGCAGGTTTAATTCAGAACAGAGACGCGGAGAAATTTCTTTAGTCAGAGAGTGGTGAATCTGTGGAATTTGTTGCCGCGGGCGGCTGTGGAGGCAAAGTCATTGGGTGCATTTAAGGCAGAGATTGATAGGGCATCAAGGCGGGGGAGTGGTGCTAAATGGGAGAATGGATCAGCTCATGATAGAATGGCGGAGCAGACTCGATGGGCCGAATGGCCGACTTCTGCTCCTTTGTCTTATGGTCTTATGGTCTTAATGCAGCATTTTTAAAGAAGAGAGACAGGTGAAGAGGGGGTTCTGGCTGGGGGCAATGATTGGTAAAATTTCTGAATGGACGATTTTGAGGGTAGTTCGAACTGTTCTCCTTCAAGGAGGTGTTACTCAACAGTGACACACAGAATGCTGGAGGAACTCAGCAGGTCCTGACGTCGACTGTTTATTTCCCTCCACGGATGCCGCCTGACCTGCTGAGTTCCTCCAGCACTTTGTGTGTGTTGCTCCAGATCCCAGCATCTGCAGAATCTCTTGTGTCTCTGTTACCGAGCAGCCCGGCAGAGTGGGTTCCAAATCAGAGAGGCTTTTGTTGGGAGTAGAGTCACAGAGTGAAACAGCACAGAAACAGGCCCTTCGGCCCAACTGGTCCATCCTGACCACGATGCCCATTTAAGCCAGTCCCATTTGCCCGCATATCCTACTAAATTGGTATTGTTTTATTATGCAGTGAAAACCCTTCCTGTCCAAGTGTCT
The DNA here is from genome assembly GCF_009764475.1 of Pristis pectinata. Taxonomy (NCBI): domain Eukaryota; kingdom Metazoa; phylum Chordata; class Chondrichthyes; order Rhinopristiformes; family Pristidae; genus Pristis; species Pristis pectinata. The sequence goes on from NC_067409.1 coordinate 7,204,407, forward strand.
TTTAGATGTTGTTAATGTACCTGCCTCAACCACTTCCTCTGGCAGCTCGTTCCATATACGGACCACCCTCTGGGTGACAAAGTTGCCCCTCAGGTTCCTATTAAATCTCTCCCCTCTCTCCTTAAACCTGTGCCCTCTAGTTCTTGATTCCCCAACCCTGGGAAAAACTAGAGGGCACCCTATCTATGCCCCTCATGATTTTATCCACCTCTATAAAAGATCACCCTTCATTCTCTTACGCTCCAATGAATGAAGTCCTAACCTGTTCAACTTAATAGGAGAGTAACATAGGGAACCAAATAAGGAGCAGAGACCAGGGGGAACGGAGGTTGAAGGTGAAGGGGATGGAACCGGAAAGTTTGTGTAGGCATGGAGCTGTGCTCAGGATTGGGAAGGGAGGGGAGCGAGGCGGGGAGGTGCAGGGACTGATCCCCAGAGTTGAGGAGCCGTCTGAAAGCACCATCGGCAGTGGGGTGTGAGGGGGGTGGAGGGGTGAGGGGTGGCAGGGAGCTCCCTGAGAATGCATGCTTGCATCATGTCTTTGCCATGGGGAAATGTTTCTCACTGTCTCCCCTGTCTCTGCCTCTCGTAATTTTGTATCCCTAGGGCATATGTCATAGAACAGTGCAGCGCAGGAACAGGCCCTTCGGCCCACGATGTTGTGCCGAACACAACGCCAAATTAAACTAAATCTCTTTGGAATTGAATTTAGGAGCCGAGAAGTATTGTGGCAGCTATATAGGACCCTGGTCAGACCCCACTTGGAGTACTGTGCTCAGTTCTGGTCGCCTCACTACAGGAAGGATGTGGAAGCCATAGAGGAGATTTACAAGGATGTTGCCTGGAATGCGGAGCATGCCTTATGAAAGAAGGTTGAGGGAACTCGGCCTTTTCTCCTTGGAGCGACGGAGGATGAGGGGGGACCTGATAGAGGTGTATAAGATGATGAGAGGCATTGATCAGGTAGATAGTCAGAGGCTTTTCCCCAGGGCTGAAATGGTGGCCACAAGAGGATATAGGTTTAAGGTGCAGGGGAGTAGGTATAGAGGAGATGTCAGGGGTAAGTTTTTCACTCAGAGAGTGGTGAGTGCGGGGAATGGGCTGCTGGCAACGGTTGTGGAGGCGGATACGATAGGGTCTTTTAAGAGACTTTTGGATAGGTAGATGGAGCTTAGAAAAATAGAGGGCTATGGGTAAGCCTAGTAATTTCTAACGTAGGGACATGTTCGGCACAGCTTTGTGGGCCGAAGGGCCTGAATTGTGCTGTAGTTTTTCTATGTTCTATGTTCTTCTGCCTGCACATACCCCTCCATTCTCCGCACGTCCATGTGACTGTCTAAGAGCCTCCTAAATGCCCCTATTGTATCTGCCTCCCCCACCATCCCTGGCAGCACATTCCAGACAGCCACCAGTCTCTGTGTAAAAAAAAACTTGCCCCACACATCCCCTTTAAAATGCCCCCTTCCCACCTTAAATGCATACCCTCTTGTATTAGACAGTTAGACCCTGGGAAAAAGATACCGGCTGTCTATCCTATCGATGCCTCTCATAATCTTATCAACTTCTATCAGGTCTCCCCTCAGCCTCCGCTGCTCCAGAGAAAACAACCCAAGTCTGTCCAACCTCCAGCAACTAAAATAGCACATGCTATGCTCTCCAACTAATATAACGCATGCCCTCTAATCCAGGCAGCGTCCTGGTGAACTTCCTCTGCACCTTCTCCAAAGCCTCCACATCCTTCCTGTAACGGGGTGACCAGAATTGTGTGCAGCTTCAGATGAGACACTGAACCCTGACTCTAACTGTGCCTCAGGTGAATGCAGAAGTCTACGGACAGAGAGCTGGTAAATGGGATTAGTATAGAGATGGGCAGAAGGGCCTCTTTCTGTGAAGTATGACTCTGTGACAGTCTTGGAGCTGATAGTATCAATGATCTGATCATTAATACATTTCTTCTTATGGGATCTTTCTCTGCACAGCCCTGCTGCCATGTCCTGTGTTAGACCATGACTCCACTTTAGAAGAGCTACAAAGTGCAATGGGATGGCTTGAGATTTTGAAAGGTGCTATGCAAATGCAGGTCTATCTTTGGTATTGGTATTGGTTTATTATTGTCACGTGTACTGAGATACAGTGAAAAGCTTTTGTCTGTGTGCCATCCAGACAGATCATTCCACACATAAGTACATCAAGGTCATAAAAAGGATAACAGAATGCAGAATATAGTGTAGCAGTTACAGAGAAAGTGCAGTGCAGGTAGGCAAATAAAGTGTAAGGGCCACGACGAGGTCGATTGGGAGGTTAAGAGTCCATCTTTTAGCGTACGAGAGGTCCATCTGAGAGACTGATAACAGTGGAGTAGAAGCTGTCCTTGAGCCTGGTGGTACATATTCTCCATCTTTTCCATCTTCTGCTCAATGGGAGAGGGGAGAAGAGAGAACGTCTGGGGTGGGAGGAGACCTCGATTGAGTTGGCTGCTTTCCCCGAGGCGGCGGGAAGTGTAGACGGAGTCCATGGAGGGGAGGCTGGTTTGCGTGATGGACTGGGCTGTGTCCACAACTCTCCGCAATTTCTTGACGTCTTGGGCAGGGCAGTCGCCAAACCGAGCTGTGACGCACCCAGATCGGATGCTTTCAATGGTGCATCGATAAAAATCGGTGGAAGTCAACAGGGACCTGCCAAATTTCCTTAGCCTTCTGAGGAAGTAGAGACACTGGTGCACTTTCTTGGCTGTGGTGTCCAAATGGCTGGTCCAGGACATGTTGTTGGTGATTCTTCTGGTCCCTTGAGTTTCTTCTCGTAACCTTGTCTCTTAAGTGTGATTGACAGGAAGGTAGGCATGTGCAAAATCAGAGAGAGACCACCACGCGGCAAACTCCAGTGAGTTTACACTGTGATGCTCCATCCCATCCGCAGATCAAGGGAAGGGGGAGAGGAGAAGGAGGAGGATGATGGGGATGGGCAGGAGGGGAGGAGGGATGAGGATGAGGCGGCGAAGATGAAGATGGGAAGGGTGGGAGGGGTGGAGGAGGAGGAGGTGGGAAGCAGAGGAAGAGGGGAGAGAGGAATTGGGGGGGTCAAGGAAGGCGGAAGGGGATGAGGAGGAGGTGAGGGGGCGAGGGCGAGGAAAGTGGAGGGAAAGAAGGGGGCTAGCCTGAGGTGGTGGGAGGCAGAGCGAGAAGCGGGGGATGAGGAGAGAAAAAAATGAGGGCAGAGGAGGACAAGGAGAAGGAAATGTGGGAGGAGGAGAAGCAGGGGGCAAGAGTCAGAGAGCACGGAAGCAGGCCCTTCGGCCCAACCTGTCCATGCCGACCAAGATTCCCATCTAAGCTAGTCCCATTTGACTCACGTCCCTCTGAACCTTTCCTATCCGTGTGCCCGTCCAAGTGTCTTTTAAATGCTGTTAATGTACCTGCCTCAACCACTTCCTCTGGCAGCTCGTTCTATGTACAGACCACCCTCTGGGTGAAAAAGCTGCCCCTCATGTCCCTATTAAATCTCTCCCCTCTCACCTTAAACCAATGCCCTCTAGTCTTGATTCCCCAACCCTGGGAAAAGACTGTGTGCATTCACCCTCTCTATGCCCCTCATGATGTTATACACCTCTATAAGGTCGCCCCTCAGTCTCCTACGCTCCAAGGAATAAAGTCCCAGCCCGTCCGACCTCTCCCTATAACTCAGGCCCTCGAGTCCCGGCAAAAGGAGTGAACAGAGTGGATGAAGAGGGAGGACGATGCATGGGAGGAGAGGGGAAGAAGGTAGAAGGGAGTTGGAGGGGCAGATGGGGGTATGTGTGGGGGGGGGGGGGGGAGGACAGGGGAAGGAGGAGGCGACAAAGGGGAGTTGAGGAGGAGCAGAGGATGACGAAGAGAGAGGGAGCGGGGGGAGAGGCGGTGGAAGGGAGAGGAGGCGGGAAGGGGCGGTAGGGAGGTACCAGGAGAATGAGGAGGAGGGGACAAAGGAGGTGAAGGAGGGACAAGGAGCGGGATGGACGAGGAGGGAGGCTGGAGGGGAGCAGGATACAGGGGAGGAGAAGGAAGCAGGGTGACGGAGGGGAGGCGGAGGTGGTGGAGCAGGAGGAGGGGCTGGAGGAAGGATGATGGAGAGGAGACATGAGGGAAGGGAGGTAGAGCAGAGGGAGAGGGAGGGAATGGGAGGAGAAGGTGTGTAAGCAGGACGGGGTAAGGAGGGATAGACAGAGGAAGGATGGTAGGAAGTGCGGTGAAAGGTGGAGGGAGGAAGAGGGGATGGATCGAGGAGGGGTGGAAGTAGGAGGGGTGGAATGTGGGGGAGGAGGAGGGGAAGGAGGGATGGAAGGGGAGGAGGGGATTGGAGGAGGGGGAGGAAAAAGGGTGTGGAAGGAGGAGGCTGAGATGAGGAGGAGGAGGTGGAGATGAGGAGGAGGGGAGGAGGAGGAGGAGGTTGAGATGAGAAGGTTGAGATGAGGAGGAGGGGGTTGAGGAGGAGGAGGGGGTTGAGGAGGAGGAGGGGGTTGAGGAGGAGGAGGGGGTTGAGGAGGAGGAGGGGGTGGAGGAGGAGGAGGGGGTTGAGGGGGTAGGAGGAAGGGGTGGAGATGAGGAGGAGGGGGGTGGGTAGAGCAGGGAGGAGGGGGTGGAGGAGAGGAGGAGGGGGAGGGGAGGGGGAGGAGGGAGCGGAGATGAGGAGGAGGGGGTGGGTAGAGCGGGGAGGAGGGGATGGAGATGAGGGGGGGTGGGTAGAGTGGGGAGCAGAGTGGGAGGAGAGGAGGGGGAGGGGGAGGAGGATGGGGTGGAGATGAGGAGGAGGGGAGTGGGTGGAGGTTGAGATGAAGAGGAGGGGGTTGAGGAGGAGGAGGGGTGGAGATGAGGAGGAGGGGGGTGAGGAGGAGGAGGGGTGGAGATGAGGAGGAGGGGAGTGGGTGGAGGGGGTGGAGATGAGGAGGAGGGGGTGGAGATGAGGAGGGGTGGGTAGAGTGGGGAGGAGGGGGTGGAGATGAGGAGGAGGGGAGTGGGTAGGAGGAGGGCGTGGAGATGAGGAGGAGGGCGTGGAGATGAGGAGGAGGGAGGGTGGGTAGAGTGGGGAGGAGGGGGTGGAGATGAGGAGGAGGGGGTGGAGATGAGGAGGAGGGGGGGGTGGGTAGAGTGGGGAGGAGGGGGGGAGATGAGGAGGAGGGGGTGGAGATGAGGAGGAGGGAGGGTGGGTAGAGCAGGGAGGAGGGGGTGGAGGAGAGGAGGAGGGGGAGGGGAGGGGGAGGAGGGGGCGGAGATGAGGAGGAGGGGGTGGGTAGAGCGAGGAGGAGGGGATGGAGATGAGGGGGGGTGGGTAGAGTGGGGAGCAGAGTGGGAAGAGAGGAGGGGGAGGGGGAGGAGGATGGGGTGGAGATGAGGAGGAGGGGAGGAGGAGGAGGTTGAGATGAAGAGGAGGCGGTTGAGGAGGAGGAGGCGGTGGAGATGAGGAGGAGGGGGTGGAGATGAGGAGGAGGGGGTGGAGATGAGGAGGAGGGGGTGGAGATGAGGAGGAGGGGTGGAGATGAGGAGGAGGTGGGAGGAGGGGGTGGGAGGAGGAGGAGGAGGTGGAGATGAGGAGGAGGAGGTGGAGATGAGGAGGAGGAGGTGGAGATGAGGAGGAGGGGTGGAGATGAGGAGGAGGGGTGGAGATGAGGAGGAGGGGTGGAGATGAGGAGGAGGGGTGGAGATGAGGAGGAGGGGAGTGGGTGGAGGGGGTAGAGATGAGGAGGAGGGGAGTGGGTGGAGGGGGTAGGAGGAGGGGGTGGAGATGAGGAGGAGGGGGTGGAGATGAGGAGGAGGGGGTGGAGATGAGGAGGAGGGGAGGAGGAGGAGGTTGAGATGAAGAGGAGGGGGTTGAGGAGGAGGAGGGGTGGAGATGAGGAGGAGGGAGGGTGGGTAGAGTGGGGAGGAGGGGGTGGAGATGAGGAGGAGGGGGTGGAGATGAGGAGGAGGGAGGGTGGGTAGAGCAGGGAGGAGGGGGTGGAGGAGAGGAGGAGGGGGAGGGGAGGGGGAGGAGGGGGCGGAGATGAGGAGGAGGGGGTGGGTAGAGCGGGGAGGAGGGGATGGAGATGAGGGGGGGTGGGTAGAGTGGGGAGCAGAGTGGGAAGAGAGGAGGGGAGGGGGAGGAGGATGGGGTGGAGATGAGGAGGAGGGGAGGAGGAGGAGGAGGGGGTGGAGATGAGGAGGAGGGGGTGGAGATGAGGAGGAGGGGGTGGAGATGAGGAGGAGGGGGGGTGGGTATGGTGGGGAGGAGGGGGGGAGATGAGGAGGAGGGGGTGGAGATGAGGAGGAGGGGGTGGAGATGAGGAGGAGGGAGGGTGGGTAGAGCAGGGAGGAGGGGGTGGAGGAGAGGAGGAGGGGGAGGGGAGGGGGAGGAGGGGGCGGAGATGAGGAGGAGGGGGTGGGTAGAGCTGGGAGGAGGGGATGGAGATGAGGGGGGTGGGTAGAGTGGGGAGCAGAGTGGGAAGAGAGGAGGGGGAGGGGGAGGAGGATGGGGTGGAGATGAGGAGGAGGGGAGGAGGAGGCGGTTGAGGAGGAGGAGGGGTGGAGATGGGGAGGAGGGGGGTGAGGAGGAGGAGGGGGTGGAGATGAGGAGGAGGGGGTGGAGATGAGGAGGAGGGGGTGGAGATGAGGAGGAGGGGGTGGAGATGAGGAGGAGGGGGTGGAGATGAGGAGGAGGGGGTGGAGATGAGGAGGGGGGGTGGAGATGAGGAGGGGGGTGGAGATGAGGAGGGGGGGTGGAGATGAGGAGGAGGGGGTGGAGATGAGGAGGAGGGGAGGGGGTGGAGATGAGGAGGAGGGGGTGGAGATGAGGAGGAGGGGGTGGAGATGAGGAGGAGGGGGTGGAGATGAGGAGGAGGGGGTGGAGATGAGGGGGTTGAGGAGGAGGGAGGGTGGGTAGAGTGGGGAGGAGGGGGGTGGAGATGAGGAGGAGGGGGTGGAGATGAGGAGGAGGGGGTGGAGATGAGGAGGAGGGGGTGGAGATGAGGAGGAGGGGGGGAGATGAGGAGGAGGGGGTGGAGATGAGGAGGAGGGGGTGGAGATGAGGAGGAGGGGGTGGAGATGAGGAGGAGGGAGGGTGGGTAGAGCAGGGAGGAGGGGGTGGAGGAGAGGAGGAGGGGGAGGGGAGGGGGAGGAGGAGGCGGAGATGAGGAGGAGGGGGTGGGTAGAGCGGGGAGGAGGGGATGGAGATGAGGGGGGTGGGTAGAGTGGGGAGCAGAGTGGGAAGAGAGGAGGGGGAGGGGGAGGAGGATGGGGTGGAGATGAGGAGGAGGGGAGGAGGAGGAGGTTGAGATGAAGAGGAGGCGGTTGAGGAGGAGGAGGGGTGGAGATGGGGAGGAGGGGGGTGAGGAGGAGGAGGGGTGGAGATGAGGAGGAGGGGGGTGAGATGAGGAGGAGGGGGTGGAGATGAGGAGGAGGGGGTGGAGATGAGGAGGAGGGGGTGGAGATGAGGAGGAGGGGGTGGAGATGAGGAGGAGGGGGGTGGAGATGAGGAGGGGGGGGTGGAGATGAGGAGGGGGGGGTGGAGATGAGGAGGGGGGGGGTGGAGGAGTGAGGAGGAGGAGGGGGTGGAGATGAGGAGGGGGGGGGTGGAGATGAGGAGGGGGGGGTGGAGATGAGGAGGAGGGGGGGTGGAGATGAGGAGGAGGGGGTGGAGATGAGGAGGGGGGTGGAGATGAGGAGGGGGGGTGGAGATGAGGAGGGGGGTGGAGATGAGGAGGAGGGGGTGGAGATGAGGAGGAGGGGGTGGAGATGAGGAGGGGGGGTGGAGATGAGGAGGGGGGGTGGAGATGAGGGGGGGGGGGGGAGATGAGGAGGGGGGGTGGAGATGAGGAGGGGGGGTGGAGATGTGGAGGGGGGGTGGAGATGAGGAGGGGGGGTGGAGATGAGGAGGGGGGGTGGAGATGAGGAGGGGGGGTGGAGATGAGGAGGGGGGGTGGAGATGAGGAGGGGGGGTGGAGATGAGGAGGAGGGGTGGAGATGAGGAGGGGGGGGTGGAGATGAGGAGGGGGGGTGGAGATGAGGAGGGGGGGTGGAGATGAGGAGGGGGGGTGGAGATGAGGAGGGGGGGTGGAGATGAGGAGGAGGGGGTGGAGATGAGGAGGAGGGGGTGGAGAGAGGAGGAGGGGGTGGAGATGAGGAGGATGGGGGGGGGAGTATGAGGAGGAGGGGGTGGAGATGAGGAGGAGGGGTGGATGAGGAGGAGGGGGTGAGGAGGAGGAGGGGTGGAGATGAGGAGGAGGGGGTGGAGATGAGGAGGAGGGGGTGGAGATGAGGAGGAGGGGGTGGAGATGAGGAGGAGGGGGTGGAGATGAGGAGGAGGGGAGGAGGAGGAGGTTGAGATGAGGAGGAGGGGGTGGAGATGAGGAGGAGGGGGTGGAGATGAGGAGGGGGGAGGGGTGGTTAGAGTGAGGAGGAGGGGGTGAGGAGGAGGAGGGGGTGGAGATGAGGAGGAGGGGGTGGAGATGAGGAGGAGGGGTGGAGATGAGGAGGAGGGGGTGGAGATGAGGAGGAGGGGGTGGAGATGAGGAGGAGGGGGTGGAGATGAGGAGGAGGGGGTGGAGATGAGGAGGAGGGGGTGGAGATGAGGAGGAGGGGGTTGGAGATGAGGAGGAGGGGGTTGGAGATGAGGAGGAGGGGGTTGGAGATGAGGAGGGGGGTGGAGATGAGGAGGAGGGGAGGGGGTGGAGATGAGGAGGAGGGGAGGGGGTGGAGATGAGGAGGAGGGGAGGGGGTGGAGATGAGGAGGAGGGGGTGGAGATGAGGAGGAGGGGGTGGAGATGAGGAGGAGGGGTGGAGATGAGGAGGAGGGGGGGTGGGTAGAGTGGGGAGGAGGGGGGGAGATGAGGAGGAGGGGGTGGAGATGAGGAGGAGGGGGTGTAGATGAGGAGGAGGGGGTGGAGATGAGGAGGAGGGAGGGTGGGTAGAGCAGGGAGGAGGGGGTGGAGGAGAGGAGGAGGGGGAGGGAGGGGGAGGATGGGGGCGGAGATGAGGAGGAGGGGGTGGGTAGCGCGGGGAGGAGGGATGGAGATGAGGGGGGTGGGTAGAGTGGGGAGCCAGAGTGGGAAGAAGGAGGGGGAGGGGGAGGAGGATGGGGTGGAGATGAGGAGGAGGGGGAGGAGGAGGCAGGTTGAGATGAAGAGGGAGGCGGTTGAGGAGGAGGGGGTGGAGATGAGGAGGAGGGGGGTGAGGAGGAGGAGGGGTGGAGATGAGGAGGAGGGGGTGGAGATGAGGAGGAGGGGGTGGAGATGAGGAGGAGGGGAGTGGAGATGAGGAGGAGGGGAGTGGGTGGAGGGGGTAGGAGGAGGGGGTGGAGATGAGGAGGAGGGGGTGGAGATGAGGAGGAGGGGGTGGAGATGAGGAGGAGGGGAGTGGGTGGAGGGGGTAGGAGGAGGGGGTGGAGATGAGGAGGAGGGGGTGGAGATGAGGAGGAGGGAGGGTGGGTAGAGTGGGGAGGAGGGGGTGGAGATGAGGAGGAGGGGGTGGAGATGAGGAGGAGGGGGTGGAGATGAGGAGGAGGGAGGGTGGGTAGAGTGGGGAGGAGGGGGTGGAGATGAGGAGGAGGGGGTGGAGATGAGGAGGAGGGAGGGTGGGTAGAGTGGGGAGGAGGGGGTGGAGATGAGGAGGAGGGGGTGGAGATGAGGAGGAGGGGGTGGAGATGAGGAGGAGGGGAGCCCACAGAGGATCAGCAGTGAATTCCAGAGCAGGGGGTTGACCACCAGGAACCAGCCACCACTGGGAACATTCACCTGTAACCAAAGCCAGACTGGCTGGAAGCAGAGGGCAGGGCTGGAAGCAGACACAAGGCTCGATGCTGGAACCACTGCTGATCACAATTTATTTCAATGATTTAGATAGTTTTGCAGGTGACTGTAATGTTCACTGATGTTAGATGTAAACCCGTGACTGGATGGTTGCACTCAATCTTCTGTCAGATGTAAATCCTGGACTGGATCACTCCACTTGTTTCCTTGTGATGTTTTAAGAGTTATTGCAGCCTATTAAATTCCTTTGAGGTGGAATTGTTGTTGTAATGTAACAAAGGTGGGGGTCAGTTGGAGCACAGTAAGCTCCCATAGACAGCAATCTTATAATGGCTGTACAATTCACTGAAGTGACTGTGGATGGGCTAGAACATAGGATCATAGTCACACAGCATGGACACAGACCCTTCGGCCCAACTGGTCCATGCCCACCAAGATACCCATCTAAGCTAGTCCCATTTTCCAGCACTTAGTCCATATCCCTCTAAACCTTTCCTATTCATGTACCTGTCCAAGTGTCTTTTAAATGCTGTTAATGTACCTGCCTCAAGCACTTCCTCTGACAGCTCATATACTGACCACCCTCTGGGTGAAAAAGTTGCCCCTCAGGTTCTTATTAAATCTCTCCCCTCTCACCTTCAACCTATGACAATGAGTTCTTGATTCCCCAACCCGGGGAAAAAGACTGGGCACATTCACCCTATCTATGCCCCTCATGATTTTACACATCTCTATAAGTTCCAACATCCCAACTTCTATATTCAGTGCCCTGATTGATGAAGGCCAGCATGCTAAAAGCCTTCTTCACCACCCTGTCTACCAGTGATGCCACTTTCAGGGAACCATCTACTTGTACTCCTAGGTGCCTCTGTTCTACAACACTCTCCAAGGCCCTACCGTTCACTGTGAAAGTCCTACCCTCATTTGTCTTCCCCAAATGTGACACCTCGCACTTATCTGAATTAAACTCCATTTGCCATTCCTCAGCCCACTTACCCAGTTGATTGAGATCCCTCTATAAATCGTGATAACCATCTTGACTGACAACAGCACCACCTATTTTAGTGTCAGCGGCAAACTTATTAACCGTGCCTTGTTCATTCTCATCCAAGTCATTGGGCCTAGCATTGAACCCTGGGCAACACCACTAGTCACGGGCCTCCAGTCTGATAAACAACCACCATCACCCTCTGCTTCTACCATCAAGCCCATTCCGTGTCCAGTTAGCCAGCCCTCCCTGGATCCCATGTCATCTAAGATAAGATGAGGGTTAGGGTTAAGGTTAGGGTTAGGTTGTGAGGGTTAGGGTTAGGGTTAGACTAATAAGTATCTTTATTAGTCACATGTACATCAAAGCACACAGTGAAATGCATCTTTTGCGTAGAGTGTTCTGGGGGCAGCCCGCAAGTGTCACCACGCTTCCAGCACCAACATAGCACGCCCACAACTTCCTAACCCGTACGTCTTTGGAAAGTGGAGCACCTGGAGGAAACCCACGCAGACACACTGGGAGAACACACAAACTCCTTACGGACAGCGGCCGGAATTGAACCCCGGTCGTTGGCGCTGTAATAGTGTTACGCTAACCGCTACATTGCTGTGCCTGCCCCACGAAATAGCAGAGGGTGGTTTCGATCCACCGACCTCTGGGTTATGGGCCCAGCAACTCTCCCACTGTGCCATTGCATTCTACCACTCAACTAACTTTCCATAGCAGCCTAGCATGTGGAACCTTATCAAAGGCCTTACTGATGTCCATATAGACCACATCTACTGCCCTGCCCTCATCGACCTTCTTGGTATCTTCGAAAAATTCAATCAACTTCATGAGACATGACATCTCACGCACAAAACCGTGCTGACTATCCCTAATCAACCGCTGTCTTTCCAAATGCTTATATATCTTATCCCTCAGAATCCCCTCTCATAGCTTATTTGCCGCATATATTGGGGGCAACATTGTTGGGTGCAGTGAAGGTTAGATCAGATTAGATTAGATTAGTTTATCATCATTTACACCAGGGTACAATGAAATTCCTTGTTTGTCTGAAACTCACAGAGTAAACAGTATAGATGGTAATGGGCAGTTGTAACAATATAGACGGCACGGACCAGTTGGGCCGAAGGGCCTGTTTCTGTGCTGTATGACTCTATAACTGATAATAAATACAACCAGACTGTGGTGCAGTCTGAAGTAGAGCAAGAAATGGTCACAGGAGGTCCCGGGTACTTTTCAAACCAGCGCCGGGCAGCCACTTGCATCCACCTGAGGTGGCCGAGTATGGCATTCCTACAACACTGCCATGGAGTGCCTGCCTGTGCTATTGTGTGCTGATGTCTGGAGTAGGATTTGAACTCGCAACTGACAGTGACTGGAGATTAGAACATAGAACATACAACATTACAGCACAGTACAGGCCCTTCAGCCCACGATGTTGTGCCGACATTTTATCCTGCTCTAAGATCTATCTAACCCTTCCCTCCCACATATCCATTTCTCTATCATTCATGTGTCTATCTAAGAGTCTCTTAAATGTCCCTAATGTTACTGCTTCCACCGCCTCTGCTGGCAGTGCATTATACCTTCCCCCTTATACCTTCCTCCAATCACCTTAAAATCATGTCCCTTCATGTTAGCCATTTTCGCCCTGGGAAAAAGTCTCTGACTGTCCACTCGATCGATGCCTCTTATCATCTTGTACACCTCTATCAAGTCACCTCTCATCTTCCTTCTCTCCAAAGAGAAAAGCCCTAGCTTGCTCAACCTATCCTCATAAGACATGCTCTCCAATTCAGGCAGCATCCTGGTAAATCTCCTCTGCACCCTCTCTAAAGCTTCATTTTTAATGAGGCAAAGTCACTGCACCCCCCGCCTCCTTTTCTGTTATGTGTTGGAATCCCCACAATCAGAGTCACCTTCCCTGGAAAGTTATCTGGTACCCTCACCAGGTATTGGTATTGTATTGGTTTATTATTGTCACTTGTACTGAGGTACAGTGAAAAACTTGTCTTGCATACCTATCGTACAGGTCAATTCATTACACAGTGCAGTTACATTGAGTTAGTACAGAATGCATTGAGGTAGTACAGGTAAAAACAATAACAGTACAGAGTAAAGTGTCACAGCTACAGAGAAAGTGCAGTGCAATAAGGTGCAAGGTCACAACAAGGTAGATCGTGAGGTCATAGTCCATCTCAACGTATAAGGGAACTGTTCAATAGTCTTATCACAGTGGGGTAGAAGCTGTCCTTGAGCCTGGTGGTACGTGCCCTCAGGCTCCTGTATCTTCTACCTGATGGAAGAGGAGAGAAGAGAGAATGACCCGGGTGGGTGGGGTCTTTGATTATGCTGGCTGCTACACCAAGACAGTGAGAGGTAAAGAAAGAGTCCAAGGAGGGGAGGCTGGTGTCCGTGATGCACTGGGCTGTGTCCACAACTCTCTGCAGTTTCTTGCGGTCCCGGGCAGAGCAGTTGCCGTACCAAGCCGTGATGCATCCAGATAGGATGCTTTCTGTGGTGCATCAATAAAAGTTGGTGAGTGTCAAAGGGGACAAACTGAATTTCTTTAGCCTCCTGAGGAAGTAGAGGCGCTGGTGAGCTTTCTTGGCCGTGACATCTACGTGATTTGACCAGGACAGGCTGTTGGTGATGTTCACTCCCAGGAACTTGAAGTTCTCAAACCTCTTGACCTCAGCACCGTTGGTGTCGACAGGTGCATGTACACCGCCCCCTTTCCTGAAGTCAATGGTCACTAAGCTCTCTATCTCCTTCCTGTACTCCGACTCATCGCTGTTTGAGATACGGCCTACAACGGTGGTATCATCTGCAAAGTTGTAGATGGAGTTAGAGCAGAATCTGGCCACACTGTCATGGGTGTATAGGGAGTAGAGTAGAGGGATGAGGACGCAGCCTTGTGGGGCACCAGTGTTAAGAATAATCGTGCGGGAGGTATTGCTGCCTATCCTCACTGACTGCGGTCTGTTAGTTAGGTTTAAACTTGAGCACTCAAACGATCTGCGTGCTGTGAATAATCGCTTCACCTTGTCCAGGTAACAGCCAAGCTCCATCCGGAATGTGACGTTGCGTTGGAGATAATCAGAGAGAAGGAGGAATGCCTGCAAAGGATGAGAGAGATTCGAAACACGTCAGTCTCAGGTAGGCAGTCCCTGCTGTTCTGTCCCCATCAGTGGTTCATTGCTGAAGGTGACATACACACAGAGATCTACACTGCGCCTCCCCAAACTCCCGGCCAAGCTGGGGTCTGTTGCTTCTGCGATGAACTGTATCAAGGGTGGGGGCAGACATTTCGCACCATTCTCTGGGGGGAAGGAACCTTTCGCGTTCCCTCGGGATTGAGAATGACTTGCTGCCACTCCCGATTCTGTGGGCTCTGAGGTGGCTGATGAGGCTGCTGTGGGAACCACTATGAGTCCGTTGACCTTCAGCCCGAGTCCCTGCTGACTATGGTGCCCGCCCAGCCAGTCCCAATTTCCTGCATCCGGCCCATAACCCCCGCCCCTCTATGTACCTATCATAGTGCTTCTCAAACAACCACTATTGTACCTGCCTCAACCACTTCCTCTGGCAGCTCGTTCCATATACTCACCACCCTCTGTGTGGAGACAAACACAGATGGGGTGATGGAAGGGGCAGGTGAGTGGGTCATCTGTGAGGTGGAGATCTTCTTTAGCTGTCAACACAGGACCGCCCTGTGCTCCCAATGCACGGCCCCAAGGTCCTTAATACTCTCCCCAACTGCTGCTCCTCCACTTTGAACAGTCGTGGGCCAGAGGTTCCCAAGAGCCAGTGAGGATATTGCACATCACGGAAGCTTTGAACACCTCCCTGAATCTTTTTCCTTGCCCAAGGCTGCAAGAAACTGCAGAGAGTTGTGGACACAGCCCAGTCCATCACACAAACCAGCCTCCCCTCCGTCTACGTTTCCTGCTGCCTCAGTAAAAGCAGCCAGCATAATCAGGCACCCCTTCCACTCTAGTCATTCTCACTTCTCCACCTTCCCATTGGGAAGAAGGTACAAAATCCTGACAGCATGTACCACCAGGCTCAAGGAGAGCTTCTATCCTGCTGTTATCAGACTCTCATTTGCTGGAGCTGAAATCTTGCACGTTATTTGTCTACCTGCACCGCACTTTCTCTGTAACTGTAACACTATATTCTGCATTCTGTTTTGTTTGTATTACCTCAATGTTCTTATGTATGGAATGATCTCTCTGGTGGCACACAGACAAACGCTTTTCACTGTATCTCGGTACATATGGCAGTAATAAACCAATTGTCTGCCTGGTAATCTCCCCCCTTGATGGAGACTCTGCTTTGGGAGTCCTGTGTTGATTATGTATATAATGGGGCCTGCTCAATGGATCCAACTGAAAGTAACTAGCACCTCAGTACTGGGGATGTTGGTCTGGGAGAGGACACTGATGTTGGTCTGCTGATCCTTCCAGAGACTTTGAGGATTTTGAGGGGATGGTTTTGGTGGGATTTCTCCAGTGCCTTGAGATGCCTGCTGTAGGGAGTCGAGGTTTCAAAAACATATTGGTTTATTATTGTCACGTGTATCGAGATACAATAGCGCAGTTACGGTAGTGTAGCGGTTAGCATAACGCTATTACAGCGCCAGCGACCCGGGTTCAATTCCGGCCGCTGTCTGTAAGGAGTTTGTACATTTTCCCCGTGTCTGCGTGGGTTTCCTCCGGGTGCTCCGGTTTCCTCCCACATTCCAAAGACGTACAGGTTAGGAAGTTGTGGGCATGCTATGTTGGCGCCGGAAGCGTGGCGACACTTGTAGGCTGCCCCCAGAACACTCCAGGTAAAAGATGCATTTCACTGTGTGTTTCGATGTACATGTGACTAATAAAGAAATCTTATCTTATAAAAACTTCTGTCTATAAGGTATGACAGGGATGAGGAAAAAGTTTTGTTTTATACAGAGGTTCTCTGGCCTCACTCCCTGGATAGGCACTTTGAGGTAAATACTTTGCAGAGTGACAAGGAAGTTCAAGTTTAAATTCATGCTCAAGGTCAAGTTTATTGTCTCTCTCACACACACACACACACACACACACACACACACACACACACACACACACACACACACACACACACACACACACACACAGGCAGAGGATAAATGCCATGAAAATTTGCACTTTGTAGCAGCAACACCATACATGTAAAAATTGTGTTTATTACTGTTTTTCTTGTGAATGCTGCTTATCTGATGCTCTGTGCCTGTGATGCTGCTGCAAGTAAGTTTTTCATTGCGCCTGTGCACACATGGACTTGTGCAGATGACAATAAACTCAACTTTGACGTTACAAACATGATAAATGTTCATATATTATACATAAATGACAAGACAAAATAAACATAACGACACTAGTGCAAGTTAAAGAAATACATTCTGAGGTAGTGTTAGTGAGGTAGACTTTGAGTTGAGTACAGCTGCCAGTGATAAACTCAGTGTGGCTCACTTCACTCACTCTGCCCTCTCTTTCACTTCCGTTACAGGTTGCAGGATGATCTGGGAACACGGACTGTGCTGGCCCAGTGCTGAATATGGGGAGACCGTCAATGTGTCCTGTCCATCGGTTTTCCTGCAGTTCAGTCCAGTTTTAGGTAAGAACTGTATATTGGGCAAAGGATATATTTGTCAGTGACACTGGACTAATCAGAAATGACCTTCTGGTGTTGCCCGACCCACAGTACCCTGGGAATGCCGAGGTCGAGAAGGGATCCAGGAGGTTTTCAAAATGGTTCTCTGGTCTATGGACACTTTGAGTGATTGGTTCCTTGGTCTGTTTGGCAGGGGTGTTCAGGAGAAACTGTACCAGTAAAGGTTGGTCAGATGCACTGCCGTCAGGCTTAACTTCCTGTATAATGACTGAGGCAACACACAACGAAGAGGTAAGTGCCTTTTCTCGGAGAGGTTCACCTTCCACTTGGGCATATCCCTGGAATCACAGAGTGAACAACATTCTTCCCCTTGCTGGTACATCTTGTGAGGTGGTGGAGGCTTCTGCAAGGCTAGGCTTCTCTATTGGTATTGGTTTATTATTGTCACTTGTACCGAGGTACAGTGAAAAACTTGTCTTGCATACCGATCATACAGATCAATTCATTACACAGTGCATTGAGGTAGTACAGGGTAAAAACAATAACAGAATACAGAGTAAGGTGTCACAGCTACAGGGAAGTGCAGTGCAGGTAGACAATAAGGTGCAAGGTCATAACAAGGTAGATTGTGAGGTCAAGGATCCGTGTCATCACTGTGGGATAGAAGCCGTCCATGAGCTTGGCGGTATGTGCCCTCAGGCTCCTGTATTTTCTGCCTGATGGGAGAAGAGAGAAGAGAGAATGACCCGGGTGGGTGGGGTCTTTGATTATGTTGATTACTTCACCAAGACAGCGAGAGGTGTAGACAGAGCCCAAGGAAGGGAGGCTGGTTTCCGTGATGTGCTGGGCTGTGTCCACAACTCTCTGCAGTTTCTTGCGGTCCTGGGCAGAGCAGTTGCTGTACCAAGCTGTGATGCAACCAGATAGGATGCTTTCTGTGGTGCAATGATAAAAATTGGTGAGTGTCAAAGGGGACATGCCAAATTTCTTTAGCCTCCTGAGGAAGTAGAGGCACTGGTGAGCTTTCTTGGCCGTGGCGTCTACGTGTTTGGACCAGGACAGGCTCTTGGTGATGTTCACTGCTAGGAACTTGAAGCTCTCAACCCTCTTGACCTCAGCACCATTGTTGCTCCAGACATACCCAGCTATGATATCGCAGCAGACTTCCCACCTTCGTCTCCAAGGATCTGTCCATCGTTTCCTTGTTCCTTGTTTAAATGCAGTCCCTTTTTGTAACATCCCCCTTTAAACCTCATTCAACCTTTGCTGTCATTATCCCTTAGCATCAAGTTATGCTCATTGATTATTATTCTCGCCCAATGGGAACTCACACTGAGTTTACAAACCTCCATCACAGAGTCATGGTCATAGAGCAATACAGCATGGATACAGGCCCTTTGGCCCAACCAGTCCATGCTGACAACATTGTTCAACCAGCTACTCCCAGTTTCCTGTGTTTGTCCCATATCCCTCTAACCCCTGTGTACCTATCCAAGTGCTTCTTAAATGACACTATTGTACCTTCCTCAACCACTTCCTCTGGCAGCTCGTTCCATATACTCACCACCCTCTGTGTGAAAGAGTTGTCCCTCAGGTCCCTTTTAGATCTTTCTCCTCTCATCCCAAACCTATGCCCTTTAGTTTTGGACTCCCTACTCTGGGGAAAAGATAAGATAAAGATAAGATTTCTTTATTAGTCACATGTACATCGAAACACACAGTGAAATACATCTTTTGTGTAGAGTGTTCTGGGGGCAGCTCGCAAGTGTCGCCACACTTCCGGCGCCAACATAGCACGCCCACAACTTCCTAACCCGTACGTCTTTGGAATGCGGGAGGAAACCAGAGCACCCGGAGGAAACCCACGCAGACACGGGGAGAACGTACAAACTCCTTACAGACAGCGGCCGGAATTGAACCCAGGTCGCTGGCGCTGTAATAGCGTTACGCTAACCGCTACACTACTGTTACCATCCACCTTATCGATGCTTCTCATAATTTTAAACATTTCTATAAGGTCGCTCTTTATTCTCCTACGTTCCAAGGAATAAAGACCTGTCAAGCTACTCCGTGTCCTGCTACCCCTGAATGTTTGAACTCCCTCTAATCTTCAGGAACCTCCCTTTACCAGTCCTGCATCATCACTGAGTCTGAACCCTGTAGCTCCCTCAGAAGGACTGCAGAGGTTCAAGGAGGCAGCTCACCACAACCTAACCATGGATAATTAGGAGTCCAAGTATCAGAGGGTCAAACAGCACAGGAACAGGCCCCTTGGCCCAGTGACCATCAAATATGCATCTATACTAACCCCATCTACAACCACTTAGTCCATAGACTTATATACCCTGGTGATTCAAGTGCTTGTCCAGATACTCCTTGAATGTCATGAGAGTCTCTGCCTCCACCACCCCCTCAGGCAGTGTGTTCCAGATTCCAACCCCCCTCTGGATGAAAAAAATTCTTCCTCAGGTCCCCACCAAACCTCACCTTAACACTATGCTCCCTGGTTTTAATTGCCTCTGTTATGGGGCAAAGCTTCCCACTATTCACCCCATTGAGAATTACACAAAATACTCCTGTTTTTATAAAGCTTGGACCTCAGAATCAGAATCGGACTCAGATTTATTATCACTGACTTAAATGATGTGAAATTTGCCATTTTGAGGCAGCAATACTGCGCAGACATAAAGCTGCTATCTATCTATCTATCTATCTATCTATCTATCTATCTATCTATCTATCTATCTATCTATCTATCTATCTATCTATCTATCTATCTATCTATCTATCTATCTATCTATCTATCTATCACAAAAATAAATAAATAAATGCAAAAAGAAGGAATAACGAGGTAGTGTTCATGGGTTCATGGACCGTTCAGAAATCTGATGGCGGAGGGGAAGAAGCTGCTCCTGAATCATTGAGTGTGGGTCTTCAGGCACCTGTACCTCCTCCCCGATGGTAGTAACGAGAAGAGGGCATGTCCCAGATGGTAATGGTATTGGTTTATTATTGTCACTTGTACTGAGGTACAGTGAAAAACTTGTCTTGCATACCATTCGTACAGATCAATTCATTTCACAGTGCACTGTGGTAGTACAGGATAAAAACAATAACAGAATACAGAGTAAAGTGTCACAGCTACAGGGAAGTGCATTGCAGGTAGATAATAAGGTGCAAGGTCGTAACAAAGAAGATTGTGAGGTCAAGACTCCATCTCATCGTATAAGGGAACCATTCAATAGTCTTATCACTGTGGGATAGAAGCTGTCCTTGAGCCTGGTGGTACGTGCCCTCAGGCTCCTGTATCTTCTACCCGATGGGAGAGGGGAGAAGAGAGAATGACCCGGGTGGGTGGGGTCTTTATGCTGGCTGCTTCACCAAGGCAGCCAGAGGTATAGACAGAGTCCATGGATGGGAGGTCGGTTTCCGTGACGTGCTGGGCTGTGTCCACAACTCTCTGCAGTTTCTTGCGGTCCTGGGCAGAGCAGTTGCCATACCAAGCTGTGATGCATCCAGAGAGGATGCTTTCTATGTTGCATCGATAAAAGTTGGTGAGTGTGAAAGGGGCATGCCAAATTTCTTTAGCGTCCTGAGGAAGTAGATGCGCTGGTGAGCTTTCTTGGACGTGCCTTCTACATGGTTGGACCAGGACAGGCTATTGGTGATGTTCACTCCTATGTCCTGGATGGTGAGGGTCCTTAGTGATGGATGCCATTATCTTGAGACACTGCCTCTTGAAGATGTCCTACATGGTGAGGAGGGTTGTGCCAGTGATGAAGCCTCTTGCGATCCTGTGCATTGTAGCCTCCATACCAGGTGGTGATACAACCAGTCAGAATGGTCTACACTATACACCTGTAGAAACTTGCAAGAGTCTTTGTGGTGACATACCAAGTCTCCTCAAACTCCTAATGAAGTAGAGCCGCTGGCGTGCCTTCTCCATGATTGCATCAATGTGTTGGGCCCAGAATAGGTCCTCCAAGCATGCCCTACCATCTTAAACGGTTGCGTATGAAGCCCCAACAGTTCTCTCTGAACTCACACGCACTCACCTTTAAAGTTGTTCCATTTGGTTTATAAATCTGTGCGTAGCCCCAGGCTGTAAAGAGAGCTGTAAGGACAAACTTAGGTGGTTCTGTCCGGAAAGTTGGAGGCTGAGGGGAGACCTGATGGAAGTTTTTAAAATGACGAGAGGCACAGATAGGGTAGACAGACAGAGTCTTTCTCCCGGGGTGGAAATGTCAAATATTAAAGAGCATAGGTTTAAGTTGAGAGGGGGAAAGTTTAAAGGGGATGTGCGGGGCAAATTTTTTTACGCAGAGTGGTGGGTGCCTGGAACAGGTTGGCAGGGGTGGTGGTGGAAGCAGATACGATAGTGGCATTGAGGAAACATAGAACATAGAACAGGACAGCACAGTACGGGCCCTTCAGCCCACGATGTTGTGCTGACCTATATAAACCTTATCCACATTCAATCTATCCCCCTCTCTACTTCACCTCCCATAATCTATTTTTCTTTCATCATGTGCCTAAGAGTCTCTTAAATGTCCCTATTGTATCAGCCTCTACAACCACCCTCGGCAGTGCATTCCAGGCACCCACCACTCTCCGTGTAAAAAACCTACCTCTGACATCTCCCCTGAATTCTTCTCCATGCACCTTAAAGGGGTGACATCTAGTATCGGCCATTACCGCCCTGGGGAAAAGGTGCTGGTTGTCCACTCTGGCTACGCCTCTCATAATCTTATACACCTCTATCAAGTCGACTCTCATCCTGCATCGCTCCAAAGGGAAAAGCCCTAGCTCGCTCAACCTATCCTCATAAGACATACTCTCCAACCCAGGCAGCATCCTTGTAAATCTCCCCTGCACCCTCTCTAAAGCTTCCACATCCTTCCTATAATGAGGTGACCAGAAATGAACACAATATTCCAAGTGTGGTCTAACCAGAGTTTTATAGAGCTGCAACATTACCTCTCGGCTCTTGAACTCAATCCCCCGGCTAATGAAGGCCAGCACACCATACGCCTTCTTAACTACCCTATCAACTTGCGTGGCAACTTTGAGGGATCTATGTACTTAAACCCCAAGATTTCTCTGTTCCTCCACACTGCTAAGAATCTTGCCATTAACCATGTACTCTGCCTTCAAGTTCATTCTTCCAAAGTGTATCACTTCACACTTCTCTGGACAGAACTCCCAACTTCTCCGCCCAGCTCTGCATCCTGTCTATATCCTGTTGCAACCTATGACAACATTCTGCACTATCTACTACACCATCAACCTTTGTGGCATCTGCAAACTTACCAACCCATCCTTCCATTTCCTCATCCAAGTCATTTCTAAAAATCACAAAGAGCAGGGGTCCCAGAACAGATCCCTGCGGTACACCACTAGTCACTGACCTCCAGGTCGAATACTTCCCTTCTATAACCCCCCTCTGCCTTCTGTGGGCAAGCCAATTCTGAATCCACAAAGCCAATTTTCCATGGATCCCATACCTCATGACTTTCTGAATGAGCCTACCATGGCGAACCTTGTCAAACGCCTTGCTAAAATCCATATATACCACATACACTGCACTACTCTTAGTGGTCTCTTAGCAGTGTGGAGGAACAGAGGGATCTTGGGATCCACATCCATAGATCCCTCAAGGTTGCCGCGCAGGTCGATCGGGTTGTTAACCATAGAACCATAGAACAATACAGCACGATACAGGGCCTTCGGCCCACCATTTTGTGCCGACATTTTATCCTGCTCTAAGATCTATCTAACCCTTCCCTCCCACATAGCCCTCCATTTCTCTGTCATTCATGTATCTATCTAAGAAGGCGTATGGAGTGTTGGCCTTCATTAATCAGGGTATTGAGTTCAAAAGCCACAAGGTAATGTTGCAGCACTATAGAACTCCGGTTAGACCACACTTGGAGTATTGTGTTCATTTCTGGTCACCTCATTATAGGAAGGATGTGGAAGTTTTAGAGAGGGTGAAGAGGAGATTTACCAGGATGTTGCCTGGATTGGAGAGCATGTCTTATGAGGATAGGTTGAGCGAGTTAGGACTTTTCTCTTTGGAGAGGTGACCTGATAGCGGTGTGCAAGATGATAAGAGGCATAGATTGAGTGGACAGTCAGTGACTTTTTCCCAGGGCGACAATGGCTAACACAAGGGGGCATAATTTTAAGGTGATTGGAAGAAGGTATAAGTTAAGATAACAGAGGTGGTGGGTGCGTGGAACGCACTGCTGGCAGAGGTGTTGGGGGCAGATACATTAGGGACGTTTAAGAGACTCTTAGATAGACACACGAATGATAGAGAAATGGAGGGCTATGTGGGAGGGAAGGGTTAGATAGATCTTAGAGCAGGATAAAATGTTGGCACAACATCGTGGGCTGAAGGGCCTGTACTGTGCTGTAGTGTTCTATGGGGGGATATGGATCATGTGCAGACAGAAGGGATTCATTTAATTCAGCATCATGTTCGGCATAGACATGGTGGGCCGAAGGGCCTGTTCCTGTGCTGTGCCGTTCTGTGTCCTATAAAAGAAATTGCTTTACGTACCTTTGTGTTAAATTTAATGCATTACAACCTTGCCTTTTGCCCTGTCCTTCTGTTACCCTTCCTTGCTTCCTTGTCCTGTGGACAATAAGCTCATTAGTTTTTACCATGTCATTACTAGGATAATGCAAACTAAATAAGATGAACCTTGGTCTCTCCTTTTTGGCAGTTCCTGAGTTCCAATGTGCATACAATCTCGGCAAAGCAAATGACAGTATTAGCATTGATTGCTTTCAGCTGTGCACCTGTCCATGAGGATAAACCTCCATTAATCAGGCTGCTAGAATAACAAGACCTGACATCAAAAGATTTTCAATGAGCATTTCTGTCTGAACAACCCTTTCCACCTTGTTTACATTTTTGGTGTTAAGCGATGATTAGGGACCAGTATTCCTTCCTAAAGCTTAAATCTGCCCTCACTGGTTCAATGAACTTGTTGGAGAATGAGGCAGTTTACGCTGAGGCCATTCAGACTACTGGGTCAGTACTAGCGCTTTGAAAAGTACTCTCCCATCAGTTCCCATATATTATAGAACATAGAACAATACAGTACAATACAGGCCCTTCAGTCCACAATATTGTGCCGACCTTTAAACCTCGCCTAAGACTATCTAACCCCTTCCTCCCATATATCCCTCTATTTTAAATTCCTCCATATCTAGTAATCTCTTGAATTTGACCAATGTACCTGCCTCCACCACCACCCCAGGCAGCGCATTCCATGCCCCAACCACTCTCTGGGTAAAAAACCTTCCTCTGATATCTCCCTTGAACTTCCCACCCATTACTTTAAAGCCATGCCCTCTTGTATTGAGCATTATGTGTGTGGGTGATAGGCAGCTGGAAATGGGTGGGGGAAGAGAACAAAAGTTGGAAAAAGTGGGGGGAACTGTGTGACAGAGAAGCTGGGTGGATCAGAAGGGGAGAGAAAGGAATACAGGTGGTTTTGGGTCACCTGAATTGGTAATTATTATTGTCACATGTACTGAGAGACAGTCCCTCAAGAAGGCACAGCCATCATCAAGGATTCCCGCCATCATCAAAGATTCCCACCAACTGGGCCGTGCCATCTTCTCGCAGCTACCGTCGGGCAGGAGGTACAGAAACCTGAAATCCCACACCACCAGGTTCAAGAACAGCTACTTCACTTCAAGCATTTGGTTGGAATTGGAATTGGTTTATTATTGTCACACGTACCGAGGTACAGTGAAAAACTTGTCTTGCATACCGTTCGTACAGATCACTTCACTACACAGTGCATTGAGGTAGTACAGGGTAAAACAATACAGAATGCAGAATGAAGTGTCACAGTTACAGAGAAAGTGCAGCGCAGGCAGACAATAAGATGCAATGTCATAATGAGGTAGATTGTGAGGTCAAGAATTCATCTTATTGTATCCTTATCATTCTTGAACCAACCGGCAAAACCCTAATCACCACTACAGTATAGCAACACTATGACCATTCTGATCACTTTGCACTAAAGTGGTCTTTTTTTGTTCCAATTGTGTTTTTTTTCTTGCAAAAATTGTGTATAATTTATGTTTAATTTAGGTTCTTTCCACCTAGATTAGGAGAGATAAGTACAAGAGGTGAAAGGGGGAACATTAGGGGGAACTTCTTTACTCAGAGAGTGATGGGAGTGTGGAACGAGCTGCCATCTGACGTGATAAATGCAGACTCACTTAAGTTTTAAGAATAAATTGGATAGATACATGGATGGGAGAGGTCTGGAGGGTTATGGACTGGGTGCAGGTCAATGGGACTAGCAGAAGAAAGTTTCGGCACAGACTAGAAGGGCCGATTGGCCTGTTTTCTGTGCTGTAGTGTTCTATGGTTCTCTGTGGTTCTATGTTTTTCTTGTGGATGTTGCTTACCTGATGCTATGTGCCTGTGATGCTGCCGCAAGTAAGTTTTTCATTGCACCTGTGCACACATGTACTTGTGCAGGTGACAATAAACTCAACTTTAGACGGTTAAAAGCTTTGTTTGTGTGCCATCCGGACAGATTATTCCATACATAAGTACATCGAGGTAGTACAAAAGGGAAAAACAAAACAGAATGCAGAATATAGTGTTACAGAGAAAGTGCAGCGCAGGCAGACAGATAACGTGAATTTGGAGAATCCAATGTTCATTCCATTGTCTTGTAGACTACCCAGGTGGAATATGAGGTGCTGTTCTCTAGTTTGTGTTTGGTTTCACCCTAGCAGTGGGGAAGGCCGAGGACAGACAGGTCATTGTGGGAATGGGAAGGGGAGTCGAAATGACGGGCAACTGGGAACTCGGGAAGTCCATTGCATACAGAGCGCAGTTGCTTGGCAAAGCGATCGCCTAGTCTACGCTTGGTCTCGTAGATGTAGAGGAGGCCACACTGGGAGCACTGAATGCAATAGGCAAGGTTGGAGGAGGCGCATGTGAATCTCTGCCTCTGTTGGACGGGATGTTTCGGTTCTTAGATGTTGGTGAGGGAGGAGAGAGTGGTCTTGGCTCTTGGGAGCAGGAGTCAGGACAGGTGTTGCTCCTAAAGTTGGGGAAGGGGGGGGGAAGTGATAGGGGAAGGTGAGGGGTGGGTGGGTGGGGAGGGATGAGTGAATCGGTGAGTCATGGACAGAGTGGTCCTTGTGGAAAGTAGAACGGTGGAGGGGGCAGATGTGGCTGGTGCTGAGGTCCCGTTGCAGCGGGCGGAGACAGCAAAGGATGATGCACTGGATTCAGGGGACAGAGGGAAGCTGTACCCATTGGTAGATTTAGCCTGGACAGAAGACTAAAAAAATAATTAGCTCTGGTTTTCTCCTGCATCCCAAAGATGTTCTGGCTGATCGGTTAATTGGTTACTATGAAATATCCCTAGTGTGTAGGTGGCAGTGGGAGGATTAACGGGGCAATAATGAGCAGGTGTGGGACAATGCGTTACCGAGAAATAGGTGGGAAAATGGGATTTCTCTATGAGCTGGCACAGACTAGATGGTGCGAATAACCTCCAGGAAATTTATATTGTCACAGGTTCTAGAATCCCAAGGTGACTTTTACCAACACTGAACCACATAACGAGATGTTCATCACAGCCACAGGGAAGTGCAGTGCAGGTAGACAATAAGGTGCAAGGTCATAACAAGGTAGATTGTGAGGTCAAGAGTCCATCTCATCGTATAAGGTCGATGCCGTTCAATAGTCTTATCACAGTGGGATAGAAGCTGTCCTTGAGCCTGGTGGTATGTGTCCTCAGGGTCCTGTATCTTCTGCCTGATTGGAGAGGGGAGAAGAGAGAATAACCTCGGTAGGTGGGGTCTTTGATTATGCTGGCTGCTTCACCAAAGGCAGCGAGAGGTAAAGACAAAGGAGGGGAGACTGGTTTCTGTGATGTGCTGGGCTGTGTCCACACCTCTCTGCAGTTTCTTGCAGTCCCGGGCAGAGCAGTTGCCGTACCTAGCCGTGATGCATCCAGATAGGATGCTTTCTGTGGTGCATCGATAAGAGTTGGTGAGTCTGAAAGGGGATGTGCCAAATTTCTTTAGCCTCCTGAGGAAGTAGAGTCTGTTATTGTTTTTAGACAAGACAAGACAAGATATCTTTATTGGATGTACATTGAAACACACGGTGAAATGCATCTTTTGCGTTGAGTGTTCTGGGGGCAGCCCGCAAGTGTCGCCACGCTTCCGGCGCCAACATAGCATGCCCACAACTTCCTAACCCATACTACCTCAATGCACTGTGTAATGAATTGATCTGTACGAACAGCGTGCAAGACAAGTTTTTCACTGTATCCCGGTACAGGTGACAATAATAAACCAATACCAATAGCTTGGCCCTGACAAGTAGGTTTTAAGAAGGAGAGAGATAAGATATCTTTATTAGTCACATGTACATCGAAACACACGGTGAAATACATTCTTGCGTAGAGTGATCTGGGGGCAGCCCGCAAGTGCCAATTTCCTAATCCGGACGTCTTTGGAATGTGGGAGGAAACCGGAGCGCCCGGAGGAAACCCACGCAGACACGGAGAGAACACACAAACTCCTCACAGACAGCGGCAGGAATTGAATCTGGGTCGCTGGCGCTGTAATAATGTTATGCTAACCACTACACTACCGTGCCTGCCCACAGTAGATGAAGAGGAGGAGAATTTTATGGAGGGACTTCCAGAGCTCAGAGCTTTGATAACTGAAGGCAGAGCTGTCACTGGTGGAGTTATTAGATTCAGCAACATTCAAGGGTCTGAAGTTGGATGTCTCAATGACTTGTGTGTGCTGTTGTTATGACAACCTGGATACAAGACTGATATTCCTTCTTCTCAATGCAGGTCTCGTACTTCAGTACAATACAGGTAATCTACACCGTGGGCTACAGTCTGTCTCTCATTGTGCTTATCATCGCTGTGGTCATTTTGTTGATCTTCCGGTAAGTATTTCACACCGAAGCCTCTGAGATTAACTCGATTGATGAAAGTTGCGATTGTAACAATGCAGTCTGGTTTCAGGGTAAATGATCGCTTTGAGGTGTACATCAGGACTTCCTATAAACTGGCTCTGGCATAATAGAGCGCAGAAACAGTCCATTCGGCCCAACATATCCATGCTGACCACCAAGGAACATCCATTCTGTGATGGAAATCAGACAGTTCACTAGAACTACTTTTCTGAGGCACCTTTCACAACCTCAAGCTTCAAGTTTATTGTTGTCACAGGTATATGCACACACCCAGGGTGTAAATGCCATGAAGATTAGCTTTTTGCAGCAGCAACACAGTGCATTACAAACCTGACAAACATAAGTTAAATTAACATAATTAAATTAACTTTTAAGTTGTTAAATTAACTTAAATTAACATAAATTATACATACAGATTTGCAAAATAAACAACAAAACAAACATAATGACATTAGTACATGATTGAGAGAGAAAACAAAAATATAGACTGGGCTAGTGTTAAGTCTTTTCAGGTGGGTTCAAGAACCTGACGGCAGTGGGGAAGAAGCTGTTGTTGAACCTTGAGGTGTGGGGTCTTCAGGCTCCTGTACCTCCTGCCTGATGGCAGCATCGAGAAGAGGGCACGGCCCGGATGGTGGGGGTCCCTGATGATGGATGTCGCCTTCCTGAGACATCGGCTCTTGTAGACGTCCTTGATGGTGGGGAGAGCTGTACCCACGGTGGAACTGGCTGGGTCCCACCACCCTGTGTTGCCTCTTGCATTCCTCGGCACTAGTGGAACGCGTTTGAAGGGTAGACACCATTGGAATCATAAAGTCATACAACACATCATCAGACCCCTCAGATTGCCGTCCGCACCAACATCACGCACCAATTTACTCTACACCAATCCCATTTTATTCCCATCAACTCCTCCCAGGTTCTACCAATCACCTACACACCAGGACCAATTTACAGTGGCCGATTAATCTAACAACTGCCGGTCTCCGCAACCAGGGAAAAACCCACGTCGTGACAGGGAGAACGTGCAAAGTCCACGTAGACAGCAGGATTGAAGCAGCAAAACTGGCGCTGTGAGGCAGTGGCTCTACCAGCTGCGTCATTGTGCCAGCAACTGCGTTAGAAGATTCTCCATGTCTCCCTTCTGGTTCTTTCGCCAGTTATCGTAAATCTGTGTTGTCTACTTACTGACAATGGCAAATCATAAACACAACAGAAGTCACTTTTCTCTAAGACAAGCATGTGAGGTATTGCATTACCGGAGATCAAATCAGGGTAGGACTTCTATGCAGATTCAAGCATCTGCAGAATCTCTTGTGTCAAGGACTTATACAGAGAATGGTAGCCCAGGGAGTGTTATGGAACAGAGGGACCCAAGTGCAAATGTGTAGAGTGTTCTGGGGGCAGCCCGCAAGTGCCACCACACTTTTGGTGCCAACATAGCATGCCCACAACTTCCTAACCCGTATATCTTTGAAATGTGGGAGGAAACTGGAGCACCCGGAGGAAACCAAAGCAGACACGGGGAGAACGTACAAACTCCTTACAGACAGCGGCGGGAACTGAACCCGGGTCTGTGACGCTGTAATAGCGTTACGCTAACCACTACACTACCGTGCCTGCCCACCTAGTCCCACTTATCCCTGTTTGGCCCATATCCCTCTAAACCTTTCCTATCCATGTACCTCTCCAAGTGTCTTCCAAGGCCTTTTCTCCTTGGAGAGACGGAGGATGAGGGGGGACCTGATAGAGGTGTATAAGATGATGAGAGGCATTGATCGGGTGGATAGTCAGAGGCTTTTCCCCAGGGCTGAAATGGTGGCCACAAGAGGACATAGGTTTAAGGTGCAGGGGAATAGGTATAGAGGAGATGTCAGGGGTAAGATTTTTACTCAGAGAGTGGTGAGTGCGTGGAATGGGCTGCCGGAAACGGTGGTGGAGGCGGATACGATAGGGTCTTTTAAGAGACTTTTGGATAGATACATGGAACTGAGAAAAATAGAGGGCTATGGGTAAGCCTAGCAATTTCTAAGGTAGGGACATGTTCGGCACAGCTTTGTGGGCCGAAGGGCCTGAACTGTGCTGTAGGTTTTCTATGTTTCTAAATGTCGTAATTGTACCTGACTCAACCACTTCCTCTGGCACCACCCTCTGTGTGAAAAAGTTGCCCCTCAGGTCCGCTATAAACCTTTCCCCTCTAACTCTAGTCTTGGACTCCCCTACCCTGGGGAAAAGACTGTGGCTATTCACCTTACCTATGCCTCTCATGACTCTATTCACCCCTCAGCCTCCTACGCTCCAGGGAAAACAGTCCCGGCCTATCCAGCCTCGCCTTGTAACTCAAATCCTTCAGTCCCAGTATAATCCTCGTAAATCTTTTTTGCACCCTTTCCAGTTTAGCACCTATCTATCTTCATCCCCTCTACCAGCACTTGGTCCATACTCCTCTTCCTTGCTGATTCAAGTTATTGTCTAGATAAGTGTTGTGAGATCCTCTGCTTCCACCATCCCCTCGGGCAGTACCTTCCAGATTACAAGCAGCCTTCGGACAGAGGAATTCTTTTCCAGGTCCCCTATAAACCTTCTTCACCTTCACGGCTCTGGAGCCCCGGGTTCGATCCTGACCTCTGGCACTGCCTGTGTGGAGCTTGCACGTTCCCCCCGTGACCGTGTGGGTTTCCTCCGGGAAAGTCTCGCATCCCACATGCATTCGGGTTGGTGGGTTAATTGGTTGCTGCAAATTGCCCCCTGATGTCTAGTTGAGTGGTAGAATCTGGGGGCAGTTGATAAGAATGAGGGGAGAATAAGCGTAGGTGGTTTTTTTGTCAGTAGACCCAGATTTGGTGGGCTGAAGGCCTTGTTTCTGTGCCCTATATCTCTATGACTGATTACTGTATGCCTATGCCCTCTGGTTTTATACACCTCTGCTTTGTAATTATGTGTTTGGAATACCTTTCTTACCTTCCTAGCTTAGTATGTAACATTCAACTGAAGAGTGTCCTAACTGGAAGTCAAAAAAAACCTGCAGATGCTGGAAATCTAAAGTAAAAACAGAAAACACTGGAAATACTCAGCAGGTTAGGCAGCATCTGTGGATAGAGACTGATGTCTCAGGTCGAAAGTCTTTAGTCAGAAGCAGCGATTAAAAATTCTTCGACCTGAAACTCTTGTTTCTCTTCCCACAGACCCGAAACTCTTGTTTCTCTTCCCACAGATGCTGCCTGACCTAATGAGTGTTTCCAGCATTTTCTGTTTTTATTGAAGTGGTTGAGCCAGGTACAATGGTATCACTGAAGAAGCATTTGGATAGGTACATGGAGGGGCAGGGCTTGGAGGGATATGGGCTGAACGCAGGAAATTGGGACTAGCTGGGCAGACACCGTGGTCGGCATGGACTGGTTGGGCCGAAGGGCCTGTATCCGTGCTGTATTGCTCTGTGACTCTATGACTCTAATCCTTAAGTTATGGTCTCAAGCTTCAAACACTTAGAAACAATTGCAGCAGAAGCAGATGAAAAACACGATGATGCTGGAGGAACTCAGCAGGCCAAGCAGCATCCGTGGAGAAAAGCAGGCGGTCAACGTTTCGGGTCAGGACTCTCCTTCAGGACTGAAGATAGGAAAAGGGGAAGCCCGATATATAGGAGGGAAAAGCAGAGCAGTGATAGGTGGATAGAAGAGGGGAGGCGGGGTGGACACAGGGTGGTGATAAGAAGCAAGTTGACTTCCTATCCAGCACCAATTTCCAAACCACTTTCCCATTCTTCTTTTCCAGGAAGCTACATTGCACACGGAATTACATCCACATTCAGCTGTTCATTACTTTTATCCTCCGGAGTTTATCCGTGATTATTAAGGATGCTGTTCTCTTTGGCGATAATGATATTGACCACTGTAGCTTCTCTACGGTAACGTACCCTTTGACCTCTGGAGCCTGGGGCTGGGTTTGGTGTCTGTTTCCATGGAGATCTTGGTGGGAGGGTTGGAGAATGGCTTCTAGAACATAGTACAGAGAACAGTACAGCACAGGAACAGGCCCTTCGGCCCACCAGGTCTGTGCCGACCATGATGTCAACTTAAATTACACATAGGCCTCCATGTGAGCTTTATCCAATGAGGAGGGATCTCATTGAAACATAGTAAATACTGAAAGGCGTGGATAGAGTGGACGTGGAGAGATGTTTCTATCAGCAGGAGAGTCTAAGATCCAAGGGCAGAGCCTCAGCATAAAGGGACGTCCCTTTAGAACTGAGATGAGGAGGAATTTCTTCTGCCAGAGGGTGGTGAATCTGTGGAATTCGTTGCCACAGAGGGCGGTGGAGGCCAAGTCATTGGGTGTATTTAAGGCAGAGATCGATAGGTTCTTGATTGGTAAGGGGGGGAGGTTAAGGGTTACGGGGAGAAGGCGGGAGGATGGGGTTGAAAAAAATCAGCCATGATTGAATGGCGGAGCAGACTCGATGGGCCGAATGGCCTGATTCTGCTCCTATATCTTACGGACTTGTGATCTTTCTCCATCCACCCCCTGCCTGTTCATGCCTGAATGCCTCTTGAACGTTGCTATCATATCTGCTTCCACCATTACCCCGGCAATGCATTCCAGGCACCCCTCCACTCCCTGTGTAAAAGAAAAACTTGCCTCGTAAATCTCTTTTAAACTTTCCCTCTCTCACTTTAAAGCTGTGCCCTCTAGTATTTGGCATTTCTACCCTGTGAGAAAGAATCTATCTACTCTATCTATGCCTCTCATAATTTTATAAACCTCTACTGTATCAGGTTTTCCCTCAGCCTCCGACGCTCCAGAGGAAACAACCCAAGTTCGTCCGGCCTCTCCTTATAGCTCATGCCCTCTAATCCAGGCAGCATCCAGCTGAAGACACAAGAGGCTGCAGATGCTGGAACCTGGATCAACACGCAAAAAGCTGGAGGAACTCAGCGGGTCAGGCAGCATCTATGGAGGGAAATGGACAGAACACATTTTGGGTCGAGGATTGATGAAGGGTCTCGACCCGAAACGTTGACTGTCCATTTCCCTCCATAGATGCTGCCTGACCTGCTGAGTTGAATGTTCAGGTAGAATCTCTTCTGCACCTTCTCCAAGGTCTGCACATAGCGGATCCCCACCATCCAAACTGGCTTCCCAATGGATCGTCAAGAGTCAATGAAGGAGACATGCCCAGAGGCGTAAGGTCACCATCTAAACCAGTAGCTGTTACCCTCCCCCTCCACTGCCCTGCTCTACCCTCCCCTCATCCACCCAACGAACCAATATAAGTGTGACCTTTGGCAGGGTGGTTGAAGTTGGGATATTTCACCTCGATGCACTGGAATTTAACTCCTGCCCAGAATCAGTTACCAGACATGTGGACGAGAAAGAGAAACAAATGAATAAAGCTGACAGCTCCTTTTGAAATAAATGAGCTGGGGCTGTTGGCAGAAAATTACTTGGTAGAGATTCTGCCACAGAACAGAATAAATAACAGTTGAGACCTGCTGGGCGGAATAACTTGAATACAGTAATCCAATGATTCATTGATTTTTGTCTGTCTATATTTAGCTTCAAGCCCCACTTTCAGAGGTCGTCATAGCTTCCAATCCCGATCTATGTAATTGATTTGGTTTTAAAATGGAACCACAGATATATTAGGGACAGGAACTGGCCAATTATTCCCCTAAATCTGTTCCTTCACTCATTTAGATTGTGACAGATCTTCAACACACTTGGCTTCATATTCTTCGATGCATAGATGAGTAGCATTATAACAAGTCATCCACTCCACACCAGAGTTTACATTTCACAAAACCTTCGTTTAACTGTTTACTTCATTTAACCCGATGAGGTTCCATTTTGTCTGCCTCCACATTGACGTCCAATATCTCTTGCTGTCACTTTACAGAAATCCTTCCACCTCATCGCTGAACGTATTGGTATTGGTTTACTATTGTCACTTGTACCGAGGTACAGTGAAAAACTTGTCTTGCATACCGATCGTACAGGTCAATTCATTACACAGTGCATTGAGTTAGTACAGAGTGCATTGGTAGTACAGGTAAAAACAATATCAGTACAGAGTAAAGTGTCACAGCTACAGAGAAAGTGCAGTGCAGGTAGACAATAAGGTTCAAGGTCACAAGGTAGATTGTGAAGTCAGAGTCCGTCTCATCTTATAAGGGAACCATTCAATAGTCTTATCACAGTGGGATAGAAACTGTCCTTAAACCTGGTGGTACGTGCCCTCAGGCTCCTACCTGATGGAAGAGGAGAGAAGAGAGAATGATTCGGGTGGGTGGGGTCTTTGATTATGCTGGCTGCTTCACCAAGACAGCGAGAGGTAAAGACAGAGTCCATGGAGGGGAGGCTGGTGTCCGTGATGCGCTGGGCTGTGTCCACAGCTCTCTGCAGTTTCCTACGGTCCTGGGCAGAACAGTTGCCGTACCAAGCTGTGATGCATCCAGATAGATGGTGCATTGATAAAAGTTGGTGAGTGTCAAAGGGGACATACTGAATTTCTTTAGCCTCCTGAGGAAGTAGAGGCGCTGGTTGTTTTTACTCTATTCACTTTTTCAGGTTTTGGGTATCACTGGCATTTATCACCCATCCCTAACTGCCTCTGAACAGAGTGGCTTCCTTGTCCTTGGTGGGTCTGGAGTCTCTCTGAAACCTCCTCCACTCCTATAACCTCAAAGTCAAAGTCAAGGTCAAAGTCGAGTTTATTGTCATATGCACAGGTGCAATGAAAAACTTACAGCAGCATCACAGGCACAGAGC
Source organism: Pristis pectinata (assembly GCF_009764475.1). Classification (NCBI taxonomy): domain Eukaryota; kingdom Metazoa; phylum Chordata; class Chondrichthyes; order Rhinopristiformes; family Pristidae; genus Pristis; species Pristis pectinata. The sequence goes on from NC_067409.1 coordinate 7,238,556, forward strand.
ATCATAGAAGCAGCATTCACAAGAAAAACATAAATTTTCCATCTGTATAATCTCACACATCTGTACTCTTCCAATTCTGGCCTCTTGATCATCCCTGATTTAGAGTCACAGAGTCATAGAGCACGGAGACAGAACCTTCGGCCCAACTGGTCCATGCTGAACAGGATTCCCATCTAAACTAGTCCCATTTGCCCGCGTTTGGCCCATATCCCTATCCATGTACCTGTCCAAGTACCTTTTAAATATTGTTAATGTACCTGCTTCAACCTCTTCCTCTGGCAACTCATTCTATACGGACCACCCTCTGGGTGAAAAAGTTGCCCCTCAGTTTCCTGTTAAATCTCTCCCCTCTCATCTTAAACCTGTGCCCTCTAGTTCTTGATTCCCCAACCCTGGGAAAAAGACTGTGTGCGTTCACTCTACCTATGCCCCTTGTGATTTTATACACCTCTATAAGATCACCCCTCATTCTCCTATGATCCAATGAATAAAGTCCCAGCCTGCTCAACCTCCCTCTATAGCTCAGTCCCTTGAGTCTTGGAAACATCCTCGTAGATCCTCTCCGCACTCTTTCCAGCTTTAATGGCATCTTTCCCATAGCGGGGCCGACCAAAACAATTTAATGGCTGACATGCAGGAGCTCCAGTGCTCTGGAGTTCTCTCCCTGAACTTCTCTGTCTCTCTCTCTCCCTCTTCAAGGTGCTGCCGGAAACCTACATCCTTCACCACTCGTTGGTCGACTGCCCTCCCACCTCCTTGTGTGACTTGGTGGCAAGTTCTTTCTGATCATGCCCCTGTGTAACACCATGGGGGTTCTTGCTACGTTCAAGGTGCTAAACAAATGCAAATTGTTGCATGACTAAGAGTTCCCCATTTCTCTCAGCCTTTCTATGAGAAGGTTTTGCTGACTTTGGCTCCTGGTAACCTACAGAACAGTACAGCACAGCACAGGAAAAGGCCCTTGGGCCCACAATGTTGTGCTGAACTAATTAAACTCGTAATTAAATGCCTAAATAAACTAATCCTTTCTGCCTACACAGTGTCCATATCCCTCTGTTCTTTGCACAAATGCATCTATCGTATCTGCCTCCACCACCACCCCTGGCAGCCCATTCCAGGCACCCGCCACTCTCTGTGTAAAAAAAACTTGCCCCCCACATCTCCTTTGAACTTACCCCTTCTCACCTTAAATGCAGGCCCACTAGAATTAGAGCGCAAAAAAAGATACCGGCTTTCTACTCTATCTATGCCTCTCATAAACAGTATAAAATGTCGGCACAACATTGTGGGCCGAAGGGCCTGTACTGTGCTGTAGTGTTCTATGTTCTAACTTCTATAAGGTCTCCCCTCAGCCTCCACCACCCCGGAGAAAACAATCCAAGTTTGTCTAACCTCTCCTTATAGCGCATGCCCTCTAATCCAGGCAGCGTCCTGGTAAACCTCTTCTGCACCCTCTCCAAAGCCTCCAAATCCTTCCTACAATGGGGAGACCAGGTGAATGCAATACTCCACATGCAGCCTAATCAGAGTTCTATAAAGCTGCAACATAACTTCCTGACTCTTGAACAGTGCCTTGACTAATAAAAGCAAGCATTCCATATTCCTTCTTTACCACCCTATCAACCTATGCAGCCATTTTCAGGGACTTGGACCCCTAGATCCCTTTGTACATCAACACTGTTAAGGGTCCTGCCATTAACTGTGTACTGTCTCTTTACATTTGATCTCCAAAAATGCTCCTGTTACCATCAATTACCCCAGACTGTACCACTCTCCCTTCACTAAGGACAATTTACAACGGCCAATTAACCTACCAGCTGGCACATCCTTGGGATGCTGGAGGAAACCGGAGAATCCAGAGGAAACTTACGCGGTCACAGAGAGAACATGCAAACTCCACACAGACAGCGGCGGAGGTCAGGCTTGAACCTGGATCGCTGGAGCTGTGGGGCAGTCGACCTCCTGAGCCAGCTCTCAGAACGACAAGATTGATGAGGCTGTTGCCAGGGCTCGAGGGATTGAGATATCTAGAGAGGTTGGGCAGGCTAGGACTTTATTCCTTGGAGCGTAGGAGAATGAGGGGTGACCTTATAGAGGTGGATAAAATCATGAGGGGCATAGATAGGGTGAACGCATACAGTCTTTTTCCCAGGGAGGGGAATCAAGAACTAGAGGGCACAGGATTAAGGTGAGAGGGCAAAGGTTTAATAGGAAACTGAGGGGCAACTTTTTCACCCAGAGTGTGGTCAGTATGTGGAACGAGCTGCCAGAGTAAGTGGTTGAGGCAGGTAGATTAACAACATTTAAAAGACAGTTGGGCAGGTACATGGATAGGAAAGGCTTAGAGGGATATGGGCTAAGCACAGATGAATGGGACTAGCTTAGGTGGGCATTTTGGTTGGCATGGACGAGTTGGGCTGAAGGGCCTGTTTCTGTGCTGTATTGCTCTATGACTCTATAGTACATTACAGCACAGTACAGGCCCTTCGGCCCACGATGTTGTGTCGACATCTTATCCTGTTCTAAGATCTATCTAACCCTTACCTCCCACATAGCCCTCCATTTCTCTATCTCTACATAGACTGATTGACTCTATGACTCAATCCCATTATCTGTGCTCCTCCATCTCAAGAAGTCATTGCCCAGAAACTGGAAAGCATAGCCCTTATTTTTCAGATGCTACGTGACGCTGCTTTGATTTTGCCCTGAGCACACCGCTCCCTTAATAATTTCCAGGTGTCAGATGTGAAATTGTCCCAATAACCTTGATGCATGATCCGTGTTAGCCCACCTGTTGTTTCCTCAGTGTGTCAGGCACCCAACAAGTGGTGTCACCACCTGTGCAACACCCTTTCTGCCTGCACCAACATATATCGGAGGAGACAGCTCCACAATAAAACCTTTGCTTGGCAAAAGCTAAACTGCTGGAGGAACTCATAGGGTCAGGCAGCATCTGTGGAGGGAAATGGACAGTCAATGTTTCTGGACTGAAAGAGGGGAGGTAGAGAGGGGAGGGGAAGGGGTGAGACAGGAGCTGGCTTGGACCTTATTGTCTGCCCGCACTGCACTTTGTCTGTAGCTGTTACACTTTATTCTGCATTCTGTTATTGCTTTACCCTGTACTACCTCAATGCACTGTGTAATGAATTGACCTGTATGAACAGTATGCAAGACAGGTTTTTCACTGTACCTCGGTACAAGTGACAATAATAAACCAATCCCAATACCAAAGCCATAGGTGGATCCAGATGAGGAGGGGTGATAGGCAGCTGCAGTCAGCTGGGGGAGGGAAGGGTGGAGATGTCGACAGAGGCTGGGAGGTGAAAGTTGGAGGTCTTGCTGGGTGGTCTCACTTAAGCTAAAAGCACATTGTGCTAGGTTGTTGGTTTAATACTCTCACTATCTAAGGCAACGCTCGGCTGACATTGGGAGGCCTGTTGGAGCTACCGAGCTCACTGAAGGCTGCGTTAGGGGTTAGGCTGTCAATCTGGGAGCAGTGGGGCAACTGCCCCTCATCTGTGTGTTCTTTTCATCACCCGTCAACCTCACTGCTCACCGCCACGTTGATGGGGCCCACATCTTCATTCTCTTAGTTCAAATCCACTTAACCAATACACGCATTATACTAGAGGGTTTAAAATATCAGCTTGTACAAACGATAATATTGAAGGAGTAATTCAGGGGACTGGCTTAGGAGGCTGAGATCAGATATAGTCAAATTGATGGCTCTCATTTACATAGAACATAGAACAGTACAGTACAATACAGGCCCTTCGGCCCACAATGTTGTGCCGACCTTTAAACCTCGCCTAAGACTATCTAACCCCTTCCTCCCACATATCCCTCCATTTTAAATTCCTCCATATGCTTATCCAGTAATCTCTTGAATTTGACCAATGTACCTGCCTCCACCAATGCCCCAGGCAGCGCATTCCATGTCCCAACCACTCTCTGGGTAAAAAAACCTTCCTCTGATATCTCCCTTGAACTTCCCAGCCATTACTTTAAAGCCATGCCCTCTTGTATTGAGCATTGGTGCCCTGGGAAAGAGGCGCTGGCTGTCCACTCTATCTATTCCTCTTAATATTTTGTACACCTCTATCATGTCTCCTCTCATCCTCCTCCTCTCCAAAGAGTAAAGCCCTAGCTCCAAACTTTAGTTGAAAGTTTGTCCTTATTTACCTGAATTATATCTAGTGTTCAGGGCATTGGTTGTTGGGGGGGGGGGTTGGGGTGGGTTAAGGAGTTTTGGGGCCTTAGAGTGAAGTTACACGCGTGCCAGGTGCTGGGTTCTGGGATTTGTCCATCTACGCAAATCCCATTTGTCCGCATTAGGTCTGTATCCTATGCCTGGTCTATGCGAGGGTCTGTCTAAATGCCTCTTAAATGTTGGAATTATATCTGACTCCACCATGTCCACTGACAGTGAGTTCCAGATACCAACCAATCAACCACTCTCAGATCCCATTTAAAACTCCTTCCTCTCACCTTAAACTAATACCCTCCTGTTTTTGATACACCTACCATGGAATAAAGACTCTATTTACCCTATCCTTGCCTGTTATAATTTTATAAACCCCTATCAGGTCACCCCTCAGTCTCCTTCACACTAATGAAAACAAGCCCATCTCCTTGCAACCTCCTACTTCTCACCTTCAGCCTATGCTTTCTGGTCTTTCTCTAACTTATGGTAACTCCCTCCCTCCGTTTCCCCCTCCCCCCACTTTTCCCACATTCCTGTGGCCCCCCCCCCCCAACCCCTTCTCTTTCCCCTCCCTCACACTCATGACCTGCCATCATCTCCCTCTGGTTCCCCACCTCCTTCCCTTAATTCCATGGTCCTCTGTCCTCTCCCATCGGATTCCTTCTTCTTCAGCCCTTTGTCACTTCTTACTATCACCTCCCAGCTTCTCACGTCACTCCCCTTCACCCCCCTCCCCCACCCACCTACCTTCCCCCCCTCACCTGGACTCACCTGTCCCCTGCCTGCGTGTGCTCCTCCCCCTCCCCCCAACTTGTTATTCTGGCTTCTGCCCTCTTCCTTTCCAGTCCATAAGACATAGGAGCAGAATTAGGCCATTCGGCCCATCGAGTCTGCTCTGCCATTCGATCACGGATGATTTATTTTTCCCTCTACCCCGTTCTCCTGCCTTCTCCCCGTAACCTTTGACACCCTTACTAATCAAGAACCTATCAACCTCCGCTTTAAATACACCCAATGACTTGGCCTCCACAGCCCTCTGTGGCAATGAATTCCACAGATTCACCACCCTCTAGCTAAAGAAATTCCTCATCTCTGCTCTAAAGGGATGTCCCTTTATTCTGGGGCTGTGCCCTCTGGTCCTAGACTCTCCCACTACTGGAAAAATCTTCTCCACGTCCACTCTATCCGGGCCTTTCAATATTGGATAGGTTTCAATGAGATCCCCCCTCATCCTTCGAAACTCCAGTGAGTACAGGCCCAGAGCCATCAAACGCTCCTCATACATTAACCCTTTCATCCCCGGGATCATTCTCGTAAACCTCCTCTGGACCCTCTCCAACGCTAGCACATCCTTCCTTAGATATGGGACCCAAAACTGCTCACAAGTGTGGTCTGACCAATGCCTTATAAAGCCTCAGCATTACATCCTTGCTTTTATATTCTAGTCCTCTTGAAATGAATCCTAACATTGCATTTGCTTTCCTTACTACTGATGTCCTGATGAAGGGTCTCGAGAGGAAATGTCGACTGTTTATTCCCCTCCATAGATGCTGCCTGACCTGCTGAGTTCCTCCAGCACTTTCTGTGTGTTGCTCCAGATTCCAGGATCTGCAGAATCTCTTGTGCCTTCGGGTCTTCATGTCTTTGCCATGGGGAATTATTTCTCACTGTCTCCCCTGTCTCTGCCTCTCGTAATTTTGTATAGCTAGAGCATAGGACATAGAACAGTACAGCACAGGAACAGGCCCTTCAGCCTAACATGTCTGTGCCAAACACGACGCCGAATTAAACTAAATCTCTTGTCCCTGTACGTGATCCACATCCCTCCGTTCCCTGTATATTCCTGTGCCTATCTCAAAGCTTCTTAACCGCCACCATCATATCTGCTTCCACCACCACCCCTGGCAGCACGTTCCAGGCACCCACCCCTCTTTGGGTAAAATCCTGCCCTGCACATCTCATTTATACCTGCCTCCTCTTTGGTCTATACCTCTCGCTGCCTTGGTGAAGCAGCCAGCGTAATCAAAGACCCCACCCACCCGAGTCATTCTCTCTTCTCCCGTCTCCCATCAGGCAGAAGATACAGGTGCCTGAGGGCACGTACCACCGGGCTCAAGACAGCCTCTACCCCACTGTGATAAGACTGTTGAACGGTTCCCTTATACAATGAGATGGACTCTGACCTCATAATCTACCCTGTTGTGACCTTGCACCTTATTGCACTGCACTTCCCTGTAGCTGTGACACTTTACTCTGTACTGTTATTGTTTTTACCCTGTACTACCTCAATGCACTCTGTACTAACTCAACGTAACTGCACTGTGTAATGAATTGACCTGTACAATCAGTTTGCAAGACAAGTTTTTCACTGTACCTCGGTACAAGTGACAATAATAAACCAATAGCAATACCAATACCCCTCTTACCTTACATGCACGTCCTCTAGTATTTGACATTTCTACTCTGGGAAAAAGATTCTGACTGTCCACCGTATCTATACCTCTCATAATCTTATCAACTTCTATCAGGTCTCCCCTCAGCCTCTGGCACTCCAGAGAAAACAACCCAAGTTTGCCCAACCTCTCCTTATAGCTCATGCCCTCCAATCCAGGCAGCATCCCGGTGAACCTCTTCCAAATCTCCATCAGGTTCCCACCCTCATCCTCTCCTCTTCCATTTCTTGGCCATCTGCCAACGATATAGAGACTTCAGCACCTTGTCCTGAAGACTGCACAACCTCGTCCATTGAAGGAAGCAGACAGGAGGTAGAGGAGCGAGACGTGGACCCTGCCCTTGAGGGAGGGCTCCCCCGCCTGGCAGGAGCGAGATGTGTGCACTTGAGTGAGGTCCCTTCATGAGTCACTCTGTTCCTATTTTAGTGCTTGTGTATGGCAACAGAAGACATCCTGACCTCATTTCCAACTGCAGTTTGACCATTTTCTTGACTTATTTTTTGTTCGGGGCTCCACCTGTGGTTAATTGTTTAAAACACATCAAAAAATAGGTGGAGTCTGATTCTGAGGGAAACATAGAACAGTTTAGCACGGGAACAGGCCCTTCAGCCCACCATGTTGTGCTAATTAGGCATTAACTTTTTAATTAAGCATAACTAATTAAGTAATTAAGCTAATGATGTCTATTTACACTAATCACTTCTGCCTGCACATGAGCCATATCCCTCCGTTCCCTGCAGATTCGTGTGTCTATCCAACAGCCTCTTAAGCACCACTGTCGTATCTGCCTCCACCACCACCCAGGCAGTGGATTCAAGGCACTCACCACTCTCTGTGTAAAAAAAACTTGCCCTGCACATAAACCTTGCCTCTCTCACCTTAAATGCATGCCCTGTAGTGTCTCTCTATGACCCCCATCAAATCCATTAAGTATCTCAAAGACCTTGATCAGATCAGCCCTCAACACTCCATAGAAAGCATCCCACCCGGATGCATCACGGCTCGGTACGGCAATTGCTCTGCCCAGGACCGCAAGAAACTGCAGAGAGTTGTGGACACAGCTCAGCACATCACAGAAACCAGCCTCCCCTCCATGGACCCTGTCTACACTTGTCGCTGCCTTGGTAAAGCAGCCAGGATAATCAAAGACCCCTCCCACCCGGGTCATTTTCTCTTCTGCCCCCTCCCATCGGGCAGAAGATACAAAAGCGTGAAAGCACGTACCACCAGGCTCAAAGACAGCTTCTATCCCGCTGTTATAAGACTATTGAAAGGTCCTTTAGTACGATAAGATGGACTCTTGACCTCACAATCTACCTTGTTATGACCCTGCACATTATTGTCTGCCTGCACTGCACTTTCTCTGTAACTGTAACACTGTATTCTGCATTCCGTTATTGCTTTTCCCTTGTACTACCTCAGTGCACTGTTGTAATGAAATGATCTGTATGGATGGCATGCAAAACAAATTTTTCACTGTACCCCATACTTGTGACAATAATAAACTAATTTACCAATTTACCACTCCATAGAACAGAAGCCTAGGTTAAGTAACCTGTCCTTGTGATTTATCCCCTGAGCTCCATTTGCCACCCTCTGACCTCCTGTAGCACCATCCTTCCACCTGTATGTAGTATGTAGAGTCCATCATGTTTACTTTGAAGCCGAGCTTCTTGTATACTATCTTCTGGAGCTCTCAGAGGACTATTCTTGGAATCATATGCACACAGGTATCAAGAGGGTTTCCATGATCCAACCAAGAAGCTACATCCTCAGAGAGGTTGGCTGTTTACTGGACTATTATTAAAGAAATTAGCATAGATAGGGATTAGTATAGAATGGACTTGATAGTCGGCATGGACATAAGACCATAATAGAAATGAGCAGAAGTCGGCCATTCGGCCCGTCGAGTCTGCTCCGCCATTCTATCATGAGCTGATCCATTCTCCCATTTAGCCCCACTCCCCCGCCTTCTCACCATAACCTTTGATGCCCTGGCTATTTAGATACCTATCAATCTTTGCCTTTAATACACCCAATGACTTTGCCTCCACAGCTGCCCACGGCAACAAATTCCACAGATTCACTACTCTCTGGCTAAAGAAAATTCTCCGCATCTCTGTTCTGAATGGGCGCCCTTCAATCCTGAAGTCGTGCTCTCTTGTACTAGACTCCGCTACCATGGGAAACAACTTTGCCACATCTACTCTGTCCAGGCTTTTTAACATTCGAAATGTTTCTATGAGGCCCCCCCTCATTCTTCTGAACTCCAAGGAGTACAGCCCAAGAACTGTCAAATGTTCCTCATATGTTAACCCTCTCATTCCTGGAATCATTTTAGTGAATCTTCTCTGAAACCTCTCCAATGTCAGCACATCCTTTCTTAAATAAGGAGCCCAAAACTGCACACAGTACTCCAAGTGAGGTCTTACCAATGCCTTATAGATCCTCCACATCCCTGCTCTTATATTCTATGGTGGACTGAAGGGCCTGTTTCTATGCTGTAAGTGGGTGGCCGGCATTTGTATAGCACCTTCCAAATTCAGTCAGTGAAACACACATTAAAGCACAGTTCCTGTTGTAATGTGGGAAAAGCAGCCATCAATTTTTGCACAGTGGGTTCCAACAAGCTCTATTTGTATAAAAGAACAGATATTGTTTAATTTGTAGGCGTTGAACAATCAGTGTTTTCCGACCTTCTCTACAAAATAGGGCCATGGGACATTTTTGAAGAGTCAGGGAGTTGCACAGCGCAGAAACAGCCCCTTGGCCCGAGCTAGTCCCATTTTCCTGTGTTTGGTCCATATTGCTCTAAGCCTTTATTTTATCCATGTACCATGTTATTCAACTAAGAAGAGCAGGGAGGACCTAAGATTAATACCTCATTCAAGGGCAGCATCCCCACCGATGCATCACTCCCCCAGGATAGCTTTGGGTTGTCAGAAGGTTTCAGATTATTATTTAAATGGTGACAGATTGCGGCATGCTGTTGGGCAGAGGGACTTGGGAGTGCTGGTGCATGAATCTCAAAAGGTTGGTTTGCAGGTGCAACAGGTTATCAAGAAGGCAAATAGAATGTTGGCCTTCGTTGATAGAGGGATTGAATTTAAGAGCAGGGAGGTTATGCTGCAACTGTACAGGGTACTGGTGAGTCCGCACCTGGAGTACTGCGTGCAGTTCTGGTCTCCTTACTGGAGGAGAGATGTACTTACTGGCTTTGGAGGGAGTGCAGTGGAGGTTCACTGGGTTGACTCCAGGGATGAGGGGGTTAGCCTATAAGGAGAGATTGAGTCGCCTGGGACTACAAGGCAAGACAAGATTTCTTTATTAGTCACATGTACATCGAAACACACAGTGAAATGCATCTTTTGCGTCGAGTGTTCTGGGGGCAGCCCGCAAGTGTCGCCACGCTTCTGGCGCCGACACAGCATGCCCACAATTTCCTAACCTGTACGTCTTTGGAATGTGGGAGGAGACCGGAGCACCCGGAGGAAACCCACACAGTCCCGGGGAGAATGTACAAACTCCTTACAGACAGCAGCCAGAATTGAACCCAGGTTGCTGGGGCTGTAATAGCTTTACGCTAACCGCTACACTACCGTGCCTGCCATATACTCACTGGAGTTCAGAAGAATGAGTGGGGATCTTATAGAAACATATAACATTATGAAAGGGATAGATTAGAGGCAGGAAAGTTGCTTCCACCGGTAGGTGGGACTAGAACTAGGAGACATGGCCTCAGGATTCAGGGGAGTAGATTTAGGACGGAGATGAGGGGGAACTTCTTTTCCCAGAGAGCAATGATTCTGTGGAATTCTCTGCCCAGGGAGGCAGCGGAAGCTACCTCATTAAATATATTTAAGACACATTTAGATAGATTTTAGCATAGTAGGGGAATTAAGGGTTATAGGGAAAGGCAGGTAGGTGGACCTGAGTCCACGGCCAGATCAGCCACGATCTTATTGAATGGCGGAGCAGGCTCGACGGGCCAGATGGCCAACTCCTGTTCCTATCTCTTATGTTCTTATGTTCCAGTGAAGCCCACAGAATATAAAACTAGGGAGGAAATGCTTTAATTACCTCGTGCACTGGAAAATTCATGTATGGAGTACAGTGTGCAGTATTTAAGAAAGGGTGTGAATGGATTTGAAGTAGTTCAAAGACCAGACTAATATCCGTAGTGAGTGGGTTGACTTATGTAGGAAAGTCAGATAGGATGGAGGACTTGTTTAAAACGTTGAGAAGGGTGGATGATATGGGATACTTCCTTGTGGGAAAATCTAGAATAACTATTTAAAAGTTAAGAGTCTCCCATTTAAAACAGAGATGAACAATTTTCTCTGTCAGAGGGTTGGGAGTCTTTGGAACTCTCCTTGCCAAAGGGCAGTAGAAGCAGAGTCTATAAGCACTTTTGAGACAGGAGCAGGTGGATTCATGATAAGCAGAGGGTGAAAGGTTACAGGGCTGGGTAAACGGGAACGCACACACAGTCAGATCAGCTGAGGCTCGGCTGAGTGGTGGAGCAGGCTTGAGGGTCTGAGTGGTCTCTTCCTGCTCCCACTACAGGTCTGCATGCTTGGAACCCACAACCTTTAGAATCAGCGGTGACACAGCAGGCAGAATGCACCCTCACCTCCAGGAGTCTGAGCTGTCCAGCACAGAAACAGTCCCACCATGTCCATCTGCACAAGTCCCAGTTGCCCACATCAGGACTGTACCCTTCTATGCCTTGCCTCAATGTCTGTCTAAATGTCTCTGTTTGTATCCTGATTGTAGCACCTTTTCCGGCAGCACATTCCAGATATCAACCAGTCTCTGCGTAAAAAGACTTACTCCTCAGATCCCCTTTAAAACCCCTTCCTCTCACCTTAAGCCTACGCTCTCTTGTTTTTTGATAGTCCTACCACAGGACAAAGATTTTGGTTATCCACCGTATCATAATTTGAGATACCTCTATCAGTTTCCCCTCAGCCTCCTTCGGTCCAGAGAAAACAAAACCCAGCCTGTCCAATCTCACCCGCACCGTAATTGAAGTCCTCTAATCCAGTGGTGAATTCTGGTGAATCTCCACTGCATTCTCTCTAGTGCAACCACATCCTTCCTGTAGTGTGGTGACTTGTGTGGCTGAACCGGTGTTTTGTAAAGTTGCAACATGACAAAGTCAAAGTCAAAGTCAAGTTTATTGTCATCTGCACAAGCACATGTACACACAGGTACAATGAAAAACTTACTTGCAGCAGCATCACAGGCATGTAGCATCAAGACAAGGCAAGACAAGATTTCTTTATTAGTCATGTGTACATCGAAACACACTGTGAAATGCATCTTTTGCGTCGAGTGTTCTGGGGGCAGCCCGCAAGTGTCGCCACGCTTCCGGCGCCGACATAGCAAGCAGCAGTCACAAGAATGTCGTAAAGTGAACTCAATTTTTACAAGAAAGAACACAATTAGAATAAAAAAAAGTCAATTTTAGTACAAAGTGATCAAAGTGGTCATAGTGTTGCGAAATTCTACTGATCTTGTGCAGGTTGGTTCAAGAACTGAATGGTTGAAGGGAAGTAGCTGTTCCTGAACCTGGTGGTGTGGGACTTCAGGCTTCTGTACCTCCTGCCTGATGGGAGCTGCGAGAAGATGGCACGGCCCAGATGGTGGGGATCTTTGCTGATGCATGCTGCCTTCTTGAGGCAGCGCCTCCTGTAGATGCTACCGATTGTGGGGAAAGATGTGCCCGTGATGTATTGGGCAGAGTCCACTACTCTCTGCAGCTTCTTATGCTCCTGCTCGTTCAAATTGCTATCCCAGACCATGATGCAACCAGTCAGGACACTTCCAACAGTACGTCTGCAGAAGTTCATTAGAGTGTTCGGTGACAAGCCAAACCTCCCTAACCTTCTAAGAAAGTAAAGATGCTGGTGTGCTGTCCTTATGGTTGCTTCTATGTGTGGGCCCAGGATGGGTCATCCCAACTCCCAACCCTAATGTTCTACTCCATGGCCTATGAAGATAAACATGCCATCTGTCTTCTTCACAACCCTGTTGACCTAATGGATAGGAAAGGTTTAGAGGGATATAAATGAGATGAGCTTAGATGGGCATCTTGGTCAGCATGGACCAGTTGGCCCAAAGGGCCTGTTGCTCTATGACTCTATGATCTGTGTTGCTACTTACAGGGAAACATGAATAAACTCCAAGGTCCTTCAATTCCATAAGACCATAGGATATAGGAGCAGAGTTAGGCCATTCGGCCCATTAAGTCTGCTCTACCATTCAATCATGCTGATTTTTTTTTCAACCCTATTCTTCCACCTTCTCCCTGTAACCCTTCCTTACCGATCAAGAACCTATCAATCTCTGCCTTAAATACACCCAATGTCTTGGCCTCCACAGCCATCTGTAGCAATGAATTCCACAGATTCACCACCCACTGGCTGAAGAAATTCCTCCTCATCTCAGTTTTAAAGGGACGTCCCTTTATTCTGAGGCTGTGCCCTCAGATCCTGGACTCTCCTACTGATGGAAACATCCTCTCCACATCCACTCTATCCAGGCCTTTCAGTATCCAGTAGGATTCAACAAGATTCCCCCCCCCCCCCCCATCCTTCAGAACTTCATGGAGTCAAGGCCCAGAGGCATCAAACGCTCCTCATAAGATAAGCCTTTCATTCCTGGGATCATTGTTGTGAACCTTCTCTGGACCCTCTCACCCCCTCCAGGGCCAGCACATCCTTCTAAGGATACGGGGCCCAAAATTGCACACAATATTCCAAATGCGGTCTGACCAACGCCTTATAAAGCCTCAGCAGTACATCCTTGCTTTTATGAATGTCCATCAACGTTCCTTGGTGCCCTACCATTACTGTGTACGTCCTACCCTATTTGACTTTCAAAATGCATCACCTAGCTTCTCAAAATGCATCTGCTGAAGCAAGGGTAAATTACGTCATTCCTGGAGAGGGTAGAGGGATTCAACAATGTGCTGGGGTTAACGCTGTGACCATTCCGTTGCTGCAGGTGGGTTGTAAGATTGCCGTGGTGTTCTGCTATTTCTCCACGATGACGAATTACTTCTGGCTGCTGGTGGAGGCTCTGTATCTCAACTTGCTGCTGGTGGCCTCCTTCTCCTATGTCAGGAGTTACATCTGGTGGTGGAGTCTGCTGGGGTGGGGTAGGTACCACAGTTCTGAGCAGCTGGTGAGACCATGACAGCAGAATGTCTATGGTTGGCAGCGCGGTACACAGCAGGAACTTCCCTCAACACAGCGTGTCCTGAAGCAACATACATAGAACATACAGCAGTGCAGCACAGGAACAGGCCCTTCGGCCCACAATGTTGTACTGATCTAATTAAACTGGTAATTAAATGCCTAATTAAACTAATCCCTTCTACCTATACAAGGTATATTTCCCGCTCTTCTCCGCACATCCATGTACCTATCTAAGAGCCTCTTAAATGCCTCAATCGTATCTGCCTCCACGACCACCCCTGGCAGAGCATTCCAGGCTCCCACCACTCTCTGTGTGAAAAAACCGCACAGGTTGACAGGTCGGTGAAGAAGGTGTACGACATGCTTGCCTCTATTAGTCGAGGCACTGAGTTCAAGAGTCAGGAAGTTATGTTGCAGCTTTATAAAACTAGTAAGGCTGCATCTGGAGTATTGTGTTCGGTTCTGGTTGCCCCATTATAGGGAGGATGTGGCGGCTTTGGAGAGGGTGCAGAAGAGGTTCACCAGGATGCTGCCTGGATTAGAGGGTATGAGCTATAAAGAGAGGCTGGACAAACTCGGGTTGTTTTCTCTGGAGCGTTGGAGGCTGAAGGGACACCTGATAGAAGTTGATAAAATTATGAGAAACAAACAGTAGACAGAGTAGACAGCCGGTATCTTTTTTCCAGGGTCGAAATGTCTAATACTCAAGGACATGTATTTAAGGTGAGAGGGGGTAAGTTCAGAGGAGATGTGCGGGGCAAGTTTTTTTACACAGAGAGTGGTGGGTGCCTGGAATGCGCTGCCAGGGGTGGTGGTGGAGGCAGATATGATAGAGGCATTTAAGAGGCTCTTAGATAGGCTCATGAATGTGCAGGGAATGGAGGGATATGGACACACCAGAAGGGATTAATGTAATTAGGCATCATTAGCTTAATTAGTTTGTGTCAACATTGCGGACTGAAGGGCCTGTTCCTGGGCTGTACTGTTCTGTGTTCTATGTCCTATCACATTGCAGCTGTATGAGAGATTGGTTCGGCCATACTTGGAAATATTGTGTGCAGTTCTGGTTACCACACAATAGAAAGGATGTGGTAGAGCGAGAAGCAGCGCAGAAGGGATACACCAGGATGCTTCTAGAATGGAGGGATTTAATTATAAGGAAAGATTGGATAGGCTGTGAAGTGAGCTGTTAGAAGAGGTCATAGAAGCAGATAAAATTTACAATGCTTAAAAGACATTTCGATGGGAGAGGTTTAGAGGGATATGGGCCCAACACAGACAGATGGGATTATCTTAGATTGGCGTGTGTGAGTTGGGCCAAAGGGCCTGCTTCTGTGCTGTATGGCATTATGACTATGAACCTCTCTATGTATCTGACTCCGCCACCTCCTCTGGAAGCACATTCCAGATATCAACCCCTCTGTGTACAACACTCCCCCCTCAGACCCCTTTAAAACTCCTTCCTCTCTCCTTAAACCTATGCCCGCTTGTTTTTGATACCCCTACCTTGTGAGAAAGATTTTGACTGTCCACCCTATCAATGCCTCTCATAATCTTACACAATTGTATCAGGTCACCCCTCAGCCTCTGTCAGTCCAATCACTCCCCATAACTAAAGTCTTCTGATCCCGGCAACATCTCTTTGGCCCTTTCTCCAGTACAATCACGTCCTCAATGGTAAGTTTCTGATTTGGCCATCTACTGCTGGCTGCAGAGAGATTACCTTGAAATGAGGCTGGCTGACTGTGCATAGAGTCATAGAGTTATACAGCACAGAAACGGATTCTTTGGTCCAACTCGTCCATGTTGACCAAGATGCCCCATCCAAGCTAGTCCCATTTGCCTGCGTTTGGCCCATAACCTTCTAAACCTTTCCAATCCACGTATTGTCCAACTGTCTTTTAAAAGTTGCTATTGTACCTGCCTCAACCACTTCCTTTGGCAGCTCGTTCCACTAACATACCACTCTTTGTGCAAAAAAAACTTGCCCCTCAAGTTCCTATTAAATCTTTCCCCCTCACCTTAAACCAATATCCTCTCGTTCTTGATTCCCAACTCTGGGAAAAGGACTGGGTGCATTCACCCTATCTATGCCCCTCATGATTTTATACACCTCTGTATAAAAGATCACCTCTTGGCCTTCTACGGTCCAAGGAAAAAGGTCCTAGCCTGTCCAACCTCTTCCTACAACTCAGTCCCCCAAGCCCTGGCAACATCCTTGTAAATCTTTTCTGTGCTCTTTCCAGTTTAATAACAGTAGGGTGACCAAAACTGAACACAGAGCTCCAAGGGCGGCCTCATCAGTGTCGTTTATAACTGCACTATGACCTCTCAACTTCTCTACGCAAGTGTGTCAAAAGCCTTCTTCACCACCCTGTCTACCTGGGACTCCACTTGCAGTGAACCATGTACCTGAACTCCAAGTCCCTCTGTTCTACACACTCCCAATTTACTGTGAAAGTCCTACCTTGATCTGACTTTCAAAAATACAACACCTCACACTTACCTGAATTAAACTCCATTTGCCATTCCTCGGCCCACTTACCCAGCTGATCAAGATCCCTCTGTAATTTTTGATAACCTTCTTTACTGTTGACGACACCACCTATTTTAGTGCCATCTGCAAACTTACTAACCACACCTTGTACATCCTCATCCAAAGAGTTAATAGAGATGATAAACAACAGTGAGCCCGGCACTGACTGCAACCTGCTCCGAGGTACCTGTACAACTCCAGCCTGAAATGTAAGAAATCTCTCGCTCGCTTGCAATCTAATGAAGAATTTCTCTTCTTCAAGGTGTTCCGACTGTCTGCACGACTGCCTGGGTGATTACAAAAAGTCAATTTGAGAACACAGAGTAAGTATAAAGGAGGTATTCAGCTCACACTTTAAACAAACCGTGTGATAAGAGACACCAGAGACTGCAGATGCTGGAGTCCGGAAAAACAAACAATCTGCTGGAGGATCTCAGCGGGTCGAGCAGTGTCTGTGGGGCGGAAAGGAATTGACGATGTTTCAGGTCAAAACCCTGCATCAGGACTGAGAGTAGAGAGGCAAGATGGACAGTATAAAGAGGAGAAGGGGAGGGGTGAGACAGGAGTCCAAGGGGATAGGAGCCGAGGTCTTTCTCCCTCTCTCTCTTTGCCTGCCTCCATGTACCAACTCCACCCCTGTTCCCTTCCCCTACCTGGCACTACCTGCCTGTCATCTTACACCCCTCCTCAGTCCACCTTGGGCCCCTGTCACACCTCTCCCCTTCCCCGTTTTTACCCTGGCCATCTCCCCTCCCTGCTCTCAGTCCTGAAGCAGGGTTTTGACCCGAAACGTTGACAGTTATTTTCCCCTCCACGGATGCTGCTCGGCCCGCTGAGTTCATCCGGCTGTTTATTAAGCCATGTAATAAGTCACAGATAAATCTGGACGGCAAGTCACAGAGTCACACAGAACAGAAACAGACCCTTCAGCCCGTCGAGTTTGTGCCGACCATCAGGAACCCATTTCCAGGAAATTGAGAAGCTTCTTTTACCCGAGAACTGGCTATGACAAGGGTTAGTTCAAGGAAAGGCCAGACATACATTTATATAGTGCTCTTCAGGAACTCTGAACATCCCACACTGCTTTACGGACAATTTTTTAAAGGGCAGTCGCGGTCACAATTAGAGAACACAGCAGCCGATTGTGTGCACAGCAAGCTCCCGCAAACAGCTGGCAGAACCTTAGACATTTACAGTTCAGGCAGAGGCCATTCAGGAGGTCAGGACTGAACCCTGGTCACCGGAGATGTGAGGCTGTGGCCCTAACAAATTTCTTTATTGTGTTATTGAACAGCAAAGAACACACTGACTCTGTTGCTGTTGTGCTGACATTGCACACTGCAGATTGCTGCTTAAGAAATGTTATATATTAATATTTTGCTCTGTCTCCAGGTGCTGGGATATTATAGAAGGCTCTCCTTACTGGTGGATTATCAAAGGACCAAACGTAGCCTCTGTTGCAGTAAGTATGATTGAGTCTTTTCAGCTCAGATTGGAGAAATACTCTGCTGGGTGGGGTGGGAGTGGGTGCAGAACATGTTAATAGAGTCATAGAGTCATACAGCATGGAAACACGTCAAAGTATCTTTTAAATGTTGTTAATGCATCTGCCTCAAAAACTTCCTCTTGTAACTCGTTCCATATATGCACCACCAATCTGGGTGAAGAGGTTGCCCCTCAGATTCCAATCAAATCTCTCTCCATAAGACCATAAAATATAGGAGCAGAATTAAGCCATTTGGCCCATCGGCTGATTTTTTTTTTAACACCACCCTCCACCCTTCTCTTGTAACCCTTAACCCCCCCTTACCAATCAATGACTCTTGTTTAATCTGCCTGCTCACTTCACTGATTGTATCTTCACTTTTGCAGATCAATTTTGTACTTTTTGTGAACATCATCAGGATCTTGGTCCAAAAGCTGATCCCTGGGGAGCTGCACCTGGCCAATTCCTCTCAGTACAGGTGGGAGAACTCAACAGACCGGAAGCACGAACGTCGCACAATTCTCCTTGCTTTGTTGATTCACAATCAAATGGCCGGCTTCCTTCATGGCTCCTAATGCAGTGCACTATTGACTTCAGCCCTGTAGGGTCACCAGGCCCCTGGCTCTTCATCAGGGATTCCTAAAACGCAGACAGTGGCTATTCTGCCTGCAGCGCCTGTGCTAGCACATCATTGAGTCTCCGTGTCTTTCCTCCACTTGCTGTGAACTAGTAATTTGTATCATGTGACCAATCGCCACTGATGACCCGTAGCCAAGGGGACCATCCTGCAGTGATCAGGAGAATCTTTCTGCAGTTTTGTTCATGAATTCCTCACATTCAATACAGATCATTGAACAGTACAGCACAGGAGCAGGCCCTTCAGCCCACAATGCTGTTCCCAACTAATTAAGCTAAAGACATCTAATCCCTTCTGCTTGCACATGGTCCGTATCCCTCCATTCTCTGCACATCCATGTGCCTATCCAAGAACCTCTTAAATTGTACCTGCCTCCACCACCACCCTAGGCAGCGCATTCCAGGCACCCACCACTCTCTGTGTAAAAAAAACTTGCCCTGCACATCTCCTTTGAACTTTCCCCCTCTCACCTTCAATGTGTGCCCTCTAGTATTAGACATTTCGACCCTGGGAAAAAGATACCGGCTGTATACTTTACCCATGTCTCTCATAATTTTATGTCAGGATGTGAAAGATGTTTTTCAGGTACACTCTGTAGACCTCTGTAGTGCTCTTTTCAAGTAGATTCTGTTAGCCGAGAGGGCTTTGTATTCTATAAGACAGATGACTGTTGTCTGAGAGTTATGTCAATTAATCCCTGTCTGGATGAAGCAGCAGCAACTGGTGAACCAGGCTTAATCCTTCTACTTAGAGTGAATGAATTATTAGGGTGGTGGTTGGGGGAAGGGTAGCACCTTCTAAGATAGGGGAGTTATCTGGAGTTGGTGGCAAAGGCAGGGAGAGGAATGCCCTAGAATGAGGTGGGAAGTATCTAGAGATTGTACTTTTGGAGGGTGAGGGAGAAGGTGAGAGGGGAGTGGGTGAAGTGGGAGGTGTACAAGATGATAAGAGGCATAGATCGAGTGGCCAGTCAGAGACTTTTTCTCAGGGCGACAAAGGCTAACACGAAGGGGCATAACTTTAAGATGATTAGAGGAAGGTATAAGGGGGATGTCAGGGGTAAGTTTTTTACACAGAGAGTGGTGGGTGCGTGGAACGCACTGCCTGCAGAGGTTGTGGGGGCAGATACATTAGGGATATTTAAGAGATTCTTAGATAGACACATGAATGATAGAGAAATGGAGGGCTATGTGGGAGGGAAGGGTTAGATAGATCTTAGAGCAGGATAAAATGTCGGCCCAACATTGTGTGCCGAGAGGCCTGTACTGTGCTGTAGTATTCTATGTGTTCTATGCATGGCAGAGTTCAAATGCGAGGGGTAGGACTAGGCGCCTGAAACTGGGTGAATCAGGTGGTGCAAAGAAAGGTGACTCAATGGGGACGCAAGAGACTGCAGATGCCGGAATCTGGAGCAACACAGGAGATGCTGGAGGAACTCAGCGGGTCAGGCAGCATCTGTGGAGGGAAATGGACAGGTGACGTTTTGGGTCGAGACCCTTCATCTGGACTGGGAGATGGCCGGTATAGAGAGGTGAGGAGGAGGGGCGAGGCAAGAGCCAGCAGGCGATAGGTGGATCCAGCTGAGGGGTGGGGGGGGGGGAAGGCAGGTGGTGGAGGGACGAGTGGGAAACAGCGACAGAGGCTGGGAGGTGATGGGGAGACGACAAGGGGTCACAGAAGATGGAATCTGATAGGGGAGGGATGTGGAGCATGGAACCAAATAAGGGAGGTGGGGAGAGCAGATGGGAACAGCGGGGGGAGGGCACCCAGTGGGAGGGGTGTGTGGGTGACGGGCAGATGGAGGAGGGGAAAGAAACAGGGTGATGGGGGCTGGGGATGGGTGTAAGAGGAACTGGGTGGATCAGGAGGAGAGGGAGAAGAGAAATCAGAGAATTCAATGTTCTTGCTGTTGGGTTATAGACTCCCCAGGAGGAATACAAGGTTTGCGTTTGGCCTCGCCCTGGCAGTGGAGGAGGCCGAGGACAGACAGGTCTGTGCGGGAATGGGGAGGGGAATTAAAATGGCCGGCAACCAGGAGCTCCAGGCGGCCACGGCGGACAGACGGAGTACCAATCCTCTGCAAAGCAGTCACCTAGTCTGTGTCTGGCCTCACCGATGTAGAGGAGGCCTCACTGGGAGCACCAGATGCAATAGACAAGCTTGGAGGAGGTGCAGGTGAATGTTTGCCTGACCTTAAGGGCTGTTTAGGTTCCGGATAGTGGTGAGGGAGGAGCTGTAGGGAGAGGTCACGGGGGAAGTGCCTCGGGAGGCGGAGGGATAGGTGGGCAGAGGTGAGCAGGTCACGGAGAGAGTGGTCCCTGCGGAAAGCAGAAAAGGGTGGGGAGGGGAAGATGCAGCTGGTGCCGGGATCGTGGGTCGAGAGGTGCGGTGGGAGACGCCCAGAGGTCGGACCCTGGGAGCAAGAAGTGGGGATGAGTTGTGAGAGGTCCCTCGAGATCAGACTCCAGGTGTGGGAAGTGAAATGCCCAGAGACGGTGAAGCGGAGGTGGAAGAGGTCAGACACGAGGGTTGGGAGGAGGGCAGGTGGCGAGAGGTGCAAGTTCTGCAGAGGAGCAGTGGTGAGGAACTATGCATGAAACAGCGCTGACCACTGACGGTTGTAATGCGATGGGATTCTCCTATCGCCTGCCGGCTCTTGCCTCGCGCCTCCTCCTCACCTCTCTATACCGGCCATCTCCCCTCTATCTTCCAGTCCAGATGAAGAGTCTCGACCCAAAACTTCAACTATCCATTTCCCTCCACGGACGCTGCCTGACCCGCTGAGTTCCTCCAGCATCTCGTGTGTTGCTCCAGATTCCGGCATCTGCAGTCTCTTGCGTCCCCATTGAGTATCCTCTGTTTGCACCTCCCAATTCACCCAGTTTCAGGCGCCTCTATCAGTCTAAAAGATCATTGCATGGAGAATTGCATCATCGTCACAGGGAAGGATTGTGTAGAAGTGGCTGGTGGAATTTCTGTACCAATGTATCTCGACCTGGAGGCAGTGGGACTTATGTGGAACCCTGGACAACATCTGTCCAGAGAGGAGCAGAGAGAGACCTTCATCAGCCAGGGCACTGAGGATAGAAGTTGGGACGTTATGTTGCAGTTGTATAAGAGGTGGGTGAGGTCGCATTTGGAACATTGTGATACAAGGGACTCTGCAGATGCTGAAATCTGGACCAACCCACACACAAAGTGTTGGAGGAACTCAGCAGGTCAGGCAGCATCTATGGAGGAAAATAAACAGCCAATGTTTTGGGTCGAGACCCTTCATCAGGACGGGAAAAAGAAGAGGGCAGAAGCCGGAATGTGGGGGGAGGGGGAGGAGCACAGGGTGGCAGGTGATAGGTGAGTCCAGGTAAGAGGGGGAAGGCAGGTGGGTGAGGGAGAGACGGGGGGGGGGGAAGGTGAAAGGGAGTGATGCAAGAAGCTGGGAGGTGATACGTGGAAGAGGCAAAAGGGCTGAAGAAGGAGGAATCCGGTAGGAGAGGGCAGTGGACCGTGAAGTAAAGAGAAGGAGGTAGGGAGTAGATGGGCAGTTTATGAGGGTGGAGAAGGGGCGACGGGGCCACAGGGCTATTTCTTTTGCTCCATAAATGTTGCCTGACCTGCTGAGTTCCTCCAGCATTTTGTGTATGTGCCCCTTGGAACACTGTGTTCAGTTTTGGTCACCCTGCCGTAGGAAAGATGCCATTAAGCTGGAAAGAGCGCAGAGGAGATTTACGAGGATGTTGTCAGGACTCGAGGGACTGAGTTATGGAGAGAGGTTGAGCAGGTTGGGACTTTATTCATAGGAGCACAGGACAATGAGGGGTGATCTTATAGAGGTGTATAAAATCATGAGGGGCATAGATAGGGTGAATGCGCATAGTCTTTTTCCCAGGGTTGGGGAAGCAAGAACTAGAGGGCATAGATTTAGGGTGAGAGGGGAGAGATTTAATAGGAACTTCAGGGGGAACTTTTTCACCCAGAGGGTGGTTAGTAT
This sequence comes from Pristis pectinata, assembly GCF_009764475.1. NCBI lineage: Eukaryota > Metazoa > Chordata > Chondrichthyes > Rhinopristiformes > Pristidae > Pristis > Pristis pectinata. The sequence continues at coordinate 7,261,065 of NC_067409.1, forward strand.
GTGGAATGAGCTGCCAGAGGAAGTGGTTGAGGCAGGTACATTAACACTATTTAAAAGGTACTTGGACGGGTACATGGGTAGGAAAGGTTTAGAAGGATATGGGCCAAACACAGACAAATAGGACTAGTTTAGATGAGAATCTTGATCGGCATAGATGAGTTGGGCTGAAGGGCCTGTTTCCATGCTGTGGGACTCTATGACTCTCTGGCTCAATGAGAGCTGAGGGCCATCGATCCAAAGCATTATGTTACCCTCTCCACGGACACTGCCCAATCTACAGAGCGTTTCCGGTATTTCTGATTCTATGTAAACGCGAGGTCGTTATGGGCAATGTCTGTCAAGAGGGGGAGGTGATAGGTTTAAGCCCATGTTTGCTGGATTATTGAGCCATTTTGTGTCTCCAGCCTTGTGCCTCCCTTTGATGGGGTTGCTCCAAGACATTGGCATAAAAATGTCCAATCGGTGTATTAGTTTATCATGGCTGTTTGAAAGAGGCGTCCAATCATAGAACACAGTACAGCACAGGAACAGGCCCTTCGGCCCACAATGTCTGTGCTGAACATTATGCCAATTCAAACTAAAGCCATCTGCCTGCACATGGTCTATATCCCTCCATTCCCTGCCTGTTCAGGTGTTTGTCTAAATGCCTCTTAAACTTTGCTACTGTATCTACCTCCACCACTTCCCCTGGGAGCGCGCTTCAGGCACCCACCACTTGCCAGGAAACAAACCTGCCCTGCACGTCTCCTTTAAACTCTCCCCTTCTCACCTTAAACCTGTGCCCTCTAGTATTTGACATTTTCACCCTGGGAAAAAGACTCTGTCTGTCTACTCTATCTCTGCCTCTTATAATTTTATAAACTTCTATCAGGTCTCCCCTCAGCCTCTGACACTCCAGAGAAAACAACCCAAGTTTGTCCAGCCTCTCCTTAGAGATCATACCCTCTAGTCCAGGCAGCATTCTGGTGAACCTCTTTTGCACCCTCTGCAAAGCCTTCACATCCTTCCAGTCCATAGATCTCTCAAGGCTGCCGTGCAGCTCGATAGGGTTTTTAAGAAGGCGTATGGTGTGTTGACCTTCATTAGTAGGGGTATTGAGTTCAAGAGCTGCAAGGTAATGTTGCAGCTCTATAAAACTCTGGTTAGGCCACACTTGGAGTATTGTGTTCAGTTCTGGTCGCTTCATTATAGGAAGGATGTGGAAGCTTTAGAGAGGGTGCAGAGGAGATTTACCAGGATGCTGCCTGGATTGGAGAGCATGTTTTATGAGGATAGGTTGAGCGAGCTAGGGCTTTTCTCTTTGGAGAGGAGGAGGATGAGCGGTGACCTGATAGAGGTGTGCAAGATGATAAGAGGCATAGATCAAGTGGACAGTCAGGGACTTTTTCCCAGGGCAACAATGGCTAACACGAGGGGACATAATTTTAAGGTGATTGGAGGAAGGTATAAGGGGGATGTCAGGGGTAAGTTTTTTTACCCAGAGAGTGGTGGGTGCGTGGAACGCACTGCCGGCAGAGGTTGTGGGGACAGATACATTAGGGACATTTAAGAGACACTTAGATAGACCTCCATTTCTCTATCATCCATGTGGCTATGTGGGAGGGAAGGGTTAGATAGATCTTCGAGTAGGATAAAATGTCAGCACAACATTGTGGGCCGAAGGGCCTGTACTGTGCTGTAGTGTTCTATGGTCAATGTTCTAATGCAGCGATCAAAACTGCACACAGTACTCTTGTTGCTACTTCTTAGTGGCAGATAGTTTGCATTTTGAGTCTTTTGTCGCTTGCTGCTCTTTCTGGTTGGGCCAGCTCTATCCTGGTGAAGTGTGTGTGTGTTCGCTTGAATGTACGCCCTTTGATGAATAGGTTAGGGTGCACTTTGACTGGGGTAATTTGAATTGGTCAATTGGTTTATTATTGTCACATGTACTGAGGTACGGTGAAAAACTTTGTTTTGCATGCCATCCATACAGATCATTTCATCACGTCGGGGCATTGAGGTAGTACAAGGGGAAAACAATAACAGAATGCAGAATAAAGTGTTAAAGTCAAAGTCAAAGTCGAGTTTATTGTCACATGCACAAGTCCATGTGTGCACAGGTGCAATGAAAAACTCACTTGCAGCAGCATCACAGGCACAGAGCATCAGATAAGCAGCAGTCGCATGAAAAACAGAAATTATAAATTATACACAATTTTTACAAGAAAGAACACAATTAGAACAACAAAAAAGTCTATTGTAGTATAAAGTGGTCAAAGTGGTCCCAGTGTTGCTGTACTGAGGTAGTGATTAGGGTTGTGCAGGTTGGTTCAAGAACCGAATGGTTGAAGGGAAGTAGCTGTTCCTGAACCTGGTGGTGTGGGACTTCAGGCTTCTGTACCTCCTGCCCGATGGTAGCTGTGAGAAGATGGCACGGCCCGGATGGTGGGGATCTTTGATGATGGATGTTGCCTTCTTGAGGCAGCGCCTCCTGTAGGTACTACCGATGGTGGGAAGGGATGGGCCTGTGATGTATTGGGCAGAGTCCACTACTCTCTGCAGCTTCTTATGTTACAGTTACAGAGAAAGTGCAGTGCAGGCAGACAATAAGATGCAAGGCCATGACGAGGTAGATTGTGAGGTTAAGAGTCCATGTTATCGTATTTTTAATATGTAATTATTTTTAATTATAATTGAGCTACTTGGACCCCAGTGACCTCCTGATGACTCCTCTCCTCTCCTACAGGCGGCTGACAAAGTCTACACTGCTTCTGGTTCCTTTGTTTGGGATCCACTACATCATCTGTGCCTTCCCACCGGATAGAGCAGTGCTGGCCATTCGGCTTTACCTTGAACTCTGCATTGGGTCATTTCAGGTACGGTGAACTTTGAACTCTGCGTCAACGGGAACCTCTGAAGAACCTCACGCCCATCACCTTCACACTGGGACCACTGTTTTGCTCCCCTAATTTACACAGAACAGGAACAGGCCCTTCAGCCCACCATGTCTGTGCTGAACATGATGCCGAATTAAACTAAATCTCTTCTGCACGTGATCCACATCCCTCCGTTCCCTGCACATTCATGTGTCTAACTAACAGCCTCTTAAACACCACTATCGTATCTGCCTCCACCACCACCCCTGGCAGCCCGTTCCAGGCACCCACCTCTCTCTGTGTAAAAGAACTTGCCCCGCACATCTCCTTTAAACTTTCCTCCTCACCTTAAATGCATGACCTCTAGTGTTAGACATTTACACCCTGAGAAAAAAAATCTGTCTACCTTATCTGTGCCTTTCATCATTTTATAAACTTCTATCAGGTCTCCCCTCAGCCTCCGATGCTCCAGAGAAAACAACCCAAGTTTGTTTAACCTCTCCTTATAGCTCATGCCCTCTAATCCAGGCAGCATCCTGGTAAACCTCTTCTGCACCCTTTCCAAAGCCTCCACATCCTTCCTGTAATAGGGCGACCAGAACTGCACACAGTACTCCCAGTGCAGCCTAACTGAAGTTTTATACAGCTGCAATATGACTTCCTGACACAGTCAAATGGATCTAGCTTAGATGGGAATCTTGGTCGGCATGGACCAGTTGGGCCGAAGGGCCTGTTTCCATGCTGTATGACTCTATGACTCGATAACTCTATGTACTAAGATACAGTGAAAAACTTTTGCACGCCATCCATACAGATCATTGAGGTAGTACAAGGGAAAAGTAGTAACAGAATGTTGCAGTCATAGAGAAAGTGCAGTGCAGGCAGACAATAAGATGCAAGGGTCTTGACGAGATAGATAGAGAGATCAAGAGTTCATCTTTTAGTGTGTGAGTGGTCTGTACAAGAGGTCTGTTCAAGAGTCTTATAACAGCAGGATAGAAGCTGTCCCTGAGCCTGGTGGTACGTGCTTTCAAGCTTTTGTATCTTCTGCCCAGTGGGAGGGAGGAGAAGTGAGAATGTCTGGGGTGGGTGGGGTGTTTGGTTATGCTGGCCAGCCCCTTGTTGGTTTTGAATGGATTCCCTCTCATTTCACTGAGCTGCAGAGAGTCGTCTGCTTAACCTCTCCCCATAGGACAAACCTGAGACTGTGGCCCTAGTTTAAGACTTGCTGGACTGGGGAGCCTTGTGTTCACCTTGGAAAGCACCATTTTAGTCCCCAGCACTCATTCTACCAAAAGCTGTGAAATATTAATTTTAATCAACTCAGTAGAATAGAAATCCCTCCTAATGTGCCCAAAATATTCTGTGAGGCTGCAGGGTAGTGCAAGATTCATAGACACGGACATAATTGGTTGGATATAAGTTGGTAAATTGGTTTATTATTGTCACATGTACCGAGGTGCAGTGAAAAACATTGCTTTGCATGCCATCCATACAGATCATTTCATTACAACAGTGCATCGAGGTAGTACAAGGTAAAACAATAACAGAATGCAGAATAAAGTGTTACAGTTACAGAGAAAGTTCAGTACAGGCAGACAATAAGGTGCAAGGCCATGATGAAGTAGATTGTGAGGTCAAGAATCCATCAAATGGTACCAGGGGACCGTTCAATAGTCTAACAGTGGAATAGAAGCTGACCTTGAGCCTGGTGTTACATGCTTTCAGGCTTTTGTATCTTCTGCCCGATGGGAGAGGGGAGAAGAGAGAATGTCCGGGGTGGGTGGGGTCTTTGATTATACTGGCTGCTTTACCGAGGCAGCGAGAAGTGTAGGCAGAGTTCATGGAGGGCGAGGCAGGTTTGCGTGATGGATTGGGCTGTGTCTACAACTCTCTGCAGTTTCTTGTGGTCTTAGGCAGAGCAGTTGCTACATAACACATTGCCCAGGCTACCCTACACCTGCGACTTCTACCATCAAGTCAGACAAGGGCAGTGGGCAAATGGATTCCCCTGCAAGTCTCACTCCATCCAACTTTGACATATATCGCCAGTCCTTCCATTGTGATTGGGCCCATCTCCTGGAACTCTCTCCCGGGAGCAATTTCACCAGAAGGACTGCAGTGGTCCCTGAAGGTGGCTCAATGCCCTCCTTCTCAAGGGCAGTGAGAGATGGGCAATAAATGCTGGTGATGTCAAATCCGAATCCTGAATAATTAAACGCCCAAAATCTTTCCATCCAACGGTTATAAAGAGTAACTCATTTAGAGTCACAGAGCACTGCAGCACAGATACAGGCCCTTCGGCCCAACCGGTCCATGCTGACCATGGTGCCCACCCAGCTAGAGCCAATTTCCTGTATTCGGCCCATATCCCTCCAAGCCCTGCCCCTCCGTGTACCTATCCAAATGCTTCTTAAATGATGCTGTTGTACCTGCCTCACTCACTTCCTCTGGCAGCTCGTTCCACATACCCACCACCCTCTGTGTGAAAAACTTGCCCCTCAGGTCCCTTTTAAATCTTTCCCCTCTCTCTTATTTAGTAGTGCTTTACATTATTACTGATCAATCTCTCTTCCTTTCATCACAGGGTTTGACAGTGGGAATCCTGTACTGTTTTCTGAATCAGGAGGTAAGGTGGAATCTTGATATAATGTGTTAACTGAATGCCTCTCTTCCAGCCATCATCCAAAGTAATTTTCCGTTAAAGTAATCACTCGATGGAACAGGAGACTCTACCTGTTGTTGTCTACTGCGTTAGCAACCAAACGTCAGTAATTTGGGCAAATAGAACAGCTCCAAGCTTTTTCATCTCCTTCTTCAGCTGCCTGTCAGGGTCAAGCACTTAGACGCCGGGTGGGTTCTGAGGTGACAGATGAGCCCAACTTTCTTCTGGTAGACTCTGCCACAGGAGGTGGTTGACATGGTGGGTAGTTTGGGGCTGTTTGGACCAGGTGACGGATGATTGAAATGAAGTGTGCAATGCTTTCTTCAATGGTCCTCGTTTTGAGTGGTCATGGGTCAGGGTTTCCCAAGAGTCAGTGAAGATATTACACTTGTCAACGAGACAGAGAACGTCATGGAGCCGTAGAGAGATACAGGAGGGAAGCAGGCTCCTTGGCCCACTGACCATCAAGTGGAATCATAGACATTGAGTTGTACAGCACACAGGCCCAACTCGTCCATGCTGACCAAGGTGCCCATCCAAGGTGCCCATATCCCTTTAAACCTTTCCTATCCATGTACCTGTCTAAAGGTCTTTTAAATGTTGTAATTGTGGCTGGTTCCATACACCCACTACCCTCTGTGTGAGAAACCTGCCCCTCGTGTCCCCTTTAAATCTCTCCCCTCTCACCTTAAACCTATGCCCTCTTGTTTTAGACTCCCCTACCCTGGGAAAAAGAATGTGACCATCTACCTTTCTATGCCCCTCATAATTTTATAAACCTCTATAAGGTCACCCCTCAGTATGTACACTCCAGGGGAAAACTGACCCACCTTACCATCGAACAACTATTTACACTGACCTTCGTATTGGTAATTGGTTTATTATTGTCACATGTACCGAGATACAGTGATAAGCCTTTGCCTGCGTGCCATCCAGACAGATCATTCCATCCACAAGTACGTCGAGGTAGAAAAAATGTTGCTGCTACAAAGTACGGTGCAGGTAGACAAATAAAGTGCAAGGACCACGCAAGGTATTTGGGAGGTTAAGAATTCACCTTACCGGAACCTATTCTATTCTCCCCACATTCCCATCAACTGCCCCCAGATTCTGCCAATCACCCACACATGGGGGGACAACTTACAGAAGTCAGTTACCCCACGAATCCGCCTTCTTTGGGATGTGGGAGCAAACCGGAGCACCCGGGGGGGGGGGTGTTGGGGGCAAACCCACGCAATAATAGCCAAACTGCATATAGACAGCATCCGAGGTCAGCATCGAACCCGGGTCACTGGAGCTGTGAGGCAGCGGCTCGACCAGCTGCGTCACTGTGCCTGAATTGTTTTCTCTCTCCTTGGTATTGGTATGGGTACTGGTTTATTTGCCACACGCAGACAAATGGGGCTAGCTCTGGTAGGTTCTTTGGTCAGCATGGATGACTTGGGCTGAAGGGCCTGATTCCATGCTGTATAACCCTATGACTATAGCTTTACGATGGTCAGCATGGACATAGTGGGCTGAAGGGCCTGTTTCTGTGCTGTGTGAGGTTATGATTCTATGAATAGGCCACTTGGCCCCCTCAATCTATTCAACACAACTGTGGAAGTAGAGGGGACGGATTTCTCTGTTCAGGGAGCTGCTCCTGCTTGCTCACTGATGTCATGCTGTTAATACATTAAAGGAATGGCCCTTCTCTCACCAGGTTCAGACTGAAATACATCGAAGGTGGCTGCGGAGGAGGCAGATGGACAGTTACGTAGCTGTGCCCGTCATCGGGAGGAGCCTGATGGACACCTCCTGTTGAACTCTGTGTCTAAGGTCAAACCAATCCCCTGCCAATCCTGTGTTACATTTCTCATTACCTTGTCCTTCTCACTTCTGACGAAATCTGCGTCCTAACCACGCCCCACCAACTCCACTCGCACAACGCCCGCACATACAGTTGTTACAGGAAATCTCCCTGGTGCCTTCACACAAGGAAGAATGTGTCTCGCTGTGAATGAACAACTTGGATGGACCCAGGGTGAGTGATGCATTGATTGGCCATCTTTCCTACACACAGTCATATAATACACTCTTCAATGAGTACAGCATGACTTCAGGTCTCACGAGTTTGACTGAGTTTTTTAGAGAAGTTAGCAGGAAGGTCGATGAGGGCAGGGCGGTAGATGTGGTCTATATGGACTTCAGTAAGGCCTTTGTTAAGGTTCCACATGTTAGGCTGCTGTGGAAAGTTAGATTGCATGGGATCCAGGGAGAGCGTGCTAATTGGATAAACAATTGGCTTGATGGTAGGAAGCAGAAGGTGACAGTAGAAGATTGTTTCTTGGACTGGAGGCCCGTGACTGGTGGTTTGCTCCAGGAGTCCGTGCCAGGCCCATCGGTATTTGTCATCTATATCAATGATTTGGATGAGAGTGTACAAGGAACAAGGAATGGTTAGTAAGTTTCCAGACGACATTAAAGTAGGTCGTATTATTCACAGGGAAGATGGTTATCAGGATTTCCAGAGGGATCTTGATCAGATGAGTGATACAAGGAATGGCAGACGGAGTTTAATTCAGATAAGTACAAGGTGTTGCACAGTGAATGGTAGGGTTCTGGAGAGTGTTGTAGAACAAAGGGACCTTGGAGTACAAGTACATGGTTCCCTGAAAGTGGCATCATAGCTAGACAGGGTGGTGAAGAAGGCTTTTGACACACTGGCCTTTATTGGTCAGGGCATTGAGTACAGAAGTTGGGATATTATGTTGCGGTTGTACAAAATGTTGGTGAGGCCACATTTGGAACATTGTGCTCAGTTTTGGTCACCCTGCTAGAGGAAAGGTGCCATTAAGCTGGGAAGAGCGCAGAGGAGATTTACGACGATATTGCCGTGATTCGACGAACTGAATTATGGAGACAGGTTGAGCAGGTTGGGACTTTTTTCATTGGAGTGTAGGAGAATGAGGGGTGATCTTTTCGAGGTGAATAAAATAATGAGGAGCATAGATAGGGTGAATGCACACAGTCTTTTCCCCAGAGAATCATGAACTAGAAGGCATAGGTTTAAGGTGAGAGGGGAGAGACTTAATAGGAACCTGAGGGGCATCCTTTTCACGCAGAGGGTGGTGGGTATATGGAACGAGCTGCCAGAGGAAGTGGTGGAGGCAGGTTCAATAATGACATTTAAAAGACATTTGGGAAAGTACTTGGATAGGAAGGGTTCCAAGGGATATGGGCCAAACACGGGGAAACAGGACTAGCTTAGATGGACACCATGGTTGGCATGGACGAGTTAGGCCGAAGGAACCTACACAAAATGCTGGAGGAACTCAGCAGGTCAGGCAGCATCTATGGAGGGGAATAAACAGTCGACGTTTTGGGCCGAGACCCTTCATCAGGACCGGAAAGGAAGAGGGCAGAAGCCAGAATAAGAAGGTGGGGTGAGGGGGAGAAGCGGGTGATAGGTGAGTCCGGGTGAGGGTGGGGAAGGCAGGTGGGTGGGGGGAGGGGGGATGAAAGGGAGGGATGCCAGAAGCTGGGAGGTGATAGGTGGAAGAGGCAAAGGGCTAAAGAAGAAGGAATCTGATAGGAGAGGACAGCAGACCATGGAATAAGGGGAAGGAGGTGGGCAGGTCATGAGGGAGGGCGAGGGGAAAGAGACGGGGTGAAGGGGCCACAGGAATGAGGGGAAACAAAGCGGGAGGGAAGGAAAGAGGGGAGGGGTTACCAGAAGTTCGAGAAATCGATGTTGATGCCGTCAGGTTGGAGAATCCCAAGACGGAACATGAGGTGTTCCTTCAACCTGCACCTGGCCTCAACGTGGCAGTAGAGGAGGCCGTGGACAGACATGTCAGTGCGGGAGTGGGAAGAGCAGTTAAAAAGGCTGGCCACCAGGAGATCCTGGCGGTTGCGGGCAAACGGAGCGAAGGTGCTCGACGAAGTGGTCACCCAATCTGCATTGGGTCTCACCGACGTAGAGGAGGCCGCACTGAGAGGACCGGATGCAATAAATGACCCTGATTGATTCACAGGTGAAGCGCTGCCTCACTTGGAAGGACTGTCTGGGGTCCTGAATGGTGGTGAGGGAGGAGGTGTAGGGACAGGTGTAACACTTGGTGCGGTTGCAGGGATAAGTGCCGGGAGAGAGATCGGTGGGGAGGGACGCGGACAAGGGAGTCGCGGAGAGAGAGATCCCTGCAGATAGCGGACAGGGGAAGGGAAGATATGTCGGGTGGTGGGATCCCGTTGGAGGCGGCGGAAGTTGCGGAGAATGATGTGTTGGATGTGGAGGCTGGTGGGGCGGTGGGTGAGGACAAGGGGAACTGTGTCCCTGTTACGTCTGGGGGGGCGGTGGGAATGCGGTGAGGGCAGATGTGCGGGAAATGGAGGAGATGCAGGTGAAGGCTGCGTCGATAGTTGTGGAGGGGCAACCCCATTTTCTGAAAAAAGAGGACATCTCAGATGTCCTGGAATGAAAAGCCTCATCATGGGAACAGATAGACAATAGACAATAGAAGCAGAAGTAGACCATTCGGCCCTTCGAGTCTGCACTGCCATTTTGAGATCATGGCTGATCCCCAACAATCAATATCCTGTTCCTGCCTTGTCCCCATATCCCTTGATTCCCCTATCTATAAGAAACCTATTTAGCTCCTTCTTGAAAGTGCCCGGAGAATTGGCCTCCACTGCCCTCTGAGGCAGTGCATTCCACAAATTCACAACCCTCTGGGAGAAGAAGTTTTTCCTCACCTCTGTCCTAAATGGCCTAGCCCTTATTCTTAAATCATGCCCCCGGTCCTGGAATTCCCCAACATCTGGAACATATTTCATGTCTCTATCTTGTCCAATCCCTTAATAATCCTGTATGTTTCAATCAGATCCCCTCTCAATCTTCTCAATTCCAGCGTGTACAATCCCAGTCTCTCCAACCTCTCAGCATAAATCAGTCCCGACATCCCTGGAATTAACCTCGTAAACCTACGCTGCATGCCCTCTATAGCCAGGATATCCTTCCTTAACCCTGGAGACCAAAACTGTACACAATACTCCAGGAGTGGTCTCACCAGGGCCCTGTACAAATGCAAAAGAATCTCTTTGCTTTTGTACTCAATTCCCCTTGTAATACAGACCAACATTCCATTAGCCTTCATCACTGCCCGCTGCACTTGCTCATTCACTTTCAGTGACTGATGGACAAGGACTCCTAGATCCCTTTGTATTTCCCCCTTACCTAACTCCACACCATTCAGATAATAATCCGCCTACCTGTTCCTGCTCCCAAAGTGGATAACCTCACATTTATCCACATTAAACTTCATCTGCCAAGTATCTGCCCACTTACCCAACCTATCCAAATCACCTTGAATTCTCCTAACTTCCTCTACACATGTCGCACTGCCACCCAACTTTGTATCATCAGCAAACTTGCTAATGTTATTCACAATGCCTTCATCTAAATCATCAACATAGACCGTAAACAGCTGCGGTGGAGACCGAGGAATTGGAAGAAGGGAATGGCATCCTTGCAAGTGACAGAGTGGGAAGAGGTGTAGTCAAGGTAACTGTGGGAGTCAGTGGGTTTGTAGAAGATGTCTGTGGTTAATCTCTCCAGAGATGGAGACAGAGAGATCCAGAAAGGGGAGAGAGCTGTCGGAGATGGACCAAGTGAATCTGAGGGCAGGGTGGAAGTTGGGGGCGAAGTTGATAACATTGAATAGCTCAGCACGGGTGCAGGAAACAGCCCCAATGCAGTCGTCAATGCAGCGGAGAAAGAGTTGAGGAGCGTTACCGGTGTAGGCTTGGAACTATGGACTGTTCTACATAAGCGATGAAAAGGCAGCCATAGCTGGGGCCCATGTGAGTGCCCGTGGCTACACCTGTGGTCTGGAGAAAGTGGGATGAGCCGAAGGAGAAGTTGTTGAGGGTGACTACTGGTTCTGCCAGACAGAAGAGGGTGGTGGTGGAGGGGAACTGGTTAGTCTGCTGTCGAGAAAGAAGCGGAGAGTCCTGAGGCCTTCCTGACGGGGTATTGGTATTGGTATTGGTTTATTATTGTCATTTGTACTGAGGTACAGTGAAAAACTTGTCTTGCATACCGTTCGTACAGATCAATTCATTGCACAGCGCAGATACATTGAGTTAGTACAGAGTGCATTGATGTAGTACAGGTAAAAACAATAACAGTACAGAGTAAAGTGTCACAGCTACAGGAAAGTGCATTGCAGTTAGACAATAAGGTGCAAGGTCACAACAAGGTAGATTGTGAGGTCAAGAGCCCATCTCATTGTATAAGGGAACCGTTCAATAGTCTTATCACAGTGGGATAGAAGCTGTCCTTGAGCTTGGTGGTACGTGCCCTCAGGCTCCTGTATCTTCTGCCTGATGGGCGAAGGGAGAAGAGGGAATAACCTGGGATGGAGGTGTACAGGGACTGCACGTCCACGGTGAAAATAAGGTGGTCAGGACCGGAGAGCTGAAAGTTGTTGAAGTGATGGAGAGCTTTCGAAGTGTCATGGATGTAGGTGGGAAGGGACTGGACAAAGGGGAACAAAGTCGAGGTATGCAGATACGAGTTCAGTGGGGCAGGAGCAGGCAGAAACAATGGGCCTACCGGGGCAGTTAGGTTTGTGGATCTTGGGTAGGAGGTAGAAACAGGCAGTGCGGGGTAGGAGATCGATGAGGTTAGAGGCTGTCGATGGGAGATCTCCAGAGGTGATGAGGCCGGTGATGGTGTGGGAGATGGTGCCTGATGCTTCTTGAGGGGGGTCCTGGTTGAGGAGATGGCCAAGACCTGCCGTCTGGCCTCAGTAAGGTAGAGGTCGGTCCGCCAGACTACAACAGGACCGTCCTTGTCTGTGGGTTTGATGGTGAGGTTAGGATTTGTGGGGAGAGAGTGGAGGGCAGTGAGTTCAGAGGGAGTGAGGTCGGAAGTTGGTGAGGGGAGTGGTGAAGTAAAGACAGTTAAGGTCCCATTGGCAGTTAGACCATAAGACCATAAGACAAAGGAGCAGAAGTCAACCATTTGGCCCATCGAGTCTGCTCTGCCATTCTATCATGAACTGATTCATTCTCCCATTTAGCCCCACTCCCCCACCTTCTCACCATAACCTTTGACGCCCTGGCTACTCAGATACCTATCAATCGCTGCCTTAAATACACCCAGTGACTTTGCCTCCACAGCCGCCCGTGGCAAAAAATTCCACAGTTAGAGGTGAAAAGCTCGGGAGCCAGCAGAAATATGTCCTGTGTCTGAGTTGGGCCGAAGGGCCTGATTCCGTGCTGTATTACTCTACGGCTCCATGAGGTGAACCTTGAGGAAAGCACCACGGGATCTTTGCATGCACACAGGGTCTCAGGACACTGCCTCATCTGAAAGACCCAATGCATCACTGCACTGGGAGTTAGTGTAAAGTAGGGCGGAAAGTAGCACTGAGCGGAGCCTGACTCCACCCAGTCTGGCCCCGAGCTGACTCCCGTCCCAGACCATGTGATCCCTCCAAGGGTCAGCTCGGAAGTAGCCAATCAACAGAACCCTGCAGTGCTGCTCCGATATCCTCCTAGTCAGCAGAGAAACAGGCCCTTTCGCCCACCATGTCCGTGCTAGCCATCAACCGCCCATCTGCACGAATCCCGTTTACAAGCGCTCAGAAATGAATTCCCGTCCCGGTTGTATTGTTTGAAGAGACAAGGCAAAGACTTGCAGGACCAAAATGGAAGTGGTAATTTAAGGCCCAAATGGTGAAGGGCTGATGTGGACTCTCTCCTGGTACCTGGGATCACACGATAAACCCGTCAGATCATCAGGGAGGGGAATGTAAGGCAGATTAAAACCCAGGAGAGCTGGCTGAGGGGAAACCAAGAAGTTTCTCACTGATACTCATCCCCTGCTGCCCCAAAAGTGGGGTATAATCTTGTCCTGTAGGTCTCCCTGGCTGTGATAATGCCATCTGGTAGTATGTATCATATCAGGTCCAGCTGTTGCCTGAAGGTTGTGAGTCTATGGATGTCTACCATGGGGGAAGGTGTTCACTCTGGAGGTCTACTGTTCCCTGGGAGAAGATATTGTGAGGGATTCATTGGTAAATTGGTTTATTATTGTCAAATGTACCGAGGTACAGTGAAAAACTTTGTTTTGCATGCCATCCATACAAATCATTTCATTACAACAGTGCATTGAGGTAGTACAAGGGAAAACAATAACAGAATGCAGAATAAAGTGTTACAGTTACAGAGAAATTGTCTGCCTGCACTGCACTTTCTCTGTAACTGTATAGGTGCAAAGTCATAATGAGGTAGATTGTGAGGTCAAGAGTCCACCTTATCGTACTAGGGGACTGTTCAATAGTCTTATAACAGCGGGATAGAAACTGTCCTTGAGCCTGGTGGTACGTGCTTTCAGGCTTTTATATCTTTCTGCCCGATGGGAGAGGGGAGAAGAGACAATGTCCGAGATGGGAGGGGTCTTTGATTATGTTGGCTGCTTTACTGAGGCAGCGAGAAGTGTAGACAGAGTCCATGGAGGGGAGGCTGGTTTCTGTGATGTGCTGAGCTGTGTCCACAACTCTCTGCAGTTTCTCGTGGTTTCGGGCAGGGCAGTTACCGTACCAAGCTGTGATGCATCCAGATAGGATGCTTTCGACGGGGCATCGATAAAGGTTAGTGAGGGTCAGATTAGATGCCTAACCCAGACCCAGGCTCACGTGACTTAAGAATGTGGCTGCTTGAAGTATCCCCAATAATCTCTTGTGTTTTTTGTGTAATGCAGGTGAACTGTCGAAGCTGGCTGTCCATTTGTCTGAACAGACCCTGTTCTGGACTAGCTGTCCAGAGCTCATCTCTTCACCTACTTGGGGAAACCCACATGGGAGAGCTGTAAAGCCACGATGAGCCCATGCGATCTTCTCTGATGGGACTGGGGCCAAGTTAACGAGGAACCTGGCTGGCATTTTGACATGACCCTGGTTGTGTGTAGAACTTCCACCCAGCGTCAGCGCCCTTTGGAATCTCGGCACCTACCAGAGCACTTCCCCGCCAGTGAAACATTTCCTCCTCGTGGGAGATGTGGGTGTCCAATCTGGGCACAGCAGGATCCCACCAGCAGCTGCCCAACATCGACCAGAGGGACTTGTTCTTAGCCGTGGCAGATGAGGGATAAACATTGGGTTGGGAGAATGTGGAGGACACGGCTGCAGTGTCACTGAATTCTTTGCAATTCTTTACAATTGCTATGTATTTGTAAAAGAAATATACTTTTTTTACTCTACAACTAACTTTCACCAAGGTATTTTTCAACACTTTATCACCTGATGCTTCGAATTGATGAGACTTCTTGTCTTGAGATTGGGATTGTGTCTTTCCCACCCGCCTTTCCGGAATAGTACTGCATGTGCTGAGATAAGATTTCTGGGAATCCATAAAGTCACAAAATGATGCATTGCAGAAGGTGACAATTTGGCCCAAAATTTGGCTGTGTCTGGAAAGATTTCTTGAATTAGTTCCATGCCCTTTCTGTTCAATATTTATTCATTTCTTCTTTGGATCCGACAACGGATTTTGCTTCCACTGTCGTTTCGAGGAGTGCAGTCCAGATCACAATAATTCGTGCCCAAATTATTTTCACACTGTTGCCTTGTTGATGTTTGCCATTCTCTTAAATTGAGAACTGTGAATTGAGAAGGATGAACATTGCTTTGAGTTTTGGGCTTCAGAGTAGTGCAGCTCATAGAGAATTGGTATTGGTATTGGCTTATTATTGTCACTTGTACCGAGATACAGTGAAAAACTTGTCGCATACCGTTCATGCAGATCAATTCATTACACAGTGCATTGAGGTAGTACAGGGTAAAACAATAACAGAATACAGAGTAAAGTGTCACAGCTGCAGGGAAGTGCATTGCAGGTAGACAATAAGGTGCAAGGTCAAACAAGGTAGATCGTGAGGTCAAGAGTCCATCTCATCGTATAAGGGAACCGTTCAATAGTCTTATCACAGTGGGATAGAAGCTGTCCTTGAGCCTGGTGGTACGTGCCCTCAGGCTCCTGTATCTTCTGCCTGATGGGAGAGGGGAGAAGAGAGAATGACCCAGGTGGGTGGGGTCTTTGGTTATGCTCCAGAGGCCTGTATTCAATCCTTACTGTGACCTGTGGGTATTTATCTAGGTACATTCAATAGACATAACAGTGGGATAGAAGCTGCCCTTGAGCCCTGTGGTACGTGCTTTCAGGCCTTTGTATTTTCTGTCCAATACAAGAGGGGAGAAGAGAGAATGTCCGGGGCGGGTGGGGTCTTTGATTATGTTGAGCCGTCTCAGAATCATACAGTTCAGTAACACTTGTTCTCGTAAACTCCAAGTAAAGGCCCAACCCGCTCAACTTTTCCACAGAAGTCGGCCCTTCATCCCTGGAGATAGTATTCTGAAGCTTCCCCAAATTTCCTTTAGCACAAGTGTATCTCTCCTCAAATAAGGGGATCAGAAACAGAGGCAGGAAGTCGTCAGTTCTTCAGGGAAGGAAAAAGATTGTCATCGAGCACGCTCAGCTACGAAAGACCTGAAGTCCCTTTAATAAGATGCAACGACAAGTTTGGAAAAAGTATAAAATGATTGCCATGGCAACAGCTCTGTGGTCAATGTTCTCTACTCCTTCTGGCAATGTCTCCAACAGGGAAGGTTCTGAAGCTTTTATTTATTGACATCAATCGTTCTCTCAGCGCCAGGGTGCGCACAAACATGTTTTATTAACTTGCGTTCATTATTCATTGGTGCGGCTTCGGGACAAGCCTTTCCTGCTTTTTTTTTAAAGTGTGGCTCATCAGATCAACACATCGCACAGATAAGAAGGACTATGGGGTGCATTGGGGGACCCAGCTCGCTTGATGAGGGGGAAAATTAAGAAGTATTAGAAGCCAAAGCTCATGGGATCAATGATCTGTGAAGGGAGATACAGAATATAAAAGCAGGGAGGTTATGCTGAAGCTACACAAAACGCCTGTCTGGCCACAGATGGGATACTGAGTCCAATTCTGGTCGCTACACTATAGGAGGTCACTTTTTGCAGATGGCACTAAAATAGGTGGTGTCATTGACAGAGGAGATGTTTTTCGGGGATTTACAGAGGGATCTTGATCAGCTGGGTAAGTGGGCCAAGGAATGGCAAATGGAGTTTAATTTGGATAAGCGTGAGGTGTTGCATTTTGGGAAGACAAATGAGGGTAGGACTTTCACAGTGAACGGCAGGACCCTGGGGAGTGTTGTAGGACAGAGGGACCCAGCAGTACATGGGTCCCTGAAAGGGTGTCGCAGGTAGACAGAGTGGTGAAGAAGGCTTTTGACACGCTGGCCTTCATCAGTCAGGGCCCTGAGTATAGAAGTTGGGATGTTATGTTGCAGTTCTGCAAGATGTTGGTGAGGCTGCATTTGGAATATTGTGTTCAGTTTTGGTCACCCTGCTATAGGAAGGGTGCCATTAAGCTGGAAAGATTGCAGAGGAGATTTATGAGGATGTTGGCAGGACTCAAGGAACTGAGTTATGGAGAAAGGTTGGGCAGGCATGGATTTTATTCATTGGAGCATAGGAGAATGAGAGGTGACCTACCAGAGGTGTATAACATCATGAGGGGGATCGATTGGGTCAATGTGCACAGTCTTTTTCCCAGGGCTGGGAAATCAAGAACTAGAGAGCATAGGTTTAAGGTGAGAGGTGAGAGATTTAATAGGAACCTGAGGGGCAACTTTTTCACCCAGAGGGTGGTCCGTATATGGAACGAGCTGCCAGACGAAGTGGTTGAGGCAGGTACATTAACAACAATTAAAAGACACTCGGACAGGTACATGGGTAGGAAAGGTTTAGAGGGATATGGGCCAAATATGGGCAAACGGGACTAGCTTAGGTGAGAATCTTGGTCGGCATGGACCAGTTGGGCCGAAGGGCCCGTTTCCATGCTCTCAAAGGCTGGGTAGGTCCTAGAGAGGGTACAAGAGAGATCTACTGGGATGGTTGTTCTAGGGAATGAGGGATCTCAGCCCCAGAGGGAAGATGGGGCTGGTGGTTTTGAAGTAACGAAAGTTGAGGGGAGACACAAGAGACTGCAGATGCTGGAATCTGGAGCAAACAAAATGCTGGAGGAACACAACGGGTCAGGCAGCATCTGCGGAGGGAAACGGATAGTCGATGTTTTGGGTTGAGACCCTTCCACTGGAGTGGAGATAACCAGTATAAAGAGGTGGAAGGAAGGGGAGGGGCAAGAGCTGGCAAGCGGTAGGTGGATGCAGGTAAAGGAAGGTGACAGGTAGGTGGCGTCAGGTGGGGGAGAGACGTGCGGAGATAGCGACAGAGGCTGGGAGGTGATAGGCGGATCCAGGTGAGGGGGGAGGGGGGGGTAAGGTGACAGGCAGATGGAGGAGGGGAGAGTGGGAACAGTGACGGAGGCTGAGAGGCGAGAGGTGGAGGTGACAGAGGGCCGCAGACGGTGGGATCTGATAGGAGAGGGAGGTGGAGCCTGGAACCAAATCAGGGAGGTGCGGAGGGTGGAGGGGAACAGTAGGGGGGAGGGGACCCTGTGGGTGGGTGGTGGGCAGTTGGAGGTGGGTGAGCGAGGGAAAAGAAACCGGGTGTTAGAGATGGTGGGTGTCGGATGGGTGTAGGAGGAACTGGGTCGATCGGGAGAGGGAAAGGGACAGAGGGCATTGGTATTGGTTTATTATTGTCACTTGTACCGAGATACAGTGAAAAACCTGTCTTGAATGCCGATCGTACAGGTCAATTCATTACACAGTGCAGTTACATTGAGTTAGAACAGAGTGCATTGAGGTAGTACAGGTAAAAACAATAACAGTACAGAGTAAAGTGTCACAGCTGCAGAGAAAGTGCAGTGCAATAAGGTGCAAGGTCACAACCAGGTAGATCGTGAGGTCAGAGTCCATCTCATCGTATAAGGGAACCATTCAGTAGTCTTATCACTGTGGGATAGAAGCTGTCCTTAAGCCTGGTGGTACGTGCCCTCAGGCTCCTGTATCTTCTACCTGATGGAAGAAAAGAGAAGAGAGAATGACCCGGGTGGCGTCTTTGATTATGCTGCCTGCTTCACCAAGGCAGCAAGGGTCCAAGGAGAATTCAATGTTCATGCCGTCGGGCTGTCGACGACCCAGGAGGAATGTGAGCTGCTGTTCTTCTGGTTTGTGTCTGGCCTCACCCTGGCAGTGGAGGAGGCCCGGGGACAGACAGGTCGGTGTGGGAATGGGGAGGGGAATTAAAATGGCCAGCAACTGGGAGCTCCAGATGGACTTTGTAATTGGTAATTGGTTTATTGTTGTCACATGTACCGAGGTACAGTGAAAAACTTTGTTTTGCATGCCATTCAT
The DNA here is from genome assembly GCF_009764475.1 of Pristis pectinata. Lineage (NCBI taxonomy): Eukaryota > Metazoa > Chordata > Chondrichthyes > Rhinopristiformes > Pristidae > Pristis > Pristis pectinata. Next base: position 7,279,928 of record NC_067409.1, read on the forward strand.
ACAGATCATTTCATCACAACAGTGCATCAAGGTAGTTCAAGGGAAAATTGCAGAATGCAGAATAAAGTGTCACAGAGAAAGTGCAGTGTAGGCGGACAATAAGGTGCTAGAGCCATGGACGAGGTAGATTTTGAGGTCAAAAGTCCATCTTATCGTGCTAGGGGACTGTCGGATAGCCTTTTAACAGCAGGATAGAAACTGTCCTTGAGCCTGGTGGTACATGCTTTCAGGCTTTTGTATCTTCTGCCCGATGGGAGGGGTGAGAAGAGAGAATGTCCAGAGTGGACAATAGCTACAGTATCCGGTAGGTTTCAATAAGATTTCCCCCCCCTCATCCTTCTGAACTCCATCGAGTACAGGCCCAGAGACATCAAACGCTCCTCATAAGTTAACCCCTTCATTCCTGGGATCATTCTTGTGAACCTCCTCTGGACCCTCTTCAGCTCCTCGAGGCTGCCCTGCCATTGAATAAGTCCATGGCTGATCTGACTGTAACCTCAAATCTGCAGTCTTAGAGTCACAGAGTTGTACAGCTCAGAAACAGGCCCTTCGACCCACCTTGTCCATGCTGGCCCTGATACCTATCTACACTAATCCTATTTGCCTGCATTAGGCCTGTATCCCTCTTTCCTATCCAAAAGCAATTGCATCTGTCTCTACCATCTCCTCTGGTATTCACTCCAGGTAGTCACTCTCAGTGTCAAAAACCTACCCCTCAGATCTCCTTCAAATTTGTCCCCTCTCACCTTTGTGCCCTCCAGTTCTAGACTCCCTACCCTGGGAAAAAGATTCTGACTATCCACCGGATCTCTGCCCCTCGTGATTTTATAAACCTCTATAAGGTCACCCCTCAGACTCCTACACTCCAGTGAGAGCAGACCCAGCCTCTCCAATAACTACAGCCCTCGGTTCCAGGCAACATCCTTGTGAATCTCTTCAAACTCTCCCTTGCTGATCAGCAATCTACAGCAGTCCTTTAAAAGGCACTTAGACAGGCACATGAACAGGTAGGGAATGGAGGAATATGGATCATGTGCAGGCAGATGGGATTGGTTCAAATTGGCACCACGGTTGGCACAGACCTGGTGGGCTGAAGGGCCTGTTCCTGTGCTGTTCTATGTTTTCTGCATTCTCCAGTCTACCCACGGTCAATGAGAGTAAAGTGCTGCCTTCTGTCTCACATTACGAAGGCTTCGAGGAAGGGCAGAGGTGGCCAGGCTGAGTCTGCCATCGTTGGGATTGACGGAACACCATGAGAACCCTTTTAGGCCGTCAGTGAGTAGCAGAGTCCTGGCTGGCACAGTGGCGAGGATGGTATAGCCGCTGCCTTGGAGCTCCAGGGATCCGGGTTCCATCCTGACCCCGCGCGCTGTCGGTGTGGAGTCTGCACGTTCTCCCTGCCGCTGTATGTGTTTCCCCCCCCACCTCCCCCTCTAACGCTCCGGTTTCCTCCCACATCTCAAAGACGTGCGGGTTGGCAGGTAAATAGGCCACAGTGTGCAGGTGGGTGGTGGGATCTGGGGAGGGTTGATGGGACTTTGGGGAGAATAGGTTACAGGGAAACTTATTTGGGGAATGGGATTTCTCTGTGAGCTGATAGAGAATCGATGGGCCAAGTGGCCTCCTTCTATATCATGAGAGAGAGAGATCGGGGGGGGGGGAGGGAGATAAGATATCTTTATTAGTCACATGTACATCGAAACACTCAGTGAAATGCATCTTTTGTGTAGAGTGTTCAGGGGACAGCCCACAAGTGTCACCACACTTCCGGCGCCAACATAGCATGCCCACAACTTCCTAACCTGTACGTCTTTGGAATGTGGGAGGAAACCGGAGCACCCGGAGGAAACCCACGCAGACACGGGGAGAATGTACAAACTCCTTATAGACAGCAGCGGGAATTGAACCCGGGTCACTGATGTTGTAACAGCGTTATGTTAACCACTACACTACCGTGCCTGAGAGGGAGAGAGAGGGACAGAGAGGGTCGGAGAGAGAGAGAGGTTGCAAGGGAATCTGATGGAGGAGGTCAGGGTTAGCTAGAGAGAAACAGTTCTTATTGGTGCAGGGGTCACGAACCAGGAGACAGAGAATGAGGAAACTCGTTCCATATAATCATCGCTCTCTGTGTGCACTTCAGGTCTCTTTTAAGTCTTTCCCCTCTCTCCTTAAACCTATGTCCTCTAGTTTTGGATTCCCCTGCTGTGGTCACTATCAGTGCTGTGGACTTGGACCTCTGTAAGATAAGATATATTTATTAGTCAGTTTAAAACTGGAGGGCATAGGTGTAAAGTGAGAGGGGAAAGATTTAAAGGGGATCTGAGGGGCAAGTTTTTCACACAGAGGGTGGTGGGTGTGTGGAACAAACTGCCAGAGGGAGTGGTAGAGGCGGGTACAATTGCAACGTTTAGAAGACATTTAAGATAAGACAAGATAAGATAAGATATCTTTGTTAGTGACGTGTACATCGAAACACACAGTGAAATGCATCTTTGCGTAGAGTGTTCTGGGGGCAGCCCACAGTGTCACCACGCTTCCGGCGCCAACATAGCATGCCCACAACTTCCTGACCCATACGTCTTTGGAATGTGGGAGGAAACCGGAGCACCCGGAGGAAACCCACGCAGACACGGGGAGAACGTACAAACTTCATACAGACAGGTACATGGATAGGAAAGGTTCAGAGGGATATGGGCCAAACGCAGGCAAATGGGACTAGCTCAGGTAGACGACTCTTTCGGCATGGATGAGTTGGGCCGGAGGGTCCGTTTCCAAGCTGTGGCTCTGAGCACTGCTCAACATTTACCATCCCAGTCCTGGATGTTATCCAAGTCTTGCTCCTGTGAGCATGGACTGCTTCATTGTCTGAGCAGACCATTCAGGGGGACCGTTTTCCTAGCGAGTAAACTATTCAGAATATTTTTCAGAGAGAATAATTCATTGAGTAGACTATCTATGGAGGAGGTTATTTATTGAAAGCATATTCCTAACAAGTGAAGCTCGTTACAGGCAACACAGCCCTAACTCACCAAGCGATGATTCATTGGGTGAAGTTGCTGGCGGGAATGATGCACAGTGCCAAAGAGGATTCTCCTCGGATTGATTACTAACAGAATTATTGACTCATGGAGCCAAAATATTACTATGGAGCTTTATTGGAGGTAAAGCCTTATAGTGAGATGGTGAGAGGCAAGTCACGTTGTTCAATCAACAATTGGTGTCAACGATCGGTTCATTAGACCTACTCAACTGGGGTCAAGGAGTGAGGCTGTTCAGCCCATTGTGTCTGGCTCCTGATGGGGCAATCCCACCATTCCCATTCCCCCCTCTCTTTCTCTGTAGGCTCTTTCAATCATTTTCTGTCATGTCCCTTTTGAAAGCTTTGATTCATTCTTTCCACATACAGGCTGGAGGTCAAAACTACCTTCAGTGTAAAAGTGACTTCCACCAACAGATCTCTCACCCAAACAAGGAACAGGCCCTTCAGTCCACAATGGCTGTGCCGAACATGCTGCCAATCCAAACTAATCCCATCTGCCTGCACATGGTCCATATCCCTCCATCCCCTGCCCGTTCACATGCCTGTCTAAATGCCTCTTAAACGTTGCTGTCGTATCACATCATGGGTTTGCCCCGGGTGCCCCGGTTTCTCCCCACAACCCAAGGATGTGCCAGGTGCTAGGTTAATTGGCGGCTGTAAATTGCACCTGGTTTGTAGGTGAGCAGTAGAACCTGGGGGGAGTCGATGGGAATGTGGGGAGAATGAGTATTCTGAGTATTAATGTAGGATTGGTGTAAATGTGGGCAGAGAAATGGCAGATGGAGTTTAACCCGGATAACTGTGAGGCGTTGCACCTTGGTAGGACCAATGTCAAGAGGCAGTACACTCTTAAGGGCAAGACCCTTCACAGTGTTGAAGAGCAGAGAGACCTTGGGGAGCAAGTCCGTGGCTCATTGAAAGTGGCTACACAGGTAGACAGGGTGGTTAAGAAGGCTTATGGAATGCTTGCTTTCATTAATCAAGGTATTGAGTACAGGAGTCAAGCAGTTATGATGTGTCTCTATAGAACTCTGGTTAGGCTGCATTTAGAGTATTGCGTGCAATCCTAGTCACCTCGCTCTAGGAAGGATGTCGAGGCTTCAGAGAGAGTGCAGAGGAGGTTTACTAGGATGCTGCCTGGATTAGAGGGCATGTGCTATCAGGAGAGGCTGGACAAACTTGGGCTCTTTTCTCTGGAGCGGCAGAGGCTGAGGGGTGATCTGTTGGAAGTGTATAAAATTATGAGGGGCATAGATAGGGTGGACAAGCAATATCTTTTTCCCATTATTGAACGATCCAATACCAGAGGGCATGCATTTAAGGTGAGAGGGGGTAGGTTCAGAACAGGCGTGAGGGGTAAGTTTTTTACTGAGAGAGTTGTGGGTGCCTGGAATGTGTTGCCTGATAGGGTGGTGGAGGCAAATTCATTGGGAGCTTTGAAGAGGGGCTTGGATGGGCACATGGATGAGAGGAAAATAGAGGGATATGGGCATTCTGTAGGAAGGAGGGATTAGTTACGTCGGCACAACGTTGTGGGCTGAAGGGCCTGTTCCGTGCTGTACTGTTCTATGTTCTACGTTCTACAAATGGGTGGATGATACTCTGCACTGACTTGATGGGCCAAAGGGCCTGTTTCCATGCTGTGGTCACATCCCTCCACATCAAATGGGAAATTTAAATGAAGAACATGAAAGAAATCTAGGATATTAACCAGTAAAGTGACTGACCTAGCAACAAGTGGATTGTTGAAAAAATCTATCTGGTTCACCAACAATTTCAGGGGAGGAAATCTGCAATCCTCATGGACATAGAACAAAGAACATCGAACATAGCACAGGAACAGGCCCTTTGGCCCACCATGTCTGTGCCAAGCACGATGCTAATTTAAGCTGCAGATCTGCCTGCATGTGGTCTATATCCCAGCATTCCCTACCTGTTCATGAGTCTGTCTAAGCGCCTCTTAAACATTGCTGTTGTATCTGCTTCTGCCACTTCCAGGCACCCACCACTCTCAGTGTAAAAAAAATTGTCCCACACACATTCTTTAAACTTTCCTGCTCTCACCTTAAACCTATACCCTCTCATATTTGACATTTCCACTGCGGGGAAAAGACTCTGTCTGTCTACCCTATCTATACCTCTCACAATTTTATAAACTTATCTCAGGTCTCCCCTCGGCCTCTGACGCTCCAGAGAAAAGAACCCAACTTTGTCCAACCTCTCCTTATAGATAATGCTGTCTAGTCCAGGCAACATCCTGGTGAACCTCTTCTGCACCCTCTCCAAAGCCTCCACATCCTTCCTGTAATGGGGCGACCAGAACAACATACAATATCTAGCTCCATTTGTGACTCCAGACCAATCAATGTGGTTACCTCTTAACTGGTTCCTCAGTTCAGGGCCAATTAGGGATGTGCAATAAATGCTGCATTGCCAGTGGCATCCACACTCTGTAAACCGGATGATTGTAGATGGTTGGCATGGTCACGGTGGCCTCAAGGACTTCTTCCTCATGGTGTCATGGAGTCAGCACAACACAGAAACAGGCCTTTCAGCCCAACTGGTCCATGCCGACAAAGATTCCCATCTAAGCGAGTCCCACTTGCCTGCGTTTGACCCATATCCCTCAACACCTTTCCTACCCATGTACCAGTCCAAGTACCTTTTAAATGTTTTTAACGTACCTGCCTCAACCACTTCCTCTGGAGGCCCGTTCCATATACGGACCTCCCTCTGGGTGAAAAAACTGCCCCTCAGGTCCCGATTAAATCTCTCACCTTAAACCTGTGCCCTCTAGTACTTGATACCCCAACCCTGGGAAAAAGACTGAGTGCCTTCACCCTATCTATGCCCCTCATGATTTTACACACCTCTATAAGGTCACCCCTCAATTCTCCTATGCTCAGTTTCTGTGCGCTATGACTATGAATAAATGTTAATTTTTGTTAATCAAATATATTAGCGTAGTAGGTCAAAACTGGGCTAAGTCTCATTGAGTCTCAGAACTCCTCGAGGGGCCAAATTGCCTCCCTCTGTTCTTACTTTCTTCCGAATCTTCATCTGCTTTGGCTCGACACAATTAATGCTTCAACGTCCGCTGGTCTGTGCCAGTTCAACCAATGTTTGTTTGAGATGAGACCTTTCCAAATTACCAATTAACAAATGCCAAGGGAAATCTCAGTCAATAAAACATCAGGTGTTAAAATTACTTCAAAACCAGCCACAAGAGACTGAGATTTATTCTTGTCGCACTCTGTTGGATTAAACAGGAGAGGAGAGAACAGGGTAAGAAGCAGATAGAAACTCATTTATAATTGATGTGATCTGATTGGTAACCAAGGCGGTTTTTGTTAACATAATTTTTGCAATTGGGCAAATTAATTTTGAGCTAATGGTATTGAATTCTGCTCTGTACAGCGACCAGAATGATATACGATGTTGATATTAATTCAGCTTCAGAGTTTCTGCGTGCTAATTAATTGATGAACCCAGTAAAAAGGTATTTGAAATTATCACTGTTAGGTGCAGGCTTGCTGGAAGGAAGAATGGATACATAGAAACGCTGGAATCTAAATGGGTTTATATATTAAATAATGGATAGCTAGTAGTTAGTTTCGGGCTCGATTCTAATTGAGGGTTGCTTAGTGGTTTATACCTTGGGCAGTCCCTCAGGATTGAGGATGACTTGCCTCCACGCAGTTGGTATTGGTATTGGTTTATTATTGTCACTTGTACCAAGGTACAGTGAAAAACTTGTCTTGCATACTGATCGTACAGGTCAATTCATTACACAGTGCAGTTACATTGGGTTAGTACAGAGTGCATTGATGTAGTACAGGTAAAAACAATAACAGTACAGAGTAAAGTGTCACAGCTACAGAGAAAGTGCAGTGCAATAAGGTGCAAGGTCACAACCAGGTAGATCGTGAGGTCAGAGTCCATCTCATCGTATAAGGGAACTGTTCAATAATCTTATCACAGTGGGGTTGAAGCAGTTTCTGTCGGATTGGCTGAGGAGGCCTTCGTGACTTTTCCACACATGGGGCAGGAGATTGTGAGGCCGTGTGCTCCTTCTGCCTGCTGAGGGGTGCAGGTACATAGTTCCTTGAAAATGGTGACAAAGGTGGTGAAGAAAGCATTTGGCACGCTGGCCTTCATCGGTCAGAATACCGAGTGTGGGAGTTGGGACAGGAGTTCTACAACACTTCCCAGGGCCCTATCATTTACTGTGTAAGTCCTGCCCTGGTTTAACTTCCCAAAGTGCAACACCTCGCACTTGTCCCAGTTAAATTCCATCTGCCATTCTTTGGCCCGCTTCCCCAGTTGATCAAGATCCTGTTGTGGTCTGTCCACAAACTTACTAACCACATCAACAACTCTTGCCATCCGAATCGTTAACATAAATGACAAACAATAGTGGACCCGGCACCGATCCCTGAGGCACACCGCTGGTCACGGGCCTCCAGTCCGAGGAACAACCCTCCACCGGCTCCCTCTGTTTTCTTCCGCCAAGCCAGTGCCAGGCAATGACTTCCTCCTGTAAATAACCACCTCCCCACGACCATCAGAGATGTTACCATCACTCCATCCCATCCTAGCGCCTTTCTAGGGGTAACCAGTATTGAGAAAGTTAGCCGGAGCAGCTAGGCAAACTCAAGAGCAGGTGAGAAGCTGGGTATCTTCCAGGGAGTGGCTCCAAAGCCTTTCTAACACCCACAGTCGGGGATACCGTGGGATGTTTTACTGGATAAATGCAGCTCTGGTAACACTCAATACCACCCAGGACTAAACAGCGCACTTGATCAATAGCCTATTTATCACTGTAAACACCCACTGCATCCACCACACAGTCGCTGCAGTCTGTGCTTGCTAACGCTCCTTCGACAGTACTTCCAAACCTGTGAGCTCCACCAGCTGGAACGACAAAGGCATCAGGAATACCACCCCCTCTGACCCCTGCGCTGACGCCCACACCGACCCAGATATCGCCTGCTGTCGCTTGTCACTGGGTCCACCTCCCAGCGTCACTGAGAGGAGCCTTCACCATTACAGAAGAGTATTTTTTAAAATACTCTCTCTACACTCATGACTGTGTGGCCAGGCACAGCTCAAACACCATCTATAACCTTGCCGATGACACCACTGTTGTTGGCATGATCTCAGGTGGCGACGAGGAGGCGTACAGGAGTGAGATAGATCGGCTGGTTGAGTGGTGTGGCAACAATAACCTCACACTCAACGCCAGCAAGACCAAGGAATTGATTGTGGACTTCAGGAAGGGGAGGTCGGGAGAGCACACACCAGTCCTCATTGAGGCATCAGCGGTGGAAAGGGTGAGCAGCTTCAAGTTCCTGGGCATCAACATCGCAGAGGATCTATCCTGGGCCCAACACATTGATGCAATCAGGAAGAAGGCACGCCAGCGGATCTCCTTCATTAGGAGCTTGAGGAGATTTGGGATGTCTCCAAAGACCCTTGTAAATTTCTACAGATGTACGGGGGAGAGCATTCTGACTGGTTGCATCACCACCTGGTATGGAGGCTCCAATGTGCAGGATCAGAAGAGGCCGCAGAGGGTTGTAGACTCAGCCAGCTCCATCACGGGCACAACCCTCCCCACCATCGAGGACATCTTCAAGAGGTGGTGCCTCAGGAAGACGGCATCCATCATTGAGGACCCTCACTACCCGGGACACGCCCTCTTCTCGTTACCACCATCGGGGAGGAGGTACAGGAGCCTGAAGACCCACACTCAATGATTCAGGAAGAGCTTCTTCCCCTCCACCATCAGATTTCTGAACAGTCCATGAACTGATGAACACTACCTCGTTATTCCTCTTTTGCACTCGTTATTTATTTTTGCAGCTTATAGAAATTCTGTCTTGCACTGTACTTCTGCCGCAAAGCAACAAATTTCATGACACAGGTCAGTGATAATAAACGTGATTCTGTTTCTGAAATGGTGGGGGAAGGGATTCACGGCGGCGCAGCTGGTAGTGCTGCTGCTGTTATACTGCCCTGTCATCCCAGGTTGGATCCCGACCTCCGGTGCTGTCTGCGTGGAGTCTGCACATTCTCCCTCTGACCGCGTGGGATTCCCTCAGGTTTTTCTCCCACATCCCAAAGACGTGCGGGCAGATAAAGTGGCTGCTGCAAATTGCCCCTTGTGTGGGTAAGTGAGAAAAAGAATTAAAGGCGACTTGATAGGCATGTGGGAAGCAGAATAAGTGGTAGCAGTGGAGAGGGGCAGGTGGGACTTGTGGCATTACTCTGCTGGAAACCAGTGTGGACACAATGGGATGAATCGTCTCCTTTTGTGTTGTAAGAGTAGGTCATGTTGAAATTCAAAGCCACTTTGATGCCCTCGTCCATGGCTTTCCTCACAGGTCAATCTTTTCATCCTTGGAACTTGCCCAGGTAGAGCACACAGCTGGGAAGGCAAATGGTTTAAAATGGAGGAACTCATTGGGTCAGGCAGCGTCTGTGGAGGGAAGTGGACAGTCGACGTCTCAGGCCGAGGCCCCTCACCTGAAAGATAGAGGGGAGATAGCCTGTATAAAATGGTGGAGGGGAGGGGTGGAGCGAGGGCTGGCAGGTGATGGGTGGATCCAGGTGAGGAGGGGTGATGGGCAGATGGGGGAGGGAAGGGCAGAAGTAGTGACAGAGGCTGGGAGGTGAGAGGTGGAGGTGACAGAGGGCCTCAGACGGTGGAATCTGATAGGAGAGGGAGGTGGAGCATGGAACCAAATAAGGGAGGTGGGGAGGGTGGAGGGGAACAGTGGGGCAAGGGGACCCAGTGGGAGGGGTGTGTGGGTGATTGGCTGATGGAGGAGGGGGGTGAAACAGGGTGATGGGGGCTGGGGGTGGGTGTAGGAGGGACTGGGTGGATCAGGAGCAGAGAAAAGGGATGGAGGGGGAGCAGGTTACTGGAAGTCGATGTCCATGCCGTCGGGTTGCGGACGACCCAGGCGGAATATGAGCTGCTGTTCCTCTAGTTTGTGTTTAGCCTCACCCTGGCAGCGGAGGAGGCCGAGGACAGACAGGTCGGTGTGGGAACAGGCAGGGGAATTAAAACGGCCAGAAACCGGGAGATCCAGACGGCCACAGAGGACAGAACGCAGGTGTTTGCTTTTATTGTAAATTGGTTTATTATTGTAACATGTACCGAGGTACAGGTAAAATCTTTGTTTTGCATGCCATCCATCCATACAGATCGGTGCACTGAGGTAGTACAAGGGTAAGCAATAACAGAATGCAGAATAAAGTGTTACAGTTACAGAGAAGTACAGGATTAAAATGTCTCAGTACAGGGCGCTGTCAAGATCACACCTGCAGCTTTGAGCACAGTTTAGTTCTCCTTATCGTGGAAAGGATGTACTAGGTGAGGAGGGAATGCAGAGAAGATTCACCAGACTGTTTCCAAGGATGGTGGTCTTGCTGCATGAGTAGGGGTTGAGTAGACTGGGGCTGCATTCTCCAGCAGATCCCATTGAAGCTCTCACAATTCCCTGGATGCAGGGTGGAAGATTCCCTTGGCTGAGGTGTCTGGAACCAGAGTCACAGCCTCAGAATTGGAACTGAATTGGAATTGTTATTGGCAGGCACGGTAGTGCAGTGGTTAGCGTAACACTATTACAGCACCTGCAACCCGGGTTCAATTCCTGCAGCTGTCTGTAAGGAGTTTGTACGTTCTCCCCGTGTCTGCGTGGGTTTCCTCCGGGTGCTCCGGTTTCCTCCCACATTCCAAAGACGTACAGGTTAGGAAGTTGTGGGCATGCTATGTTGGTGCCGGAAGTGTGGCGACACTTGCGGGCTGCCCCCAGAACACTCTACGCAAAAGATGCATTTCACTGCATGTTTTGATGTACATGTGACCAATAAAGATCTCTTATTTTAATCTTATCTATTGGTTTATTATTGTCACATGTACAGAGATACAGTGAAAAACTTTTGTTTGCATGCCGTCTAGAGAGATCATTCCATACATAAGTACATCGAGGTAATAAAAGGGAAAACAGAATGCAGAATGTAGTGTTACAGTTACAGAGAAAGTGCAGTGCAGGCAGACAATAAGGTGCAAGGGCCTCGATGAGGTAGATTGGGAGATCAAGAGTTCATCTTATAGCGTATGAGAGGTCTGTTCAAGAGTCTGATAGCAGTGGGATAGGAGCTGTCCTTGAGTCTGGTGGTAAGTGCTATCAAGTTTTTGTATCTTCTGCCCAATGGGGGGGGAAGTGAGAAGGACCGGGGTGGGTGGGGTCTTTGATTATGTCGGCTGCTTTCCCGAGACAGCGAGAAGTGTAGACAGAGTCCATGGAGGGGAGGCTGGTTTGCGTGATGGACTGGGCTGTGCCCACAACTCTGAAGTTTCTTGTGGTCATGTGGTTGCCATACCAAGCCGTAATGCATCTGGATAGGATGGGATCACAACCAGGACCTGACAACAGATGTCAGGCTCACTGGGAGGAACCACCGCCCTGAGTTAGAACTCGATTTTCCAAATCAGTGAGGCCCTCATGAAACAATTCTGCAGGAGTTTTGTGAAATATACAGTATATAAATTCAAAATCATTGTAATATCATTAAAAGACAGTCCTGCCCCACATTTAGAAAAAGTTCCATAAATTTGTTCGGATCACTCAGGGGCCACACGGCACAAACCAAACTGATTGGGAAGACATGCAGAACGTAGCTGGTGAGTGCAGGTATGGCCTCACATCTTGAGAGGCTCCACATCTGGTGGATGTGGGCATGCCAGAGGAGGTGGCAGAATCAGGTACAATTATTTATTATAATTAAAGTTAAAATTACACATAATTAAAAGAGGCATTTAAGAGGCTCTTAGACACATGAAATGTGCAGAGAATGGAGGGATAGGCAGAAAGAATTAGTTGTGTTAGGCATTTAATTGCTAACTTAATTAGTTCAGCACAACATCATGGGCCGAAAGGCCTGTTCCTGTACTGTTCTATGTTCTATGGTGTGCTGGCCTTAATTAGTCGGGGTATTAAACTCACGAGCTGGCAGGTAATGTTGCAGCTCTATAGGACTCTGGTCAGACCACACTTGGAGTATTGTGTTCAGTTCTGGTCGTCTCATTATAGGAAGGATGTGGAAGCTTTAGAGAGGGTGAAGAGGAGATTTACCAGGATGCTGCCTGGATTGGAGAGCATGTCTTATGAGGATAGGTTGAGTGAGCTAGGGCTTTTCTCTTTGGAGAGAAGGAGGATGAGACGAGACTTGATAGAGGTGTACAAGATGATAAGAGGCATAGATCGAGTGGACAGTCAGAGACTTTTTCCCAGGGCCAAAATTGTTAACACGAGGGGACATAATTTTAAGGTGATTGGGGATATCAGGGGGGAAGTTTTTTACACAGAGAGTGGTGGGTGTGTGGAACACACTGCCGGCAAAGGTTGTGGGGGCAGATACATTAGGGACATTTATGAGATTCTTAGATAGACACATGAATGATAGAGAAATGGAGGGCTATGTGGGAGGGAAGGGTTAGATAGATCTTGGAGCACGATAAAATGTTGGCACAGCATTGTGGGCCGAAGGGCCTGTACTGTGCTGCAGTGTTTTATGTTCTATATTCTATGTTCTATACTGCATTTAAGAAGCATTTAGACAGACACTCAGAGAGGCAAGGCATAGAAGGATTCCGACCTGGTGTGGGCAAATGGGGCAAGTGTAGATGGGCAAAAAGGTCGGCACGGATGATGTGGGCTGAAGGGTCTGCTTCCGTGCTGCATGACTCTATGGCTCGTGGCTCAAGGCTGGAGAGGTTCCACGGTTGTCAAGTGGTGGCCTGGGCTCCCAGTTGGAGGTGCCACATCTGGCGAGTGATGGTGCACTCACAGCTGGAGGCTCCACATTTGGCAAGTGACGGCTCTCTCACAGCTGGACGATCCACATCTGGTGAATGTTGGCACACGCCCAGCTGGATGGTCCACATCTGGCAAGTGTTGGCCTGAGTTCCCAACTGGATGCTCCATATCTGGCAAGTGTTGGGCTGATCTCCCAGCTAGAGGCTCCACATCTGGTGAGTGCTGGCTTGGACTCACAGCTGTGCCTCTCCGTGTTCAGAGCTCAGTGCTAGGAAGTCCCTGCACTTATTCAATAACAACATTTAAAAGACCCTTGGACAGGTACATGAACAGGAAAGGTTCAGAGGGATATGGGCCAAATGCAGGTAAATGGGACTGGCTTAGATGGAAATCTTAGTCAGCATGGACCAGTTGGGCTGAAGGGCCTGTTTCCGTGCTGTATGACTCTATGACTCTAAGTGAATTCTTCACCGTATTGTGATCCGACTCACTGAAAGTGTAAACCAGGAGAGGGGGCCCGAGATTTGACAACACATCTGGCCAACTCCAGCACCCGATACAAACAAAGGTCCCAATCAGATGGTAATTACAAATTAAAATATACCTGCTACTCAACTGAATAATGTGCTTCAGTTCCAATTATACTTCTCAGTTCAAAGAAGCTCATCGCTGGAAAATGTACAAATGACTTGGCTGGAGTAGTGAAGCCCAGTGTATGTTACCACGGCTGGTCTTCTGAGAGGTGGTACATGCCAACAACTTGCAAATGAGTTACAAATAACACCTGACATCCAGTAATACTGATAGACACACACACACACACGCACACACACACACACACACACACACACACACACACACACACACCCTCATACACACAGACACACACACTCACACTCATACAGACATACACACACGCAGACACACAGGGAGTAACACATACACACAGACAGATATACACAGCCACACAGACACACACACTCACACTCATACAGACATACACAGCGCTGTGTGGAGACTTCCAAAGATTCACGATCCTCTGAGAGAAGACATTGTCCCTCACCTCTGTCAGTGATTGCCCTGTCTCCTGGCACTGTGCCCTTGCTCCCTAGGGTGGATGTGAAACCTCCCAGTTGCCTTTCCCATACGTAACATAGAACATAGAACAGTACAGCACAGGAACAGGCCCTTCGGCCTGCTTGCACATGATCCATATCCCTCCCTCCCCTGCCTGTTCATGTGTCTGTCTAAATGCATCTTAAACACCACTATCGCATCTGCTTCACCACCACCCCTGGCAGCCCGTTCCAGGCACCCACCACCCTCTGTGTAAAAAACTTGCCCCACACATCTCCTTTAAACTTTGCCCCTCACTCCTTAACCTATGCCCTCGAGCATTTGACATTCTCACCCTGGGAGAAAAATTCTGACCGTCTACCCTATCTTTGCCTCTCATAATTTTATGAACCTATATCAGGTCTCCCCTCAGCCTCTGGCAGTCCAGAGAAAACAACCCAAGTTTGTCCAGCCTCTCCTCCTAGCTCATACTCTCCAATCCAGGCAGCATCCTGGTGAACCTCTTCTGCATCCTCTCCACAGCCACCACATCCTTCCTGTGATGGGGTGACCAGAACTGCACACAATACTCCAAATGACCTTCAAATACCAATCACTGATAGTGATCATTGTGGGAGCTTGCTATGCACAAATTGGCTTCTTGTTTCCTCTCACATCCAGCCAGCCCCCTCACCCTCTCAGTGTCACTCAGCCACGAACCTGCCTAAACCTGGGAGGAGTCGGAGATAACTGCTTGGTGTTCCCCCACCCATGTCTGGAGACTGGACGACATCACCTCAGCACCAACAGCACAATCCCACTTAATGCTGAGAGTTGCAGCTTAATGAGAACTCCTGTTTTCACGGCAACCAACCCTGTCCCCCACCGACCCCCTGCCTCCCTGTCACGCTGGTGAGTGATTGACTTAAGAGAGACTTCACCTGTAGATCAACCACTTTGAAATCATCTCCTGGTGTCTCTGCCTGTTGTGTGTCTCCTTGAAGTCCTGAAGGCGCCTGATCTCCTGGTCCCTCTCCTTTGCCTATCCTCCTCCTGCAGTCCTTCCCAACGCCCTGGCCCTCCACTCCCCTCTGTGACAGAGCAGCTCAGAGGCTGTCTGGCGGATGCTCAGGAGCCTTTCAAAGTCCCCATGGCTGCCCTTGGAGGGATCCCCTCTCCTGGGGTTACCCACTCCCTGACGCAGTATCTAGGAAGTCAATAGACCGCAGAATAAGCAACAGCAGAAGTTTCTTTCAACAGGGATGGGCCCCTGTCAAAAATACATCAACTGGGCTGTGCTCTCTTTTTAAAAAATAAAGGATCGATTGTAAAAAGGTGGCAATTAATAAAAGCTACGTACGCCTCATCCATAGACAGTAATGATGACACAGGAGACTGCGGATGCTGGAATCCGGAGCAACACACAAAAAGTGCTGGAGGAACTCAGCAGGTCAGACAGCGTCCATGGAGGGAAATGGACGGTCGACGTTTCAGGTCGAGACACCTCAATAGGACTGGGAGGAAAGAGGGGAGCCTCACACCTTCTGATATCTTTCCCATCCTCATCTGCCTTGCCCCTCACCTGGATCCACCTATCACCTGCCAGCTCTTTGTCCACGCCTTCCCCCCCACCTCTTTATACTGGCCATCTCCCCTCTTTCTTTCCAGTCCCAGTGAAGGGTCTCGACCTGAAACATTGACTGTCCACTTCCCTCCACAGATGCTGCCTGACCTGCAGAGTTCCTCCAGCACTTTGTGTGTGTTGCTCCAGGTAGTATGATCCCTGGTTTCTCAAACTGTGGGAAACAGCAGCCAACGTGCCCGTCACCCGCACACCCCTCCCACGGGGTCCCCGCCCCCACTGTTCCCCTCCACCCACCCCACCTCCCTGATTTGGTTCCATGTTCCGCCTTCCTCTCCTATCAGATTCCACCGTCTGAGGCCCTCTGTCACCTCCGCCTCTCACCTCCCAGATTCTGGCGCCATTCCCACTCTCCCCTCCCCCATCTGCCTATCACCTTCTCCCACCTGGATCCACCTATCACCTGCTGGCTCTTGCCCCTTCCCTTCCCCTCCACCCCTTTATACCGGCCATCTCCCCTCTTTCAGTCCAGATGAAAGGTCTCGACCCGAAATGTCGACTGTCCATTTCCATCCATAGATGTTGCCTGACCCACTGAGTTCCTCCAGTTTTTTGTGTATTGCTCCAGATTTCATCATCCGCCGTCTCTTGTGTCTCCAGCGGTCAATATCTGCACAGTAAGATCCCACAAACAGTTCAGCTGTTTCTAATGACACTGGCTGATGGATGTCTGTGAACGATAGCAGAAATGTATCCTGTCCACTACATGTTTGGCACGGATGACTGGATGACACGAAAAGCAGAAGCTTTTCACTCTATCTCGGCACATGTGACAATAATAGAGTCACACAGCATGGAAACAGGCCCTTCGGCCCAACTGGTCCATACCGACCAAGATTCTCATCCAAGCTAGTCCCATTTGCCTGTGTTTGGCCCTTATCCCTCTAAACCTTTCCTATCCATGTACCTGTCCAAATGTCTTTTAAATGTTGTTAATGTACCTGCCTCAACCACTTCCTCTGGCAGCTCGTTCCATATACTGACCACCCTCCAGGTGAAAAAGTTGACTCTTGGGTTCCTATTAAATCTCTTTCCTCTCACCTTAAACCTGTGACCTCTAGTTCTTGATTCCCCAACCCTGGGAAAAAGACCGTGTACATTCACACATAGTGTAGCGGTTAGCGTAACGCTATTACAGTGCCAATGACCCAGGTTCGATTCCGGCCGCTGTCTGTAAGGAGTTTGTACGTTCTCCCCGTGTCTGCGTGGGTTTCCTCCGGGTGCTCCGGTTTCCTCCCACATTCCAAAGACGTACGGGTTAGGAAGCTGTGGACATGCTATGTTGGCGCCGGAAGCGTGACGACACTTGCGGGCTGCGCCCAGAACACTCTACGCAAAAGATGTATTTCACTGTGTGTTACGACGTACATGTAACTAATAAAGATATCTTATCTTATCTTACCATATCTATGCCCCTCATAATCTTATACACCTCTATAAGATCACCCCTCATGCTCCTGTGCTCCAGTTGAAAAAGTCCCAACCTGCTCAGCCTCTCTCCATAACTCAGTCCCTTGAGTCCCAGCAACATCCTCGTGAATCTCCTCTGCGCTCTTTCCAGCTTAATGGCTTCTTTCCTATAGCAGGGTGACCAAAGCTGAACACAATGTTCCAAATGCAGCCTCACCAACGTCCTGTACAATCGCAATATAACATCCCAACTTCTATACTCAGTGCCCTGACTGATGACGGCTAGCATGCCAGATGCCTTCATTGGTCAATGAATGAATACCACTGGAGTACTAGGTTTGATTTTGTGCTGAAGTCCCAGGTGCAAGATTCGAACTATTACCTTCCCAAGACATGCACATTACCCACTGAGCCACATGCTGCTGGCAGCTCATTCAAGCTTCTGGACTGCCAGTCTATCTCACATGGGCGATCTTCTGAAGAGCTTCCTTCCTACAGGGAGCAAGCAGATCATTAATTAAGTCCTTCAGTGGTTTCCATGGAAACATTCTCAAGCGAAATAAAGATCTTTGGAGGTTCAGCGTTACCTGTGTTTGCCTGCCCCTGCACACAAAAGCATTCTCAGAGAGATTTCAGCTGTGTGGGATTGGCCCACTACCTTGGATTACTTTCCCCAATAGGCCAGTGAGAGTGGCGTCACAGGTAGGCAGAGTGGTGAAGGGGGCATTTGGCATGCCGGCCTTCATCAGGCAGGGCACTGAGTACAGAAGTTGGGATGTTATGTTGCAGTTGTACAGGACGTTGGTGAGGTCGCATTTGGAACATTGTGTTCAGTTATGGTCGCCCTGCTATAGGAAAGATGCCATTAAGCTGGAAAGAGTGCAGAGGAGATTTACAAGGATGTTACTGGGATTTGAGGGACTGAGTTATGGAGGGAGGTTGAGCAGGTCGGGACTTTTTTCATTAGAGTGTAGGAGAATGAGGGGTGATCTTATAGAGGTGTATAAAATTAGGAGATGCATAGATGCCGATTGAAACTGCACATGGTCCATATCTCTCCATTCCTTTCCTGTTCATGTTGTCTAAATGTCTCTTAAATGTTGCTATCATATCTGCTTCCACCACCGTCCCCAACAGCCCATTCCAAGAACCCACCACTCTCTGTGTAAAAAATGTGCTTCATGAACCTCCCTTAAACTTTCCCCCTCTCACCTTAAAGCTATGCCCTCTAGTATTTGACATTTTATCCTGGGAAAAAGACCCTACTTTACCTATGCCTCTCATAATCTTATAAACTTCTATCAGATCTTCCCCTCAGCCCCCAATGCTCCAGAGAAAACAATCCAAGTTTGTCCAACTTCTTGTTCGAGCTAATACTTTCTAATCCAGGCAGCATCCTGGTGAACCTCTTCTGCACCCTCTCCAAAGCCTCCACATCCTTCCCGTAATGCAGTGACCAGAACTGCACACAGTACTCTAAATGTGGCCTTACCAAAGTTTTATACAGCTGCAACATGACCTCCCTACTTTTTTTTACTGAGCATCCTGACCGATGAAGGTGAGCATGTCGTATGCCTTCTTTACCACCCTGTCGACTTGTGTTGCCACCTTCAGGGAGCTATGGACTTGCACCCCAAGATCCCTCTGTACATCGTAGTCATTCACCATGGCTACAGAGTGCTTGGCTCCTTGAGTCTGAACCCACCCTCAGGGTTGTTCCTCCATCGGCCCAGTTAATACCTATTGAGATATGGGTCACTCTCCACCAACTCCAGAACTCACTCCCCAGCCCTCAGGTTAACCAACATGGGGAAAGGCTGAGGAAACAGCGCACTGGGTCAGCAGAATTGACTTAGTTAAGGAACAGAGCAAGTTCAGTTGCTGCCTTGTCGCCTACAATGGGTGCAGGTGCCGTTGCGGCGGGAAAGCAGCCGACATAATCAAAGACCCCTCCCACCCCGGACATTCTCCCTTCTCCCTCCTATCATTGGGCAGAAGATACAAAAGCCCAGGAGCATGAAAAACCAGGCTTAAGGACAGCTTCTATCCTGCTGTTATAAAACTCTTGAATGGACCTCTTGAACAATAAAGATGAATTCTTGATCTGCAAATCTACCTCATCGTGGCCCTTGCACTCTACTTGTCTGCCTGTGCTGCACTTTCTCTGGAACTACAAGAAAACAACCAGTTACTCTGAGCCACTGTCAGTCAGGTCCCCTCTCTTTGCCAAGCCTGTTTAATTTTGCTTTTGTACAACCTCGATGTATGGCAGAATAGAAGGTTATTGGCAGGGCTCTTAGCAGTGTGGAGGAACAGAGAGATCTTGGGGTCCACGTCCATAAATCCCACAAGGTTGCCGCGCAGGTCGATTGGGGTTGTTAAGAGGCGTTATGGTGTGTTGGCCTTCATTAGTCGGGGTACTTGAGTTCAAGAGCTGCGAGGTAATGTTGCAGCTCTATAGAACCCTGGTTAGACCACTTGGAGTATTGTGTTCAGTTCTGGTCGCCTCATTATAGGAAGGATGTGGAAGCTTTAGAGAGGGTGCAGAGGAGATTTACCAGGATGCTGCCTGGATTGGAGAGCACGTCTTATGAGGATAGGTTGAGTGAGCGAGGGCTTTCCTCTTTGGAGCAAAGGAGGATGAGAGGTGACTTGATAGAGGTGTACAAGATGATAAGAGGCATAGATCGAGTGGACAGTCAGAGACCTTTTCCCAGTGCGGCAATGGCTAACATGAGGGGACATAATTTTAAGGTGATTGGAGGAAAGTATAGGGGGGATGTCAGGGGTAAGTTTTTTACACAGAGAGTGGTGGGTGCGTGGAACGCACTGCCGGCAGAGGTGGTGGGGGCAGGTACATTAGGACCATTTAGGAGACTCTTAGATAGACACATGAATGATAGAGAAATGGAGGGTTATGTGAGAGGGAAGGGTTAGATAGATCTTAGAGCAGGATAAAATGTCGGCACAACATTGTGGGCCGAAGGGCCTGTACTGTGCTGTAATGTTCTATGTTCTACGTTCTATAAATCATCGACAGTTCCTTTCCTCGCACAGATGCTGCTCGACCCACTGAGTTCTTCCAGCAGATCATTTGTTACTATCACTCTGATCTTTGCGGGAGCATGTTCAGCAGTGCCTAAACCTCAGAAAGCTTCAGTGGCCAGAAAGTGTTCTGTGATATCCTGAGATCATAAGCTTCCTTGTACATCTCCTGGACTTTCTATTGATTTACTTTACCTAACTTTCAAATGAGATTGATTGCTTTTATCTACTGTAAGATGTGGGGATCGGTCAGGGCCTCACGGATTACTCCTGCTCCTCTTTCCTGATTTTTATCTCCAATAAATGTTTGTGTTTTGACATTCCAGGCAGGAATTTTTATGATTGATGTACACATGAACAACTTCCTCCCATACTGGAGAAGAACAGAGTCCCACTGACAGTCTCAGGTGATTTATCCACTGCCTGGAGTAGATCTCGCTGTGAACATTAAAGCCCCAATTTAATCAGGAGGTTCAAACACATTCTCTGCAGAATAATAGATGCCTCAGTCTAATTGCGAGACAGCCAACTCAGTGAGGGGTTCACACAGCTTCTACAGAGAGTAAAGCACAATTTCACAATGAAGTTTAAATACATCTAAGAAGGAGGTTTAATTGAAACTTTCACAAGTGCCAAGTGCTGACATGGCAAAGTTCTACTTTTGCTCTGAAGTTTGTTGATTACACCCCTGTCTACATGTGGCCTATCTCGCAGCAGTTCCTAGATGCACTTGTGGATTATGGTATTGGTATTGGTTTATTATTGTCACTTGTACCAAGGTACAGTGAAAAACTTGTCTTGCATACCGATCGTACAGGTCAATTCATTACACAGTGCAGTTACATTGAGTTAGTACAGAGTGCATTGAGGTAGTTCAGGTAAAAACAATAACAGTACAGAGTAAAGTGTCACAGCTACAGAGAAAGTGCAGTGCAATAAGGTGCAAGGTCACAACAAGATTGTGAGGTCATAGTCCATCTCATTGTATAAGGGAACCGTTCAATAGTCTTATCACAGTGGGGTAGAAGCTGTCCTTGAGCCTGGTGGTACGTGCCCTCAGGCTCCTGTATCTTCTACCCAATGGAAGAGGAGAGAAGAGAGAGTGACCCGGGTGGGTGGGGTCTTTGATTATGCTGGATGCTACTAACTGGGACGTTAACAGCCCGCCCCCCAAAAACATTCGTTCTTCCATCTGGTAGAGGTGGTACGTTTGGAAGACAGTCCAATGGAGATTCACCAGGCTAATTCCTGAGATGAGAGAGTTGTCCTACCAAGAGAGGCTAGTCAGTTTGGCTCTGTATTCCTTGGAGTTTAGGAGAATGATGGGTGACCTGATTCAGTCATTCCTCAGAGGACTTGACAGGGTAGATGTTGGGATGTTTTCACCAGTGGGGGAGTCACGAACAAGGGGACATAGATACAAAATAAGGGTGCGGTCATTTAAAACTGAGTTGCGTAGCAATTTTTTCTCTCAGAGGGTGGTGAACCTCTCGAATTCTCTGCCCCAGAAGGTGGTAGAGGCCAGATTGTCGTATGTATTTATGGTGGAGATAGATAAATATTTGAAAAGATTGAGGAATTGGGGGTTTTGGGTAACTGGCACAGAAGAGGAGTTGAGGCCAGAGTGGATCCATCATGATCATATTAAATGACAGGGCAGGCTTGAGGGGCTGAATGGCTTTCTCCTGCTCCTTTTTTTTCTGGTGTTTTTGTGCTGTTGAAGAAGGGTCAGGACTTTGGAGCTCTCCTGCCCTACTCCCTGTGAATTAACCTGCTGCCTCAGGTAAATCACTTCTCGCTGCCTCGGTGAAGCAGCCATCATAATCAAAGACCCCACCTACCCCGGACATTCTCTCTCCTCCCCCCTCCCATCGGGCAGAAGGTACAAAAGTCTGAAAGCACGTATACCACCAGGCTCAAGGACACCTTCTATCCTGCTGTTATAAGGCTATAAAATGGTCCCCTCAGACAATAATATGGAGTCTTGACCTCACAAACTACCTTGCACCTTATTGTCTGTCTGCACTGCACTTTCTCTGGAACTGTGACACTTTATTCTGCATTCTGTTATTGTTTTCCCTTGTACTACCTCAATGCACTGATGTGATGAAATGATCTGTACGGACGGCATGCAGAACAAAGTTTTTCACTGCACCTCAGTACATGTGACAATAATAAACCAATTTACCGATTGAATGTTCTCCATGTCACTCTTGAGTGTTGGATCAGAGTGACAAAAGTTGGGAAGTATCTGAGAGAGAGAGTTCCATTTGCACAGGGTACAGAGTGAGGCCACACCAGGAGTACAACACACAGTTTTGCTCCCCTTATTTAAGAAGGGACATGCTGTCATTGGAGGCAGACCAACAGATTCATTAGGCTAATTCCTGGAATGAAAGGGTTAACCTATCATGAGTGACTAAAGAAATGAGGCACATATTCTTTGGAATTTAGAAGAAGGAGATATCTCATAAAATCTTATAGGATATAACCATAGAAGATCCTCAGGGGGCTTGACAGTGTAAGTCACAGTATCAGTCATTGGTGAGGCTGCACTTGGAGTACTGCGTGCAGTTTTGGTCACCCTGTTAGAAGAAAGATGTAGTTAAACTGGAAGGAATACAGAAAAGATGTACGAGGATGTTGCCAAGACTCGAGGGCCTGAGTTATAGGGAGAGGTTGGCCAGGCTAGGTCTTAATTCCTTGGAACTTAGGAGAATGAGGGTCGACCTTATATAAATGTTTAAAATTATGAGAGGCATAGATAAGGTGGACGGTAACAGTCTTTTCCCCAGGGTAGGGGAGTCCGAAGCTAGGAGGCATGGGTTTAAGGTGAGAGGGGAAAGATTTAAAAGGGACCTGAGGGGCATCTTTTTTACACAGAGGTTAGTGAGTATATGGTTGAGGCAGGTACAAAAGTATCATTTAAGAAGCACTTGGATAGGTACATGGAGGGGTGGGGGTTAGAGGGATATGGGCCGAACGTAGGAAATTGGGACTAGCTGGGTGGGCACCGTGGTTGGCATGGACTAGTTGGGCCGAAGGGCCTGTATCTGTGCTGTATTGCTCTATGACTCTATGACGGGATGGATGTTGTGATGTTTCCACTAAGTGGAAGGGTCTCGAGTGAGGAGACATAGTTACAAGTTTAGTGGCCATTTAAAACTGAGGTGTGAAGGGATTTCTTGCAGAGGGAGGTGAGTCTCTGGAATTGTCTACAATGCTGCAGCAAAGGTTATGCTTCAGCACTTTGCAAGATGATATATGAATGCAGGTCTTTCATATTCCATGCTTTTCAACAACAGCAACTTGTGCTTCTATTGTTGATGTGTGGATTTGT
Organism: Pristis pectinata; assembly: GCF_009764475.1. Taxonomy (NCBI): domain Eukaryota; kingdom Metazoa; phylum Chordata; class Chondrichthyes; order Rhinopristiformes; family Pristidae; genus Pristis; species Pristis pectinata. The sequence continues at coordinate 7,303,291 of NC_067409.1, forward strand.
AGGACTGAGAATACATTGGAATTAACGTAACGAAAATCTGTAGGAGGAACTCAATGGGTTGAGCAGCATCTGTAAGGGGGAAGGAATTGTCGACGTTTCAGGTCGAAATCTTGCATCAGGATGCGCCTCCATTGGAATTGGCATCAGTGAGGTGCTTGATGTTCAGTGTGGACTTGTTGGGCTATAGGGCTTGTTTCTGATGTACAACACTATGAAATTCACAACGCAGAGTTGAGCTGGGCTGGAAGTCTCTCAGCTAGCATGGGTATGATGGGCTGAAAAGCCTCACCTTGTGATGGAAATGTCCATGGCGGTAGCCATGGCAACAGCCTGCATTGAGAAGAACTGAATGGTGGGGCTTCTTGACTGTCCCGGTGGAGGTCAACAGGGAACCCTTGTCCTTGAGGCTTACTGACAGCCTGTCAGATGAGCCCTGCTTTGAGGACTTTGTACTGGTGTCAGAATGGTGAATACGGTTTCACAAAGACAAGGATGAATAGAAAGCTTTACTCAAGGAATCCTTAAGTCATCAAAGAAATTTGCTCAGTACACGACAACGCTTAGATGCACAAATAAGCAGATTCTCAAAGCATCCCTACTTCGTCCAGAACACCAAGCACCCTGGAGTGCAGGAAAAAAAAGCAGCATTGTGTAATACACTGCGTTTTGCTACCCCCCTGAATCCCTCAAAAAAACTTGCACAACCAATGAGGTGTTTCTGAAGTGTCGTTACCATGGTAATGCTGGAAGTGCGTCAGCCAATTCGAGCACCCACAAGCACCATGCGAGCCGAGATGTTGATAGTGGGGGAATATTTGGGCAGATGAGTTGGGGGAGCCCCCTGCTCTTCAATAGAATAAGAGGTAACCCCATCTAAACATTTTTGCCCCTGAGTGGGGATTGACAAGACATATGCTCAGAATCTGGGCAACAGCTCGAGGGTTGAAGACCAGGGGTTGGCCATTTGGGACTGATTTGGGCAGGCATGGTAGTGTAGCAGTTGGCGTAACACTAGTACAGTGCTAGTGACCCGGGTTCAATTCCCGCTGCTGTCTGTAAGGAGTTTGTATGTTCTCCCCGTGACTGCGTGGGTTTCCTCCGGGTGCTCCAGTTTCCTCCCATGTTCCAAAGACGTACGGGTTAGGAAGTTGTGGGCGTGCTATGTTGGCGCCGGAAGTGTGGCGACACTTGCGGGCTGCCCCCAGAACACTCTATGCAAAAGATGCATTTCACTGTGTGTCTCAATGTACATGTGACTAATAAAGATATCTTATCTTGTCTTACATCTTGTGAAGCATTTGCATTCTCTCTCACGGAGTAAACTTGAAACTGAGATCAATGGGACATAGATAGGGTGAATGCACACCGTCTTTTTACCACAGAAAGAGAACGAAAAACTGGAGGGCACGGATTTAAGGTGAGAGGGAAAAGATTTAAAAGGGATCTGAGAGGCAACTTCTTCACGCAGAGGGTGGTGGGTATATGGAGTGAGCTGTCAGAGGAAGTGGTTGAGGCAGGGACAACGACATTTAAAAGATATTTGGATAAAGATATGGATAGGAAAGGTTTAGAGGGATATGGGCCAAATGTGGGCAAATGGGACCAGCTTAGCTTTGTTGGCATGGACGAGTTGGGCCGAAGGGCCTGTTTCCTTGCTGCATTACTCTATGGCTGTAGGATTATGTCTCTAATACATTTTTGGACATGGGACCATGTCGATGTGAGGGTAGGATGGGAGAGTGGATGAGGTGGATTTGGCACCATCCTATCAAATGGCAGAGAGGTTGGACAGTCTCAACTTGCTTCACTTTCTGCCTCTTGTCCCACACCAGTGAGATGCCTGCAACAACGGGCTAAAGTATCTTGCCGATAAAAGGGGAGGAGAGGCACGTGGATTTTCGTTAGACTTTGAAGTCTGTGTGGCAGCAATGCAGTCCATTTTGCCCTCAGCTGGCACCAACCTCCCCATAACTGTGGACGCACAGTTCCACGACTTGTACAGCTGCAGCCTTACATCTCCACTGACCCGGGTTCAGTCCTGACCTCCCACGCTGTCTGTGTGGAGTTTGCATGCTCTCCCTGTGACCGCCAGGGTTTGAACTGGGTGCTCCAGTAACCCCCAAAGGCGGGCAGGTCGGTGGGCTAGTTGGCCGCTGTGAATTGCCCCCAGTGTGTGGGTGAGTGGTAGAACCTGTGGGGAGAATAAAATGGGATTACCGTACATAAAAACATAAAGAATAGGAGCAGGAGTAGGCATCTGGGCTGTCGAGCCTGCTCCGCCACGCAATAAGATCACGGCTGTAAGTGGGTGCTTGATGCAGGCTTTGACTCATTGAACCAAAGGACCTGTTTTCTTGCTACACTAAAAATTTGAGGAAGGACAGAAAAGTATCTGGCTAACATTTAACCTCACCAACAGCCAAAAAGAGATTGTGCGGTTGCCGACTCTATTGGTTAATGTGGGAGCTTGCTGTGCATTGATTGGTGGTCGCATTTTGGAAACTACAGTTGTGGCTGTACTGTAAGAGTGCTCCTCATCTTGGGGCATCCAGTAGTTACAAGTCTTTCTGTGCCCATGATTTGCCCGTCACAGCTTGGTACGGCAACTGCTCTGCTCGGGACTGCGAGAAACTGCAGAGAGTTGTGGACACGGCCCAGCGCATCACGGAAACCAGCCTCCCCTCCGTGGACTCTGTCTACACTTCTCACTGCCTCGGTAAAGCAGCCAGCATAATCAAAGACCCCACCCACCCTGGACATTTTCTCTTCTCCCCCCTCCCATTGGGCAGAAGATACAAAAGCCTGAAAGCACATTGATATTGGTTTATGATTGTCACTTGTCGAGCTACAGTGAAAAACTTGTCTTGCATACCGATTGTACAGGTCAATTCATTACACAGTGCAGTTACGTTGAGTTAGTACAGAGTGCATTGAGGTAGTACAGGTAAAAATGATAACAGTACAGAGTAAAGTGTCACAGCTACAGAGGAAGTGCAGTGCAGGTAGTCAATAAGGTGCAAGGGCACAACAGGGTAGATCGTGAGGTCAAGAGTCCATCTCATTGTATAAGGGAACCATTCAATAGTCTTATCACAGTGGGTAGAAGCTGTCCTTGAGCCTGGTGGTATGCGCCCTCAGGCTCTATCTTCTGCCCGATGGGAGAGGAGGGAAGAGAGAATGACCCGGGTGGGTGGGGCCTTTGATTATGCTGGCTGCTTCAGGAAGGCAATGAGAGGGACAGACAGGGTTCATGGAGGGGAGGTTGGTTTCTGTGACGTGCTGAGCTGTGTCCACAACTCTCTGCAGTTTCTTGCGGTCCCGGGCAGAGCAGTTGCCGTACCAAGCCGTGATGCATCCGGATATGGTGCATCGGTAAAAGTCGGTGAGTGATAAAAACAGCTTCTATCCCACTGTTATAAGACTATTGAAGGGTTCCCTAGTATGATAAGATGGACTCTTGACCTCACAATCTACCTCCTCATCATGGCCTTGAACCTGATTGTCTGCCTGCACTGCACTTTCTATGTAACTGTAACACCTTATTCTGCATTCTGGTATCGTTTTTCCCTTGTACTACCTCAGTGTGATGAAATGATCTGTATGGATGGCATGCCAAAAAAATCGTTTTCCACTGTACCTCTGTACAAGTGACAATAATAGACCAATTTACAATTTATCCTGTGCATTTCCACACTTGACCAGTGGGGGAGCTGACGCTGCACTTTACAACCAACAGTGTTGGAGTAGTGTTGGGTCAGTCTCCCTCTGTGCACAAGGCCACACCTGATGAGTTGCATGGATTCAATGGCAGTCTTCAGTTTTATGGTTTCTGGTCAATAATTAAGCCATTAAAGACACTCAGAAGCCTGAACATTGGTGGTTTGTCTGAGACTGAAGGATAACAGTGAGGTGAGGAGTCAATATTAATGTAAGGAACATTTCTAGCTCGGGGAGTTCAACACAGTGTGTATGGATCTTGTGTTCATTACACTTAGGATACTATTGCACTGAATCCACTATTATACATCAGTCAGTGACTGACAAGGTCATAGAAGAGTACAGTACAGGAACAGGCCCTTCAGCCACAATGTCAGTGACAAGCATGACTTTATTTATTGGTTTATTATTGTTACTTGCACCGAGGTACAGTGAAAAACTTGTCTTGAATGCCGATCGTCCAGATCAATTCATGATAACAGTGCATTAAGGTAGTACAAGGGAAAACAATAACAGAATGCAGAATAAAGTGTTGCAGTCACAGAGAAAGTGCAGTGCAGGCAGACAATAAGATGCAAGGCCATAACGAGGTAGGTTGTGAGGTCAAGAGTCCATTTTATTGTAGGAGGGAACTGTTCAACTGATACCAAATTATACTAATTTCGTCTGATTCATATCCCCTCCATTCCCTGCACATATATATGCCTGTCTAAATGTCTTTTAAATGTTGCTAATGTACCTGCCTCAACCACATTCCTATTTGCTCCAGCATATCTCCCCATCTCCAAGGCCTTGAGTCTGCTTGTCGTATCCCTTTCGCACAGCAAGTTGTAGGTGACTAAACTGATTGCACTTTTTGCCTGTGCAACCAAGAGAGGTGCTGAGAGCCGAAACATTCACCAGGTCTGGGCAGCAACTGTGGAAGGGGAAACAGAGTCAATGTTACAACTTGATGACACCACGCGAGTCCTTGTTGGTTTCTGCTTCCCTTCTTTGTTTTTGGTAAGACCTCGATCAAAGCTCGTTTCCACAGCCTCACTTAGAATCATTGTCATAGAGTAATACAGCACAGAAACAGGCCCTTGAGCCCTCCAAGTCCATGCTGACCATCAAGTACGCATCTATAGACAGAGTGGACAAGCAATATCTATTCCCATTATTGAGTGATCCAATACCAGAGGGCATGCATTTAAGGTGAGAGGGGGTAGGTTCAGAATAGGTGCGAGGGGTAAGTTTTTTACTGAGAGAGTGGTGGATGCCTGGAATGCGTTGCCTGATAGGGTGGTGGAGGCAAATTCATTGGGGGCTTTGAAGAGGGGCTTGGATGGGCACATGAATGAGAGGAAAATAGAGGGATATGGGGAATTCTGTAGGTAGGAGGGAATAGCTATGTCAGCACAACATTGTGGGCCGAAGGGCCTGTTCTGTGCTGTACTGTGTTCTATCTTCTCTACTAATCCCATTTACCAGCTCTTGGCTCATGGTCTTCTCTCCCTTGGTGATTCAAGTGCTTGTCCAGAAACTTTGTAAATGTTGTAAAGGTCTCTGCCTCCACCATCTCCTCAGGTAGTGGATTCCCGATTCCAACCACCATGTGGGTGAAAAAGTACTTCCTTAGATCTTCTCTTCTGCCTCACCTCAAACCTGTGTCCTCTGGTTTTAGGTGTCTCCATAATGGGGCAAAGTTTCTCACTAAATTATGCCATCCTAATTTTGTATATCTCCATTCGACCCCACCCGCGCACCCCCCCCCCCCCCCCCCCCCCCAGCCTCCTCCACTCCAGGAAAGACAAACCCAGCCCATCCAGTCTCTCCTCATACCTGAAACACTCCATCCCAGGCAACATCTTGGTGAATCGCCTCTGCATCCTCTCCAGTGCAGTCACATCCTTCCTATACTGTGGCAATCAGAAGTGCACATAATATTCCAGATGTGGCCACACCAATGCTTTGTAAAGTTGTACTAATTCCTCCTGCTCTTATATTCTGTGCCCCAGCTAATGAAGGCAAAGATTTTGTATGACTTTTTCACCACCTATTCTACATGTGGGTGCCACCTTTTGGGATCTGTGGACTTGCACACCAAGGTCCCTCTGTTCGTCAATACTCCCTAGCACCCTAGAGAAACTGCAGATGCTGGAATCTAGATGAAAAACACGACGATGCTGGAGGAACTCAGCAGGCCAGGTAGCATCCGTGGAGAAAAGGTCAACGTTTCAGGTCAGGACCCTTCTTCAGGGCTGAAGATAGGAAAAGGGGAAGCCCAATATATAGGAGGGAAAAGCAGAGCAGTGATAGGTGGACAGAAGAGGGGAGGCGGGGTGGGCTCAAGGTGGTGATAGGTAGATGCGGGTAAGAGATAGTGATAGGCAGGTTCCGGGGAGGGGAGATCAGATCCACTGGGAGATGGGTCAAACGTAAGGAGAAAGGGGAAAAGGGCTAGGAAAGAGAGAAGGAGCGCATGGTTGGGGAAGGGGTGAGGGGATGACTTAAAGTGGGAGAATTCAATGTCCGTGCCGTTAGGCTGCACGGTTCCAAGACGGAAAATGAGGTGCTGTTCGCTCAGTTTGCGCTTGGAATTCTCCTGGCAGTGGAGGAGGCCGAGGATTCCCTAGCACCCTACCATTCATGGTGTATATCCTACCCTAATTAGACCTCCCAAACTGTATCAGCTCACGTTTATCAGGATTAAATTCCATCTGTCCTTGCTCCCCTCAATCTATTAGCTTATCAATTTCATTCGAGAATGTAAGACTATCCCCTTCACAACACCAATTTTCATGTAATTTCGAATAAAAACACTTTGACAAGAAACATTAAAATGGCACTAAGGTGAAAGATACATCATGGGCACATCCCTCCCAACCATCGGGAGTATCTACAGGAGGTGCTGCCTCAAGAAGGCAACGTCCATTGTCAAAGATCCCCACCATCCGGGCCGTGCCATCTTCTCGCAGCTCCCATCGGGCAGGAGGGACAGAAGCCTGAAGTCCCACACCACCAGGTTCAGGAACAGCGACTTCCCTTCAACCATTCGGTTCTTGAACCAACCGGCACAGCCCTAATCACTGCAGTTTAGCAACACTATGAGCACTTTGGTCACTTTGCACTAAAACGGGCTTTGCTGTTTTTGTTCTAATTGTGCTTTTTCTTGTAAAATTTGTGTAAAATTTATGATTAATTTATGTTTTTCTTGTGAATGCTGCTTGTATGATTCTATGTGCCTGTGATGCTGCTGCAAGTAAGTTTTTCATTGCACCTGTGCACACATGGACTTGTACACATGACAGTAAACTTGACTTTGACTTGTTCTCTTTGACTTCAAATAGCGGAGCAAGCTCAAAGGTCACAATCAAAAAAAGAAGTGCTGGAAGAACTTAGCCAGTAAAGCAGCATCTATGGAGAGAGAAACCAGCCGAGCTTTCAGGCCAACTAACCTTCCACTCCCCATATCTTTGGGATGTGGGAGGAAACCGGACACCCAGAAGAAACCCACATGGTCACAGGGAGAATGTGCAAACTCCACACACAGACAGTGCCGGAGGTCAGGATCGAACCCAGGTTGCTGGAGCTATGAGGCAGCAGCTTTACTAGCTGTGAGACAGTGCCACCCCATAAGTACCCTGGAATTACCCCACTAACACACTCAGCTCAGTAGTGGTTTGTGGAGAAAGTACCTGACACTCAGGAAATCCTGCCTCACCAACACCACTGACACCCTTTCTGAAGAGCAGTTGGAAAGCAAAAAGCTGCAGATGCTGGAAATCTGAAATAAAAACAGAGAACGCAAGTAAGAACTGATGAAGGGTCCTTGACCTGAATGTTAACTGGTTTCTCTCCCACCACGGATGCAGCTGGACCTGTTTCGTGTGTCCAGCATTTTCGATTTATATCTCCCATTTTAAAGAGATAGTGGTGCAATCCAGCTCTGTGGAGCTGTCCAGCTCTATGGTGCTGAATGTTAAGTTACTTACACACAGTCCTGCCACATATAATGGGCACAGTCACACAAGAGGAGACCACTCAGCCCCTCTAACCTGCCCCACCATTCAATATGATCATGGTTGATCTGCCCCGCACCTTGATTCCTCCTCTTCTGTCAGATCTCCACAAGCCTCAAACTCCCAATTTTTAAAAAAAACTTATCTACCTCCTTTTTATACACCCACAGTGATCGAGCCTCCACAACCCTCCAGAGATGAGAATTCCAGAGATTCAGCACCCTATGCAAGAAGAAATTCCAATGTAAATAATTTTAAGTTACTGCACACTTATCCTGTAGCCACATGCCCTCATTGCAGACTCTCTCATGAATGGAAACATCCCAGCATCTGCTCTGTCATGCCTGCTTAGCATCTTATAGCTTTCAATGGGATCACCACTCAATCTTCTAAGCTCACGTAGCGTAGTTGAAATAAAACAGAAAGGGCTGGAAACACAGAGCAGATCAGAGCACTGTGCCAGACTGCAACCCACAGTCCATCCTGATAAAAGTAAAGGAGCTACACTACATCAGAAGTCTCAGTTTTCACACGAAGAAGGCTCACTAACAACAGTGAAGTGACCGACCAGGCTAACTCTATATGGTGTTGGTTGAGCCGTACATGTTGGAAAGATCTCCAGAGAGAAATCCCCTGTTGAAGTGATGCTGTAGATGGATGAGGAAGGCTTCAGATAATCATCTCATCTGAAAGGGTGACCTTCCAATTGTATGGATCTCTGGACAACAGTGTTTTCTCAGATAATTACAGATGTACATTGCTCCATCATGATTAATCCAACAACATTCACTCCTAAATTGGCTCCTTAAATGGCTTCCAAATGTTGATAACTGTTTGTGAAGGATGGCTTCCTCGGGTAAAAGAAATTGGCTATTGATTAATCTGAACCCAATGCTCTATTGTTTAATTCAAAGGTGATGCACTTTGAAAAGTAAAATATTGGTTGGACATTTACAAGACAAGACATCTTTATTAGTCACATGTACATCGAAACACACAGTGAAATGCATCTTTTGCTTAGAGTGTTCTGGGGGCAGCCGGCAAGTGTCGCCATGTTTCTGGCACCAACATAGCTTGGCCACAACTTCCTAACCTGTATGTCTTTGGAATGTGGGAGGAAACCGGAGCACCTGGAGGAAACCCACGCAGACACGGGGAGAATGTACAAGCTCCTTACAGAAAGCAGCCAGAATTAAACCCGTGTAATAGCGTTACGCTAACCGCTACACTACCATGCTAAGGAATGTTGATGAACAGAGAGAGTTCAAGTTCATAGTTCCCTTAAGGTAGCAACACAGGGAGATAGGGTGTTGAAGAAGGCATATGGCATGCTTGTCTTCAAAGGTCGAGGCACAGAATATAAAAGTTGGGACATTATGTTACAAGTTTACAAAACCCAGATTAGACTACACTTGGAGTATTGTGTGTAGTTCTGGTCACCATGACATATGAAGAATGTGGTTGCACGGGAGAGGGTGCAGAGGATATTCACCAGGATGTCGCCTGGATTGGAGGGCTTCTGTTATGTGGAGACATTGGACAGGCTGGGCTTGTTTTCCCTGAAGTGAGGGAGGACCTGATAGAGGTGTATGCAATTATTGGAGGCATCGAGAGTCAGAATCTATTTTCCATAGAATCATAGAGCAATAGAACCATAGAAAACTACAGCAGAGAAAACAGGCCATTCGGCCCTTCTAGTCCATGCCGAAACATTATTCTGCTAGTCCCATTTACCTGCCCCCAGCTCATACCCCTCCAGACCTCTCTCATCCATGTATCTATCCAATTTACTCTTAAAAGTTAAGAGCGAGCCTGCATTTACCACATCAGATGGCAGCCCATTCCACACTCCCACCACTCTCTGAGTGAAGAAGTTCCCTCTAATGTTGCCCCTAAACCTTTCCCCTTTCACCCTAAAGCCATGTACTTATCTCTCCTAATCTAGGTGGAAAGAGCCTACTCGCATTAACTCTGTCTATGCCCCTCATCATTTTGTAAACCTCTATCAAATCTCCCCTCATTCTTCTCCGCTCCAAGGAATAAAGTCCTAACCTGTTCAATCTTTCCCTGTAACTCAACTCCTGAAGACCTGGCAACATTCTAATAAATCTCCTCTGCACTCTTTCAATCTTACTGACATCCTTCCTGTAGTTCGGCGACATGACAGGAGGATCAAAAACAAGAGGGCAAAGGTTTAAGGTGAGAGAAGGGAATTTTAAAGGGTATTTGAGGGGAAAGTTTTCTTTAGGGGAGGTGATAGAATCACATACAATCATTACACTTAAGAGATATTTAGACAGACAAATAGGTAAGGCATAGAAGGATATGGACAATGTAGGCAAATGGGACTAGTGTAGAAGGACAAAAAGTTGGCATGGACAAGATGGGCTGAAGGGCCTGTTTGTGTGATGTACAGCTCTTCTATGATAAAACAATATCTGGTTATTTACCTTCGAGTTTTACGGCTGTATTCAATTTAGTCATAACATTTTCCCACATTTCATCAGTGACCGCACTTTAAATGAAAATGTTACCTTCAAAGCCCTAATTACATTTAATTGTGGCCTTGTGATACACTTAAACACTTAAGTTCTAATTACCTCAAACCTCAATCTGACCTTTAATTGCAGGTCAAAATGAAATAAAATTAAAGACACATAATATTCCAAAAATATGCTTTGAGCTATCATAATGGTTTTGCCTGGATTACTTGTTGGTGAAAAGTGGTCCAGTTAATGTGAGTACATATAGGACAATTAAGAAATAAATATTGATAAATGGCTATCAAAAAACTATTACAATGTTTAAAAGACATTTAGACAAGTACATGGATAGGAAAGGTTTAGAGGAATATGGGCCAAATGCAGGTAAATAGGACCAGCTCAGGTAGGCATCTCGGTTGGCATGGATGAGCTGGGCCGAATGACCTGTTTCTGTGCTGTATGACTGTATGACCATGATTTTTCAAAAGTTATCTACTTCTTCTGTAAATACCCCCAAAGATACAGCCTCCCCTCTTTGCAATAAGAAATTCCTACAGACCTCAGTTGTCCCTTAATCTTGTAACTTTGTTCTTTCATTAGTTGGCGATCTTGATAGAACATAGAACATTACAGCACAGTACAGGCCCTTCGGCCCACAATGTTGTGCTGACATTTTATCCTGCTCTATCTAACCCTTCCTCTCCCACCTAGCCCTCCCATTTCTCTATTCATTCATATGTCTAAGAGTCTCTTAAATGTCCCTAATGTATCTGCCCCCACAACCGCTGCCAGTAGTGCATTCCACGCACCCACCGCTCTCTGTGTAAAAAACTTACCTCTGACATCACCCTTATACCTTCCTCCAATCACCTTAAAATTATGTCCCCTCGTGTTAGCCATTTTTGCCCTGGGAAGAGGTCTCTGACTGTCCACTCGATCTATGCCTCTTATCATCTTGTACACCTCTATCAAGTCACTTCTCATCCTCCTTCTCTCCAAAGAGAAAAGCCCTAGCTCGCTCAACCTATCCTCATAAGACATGCCCTCCAATCCAGGCAGCATCCTGGTAAATCTCCTCTGCACCCTCTCTAAAGCTTCCACATCCTTCCTGTAATGAAGTGACCAGAACTGAATACAATACTCCAGGTGTGGTCTAACTAGGGTTCTATACAGCTGCAACATTACCTCACGGCTCTTGAATTCAGTACCCTGACTGATGAAGGCCAACATACTGTACACCTTGATAATTAATAACTTTCAAGCGGATAAATAAATTGGGTAGATGAATTGGAAAAAGAATGAAAGGACGATGAGGCTGGTCTCCTTACCAAAGAAAAGGACATAGTAGTAGCACTGGAAGCATTCAAGGAGATTCATTAGGTTCATTACTGGGATGAGAGGGTTGTCCTATCAAGAGAGGCTAGATAGTTTGGGTCTGCGTCTTAACTCAGGCCTTCTAGGCCAGATAGCATCCTTGTAAATCTCTTCTGCACCATCTCCAGCTTGACAATGTCTTTCCTATAACAGGATGACCAAAACTGGACACAGTACTCCAAGTGCGTATTTAAGTATTAAAGTGTCTGTCCAAACGTCTCTTAACTGTAGTGATTGTATCTGATTTCACTACCTCTGGCAGTGAGTTCCAGATCGGGGCTTCTACTCCTGTTTTCTTGTGTTCTTCTGTTAAGGTAGAGAAATGTTACTTATTGTCCAGCCCTAGTAAAGAGCACAGATGGCCATCTTCCATGGTATGGGGTCCCGCTGAAGAAGATCATAAAAAAGGCTACGGGTATCTTTAGAGAGATACAGCACAGAAGCAGGCCCTTCAGCCCAATAGGACCATGCTGACCATCAACCAGCCATTTACACTAATCCTACATTAATCCATCTTTTTATTCTCCCCACATTTTCATCAACTCCCCCCAGATTCCACCACTCCTCTACACACTGGGGACAATTTACAGTCTGTAGTGTTAGCGTGACGCTATTACACCGCCAGCGACCCAGGTTCAATTCCTGCCGCTGTCTATAAGGAGTTTGTACGTTCTCCCCGTGTCTGCGTGGGTTTCCTCCGGGTGCTCCAGTTTCCTCCCACATTCCAAAGACATACGGGTTAGGAAGTTGTGGGCGTGCTATGTTGGTACCAAAAACGTGGCGACACTTGTGGGCTGCCCCCAGAACACTCTACGCAAAAGGTGCATTTCACTGTGTGTTTCGATGTACATGTGACTAATAAAGATCTTATCTTACTGTATCTTATCTTGGTATTGGTATTGGAATTGGTTTATTATTGTCACTTTTACCAAGGTACAGTGAAAAACTAGTCTTGCATACCGATTGTACAACTCAATTCATTACACAGTGCATTGAGGTAGTACAGGGTAAAACAATAACAAAATACAGAGTAAAGTGTCACAGTTGCAGGGAAGTGCATTGCAAGTAGACAATAAGGTGTAAGGTCACAACAAGGTAGATTGTGAGGTCAAGAGACCATCTCATCATATAAGGGAACCCTTCAATAGTCTTATCTTAGTGGGGTACAAGCTGTCCTTGAACCTGGTGGTATGTGCTCTCAGGCTCCTGTATCTTCTGCCCGATGGGAGGGGGGAGAAGAGAGAATGACCTGGGTGAGTGGGGTCTTTGATTATGTTGGCTGCTTCGCCGAGACAGTGAGAGGTAAAGACAGAGTTCATGGAGGGGAGGCTGGTTTCCATGATGGACTGGGCTGTGTCCACAACTCTCTGTGGTTTTTTGCGGTCCTGGGCAGAGCAGTTGCCATATCAAGCTGTGATGCATCCAGATCGGATGCTTTCTATGGTGCATCAATAAAAGTTAGTGAGTGTCAAAGGGGACAAAATCTATTCCCGCTCACACTCCCACCAACTCCCCACAGATTCTACCCCTCCCCTCACACACTGGGGGCCATGTACGGTGGCCAATTAACCCACCAACCCGCACATCTTTGGGATGTGAGAGGAAACCGGAGCAGCCGGGGGGAACCCAGGCGGTCACAGGGAGAACATGCAGACTCCATACAGACAGCGTCAGAGATCAGGATCAAACCCGGATCTCTGGAACTGTGAGGCAGCGGTTCTACCTGCTGTGCCAATGTTTATTGCACTGTAGGAAACACAGCCAGCAATTCATGCATAGCAAGATCCAAGGAACAGCAGCACAATCATGTGATCTGTTTTAGTAGGAAGTATTGGACAGGACATGGTGGATGCCATCTCTTCCTTGAAACTGTGCCATACAATCCCTTATGCTGATCTCGATGGATGGACCCTCTCACCATGCACCGTCAAAGTCAAAGTCAAAGTTGAGTTTATTGTCATCTGCACAAGTCCATGTGTGCACAGGTTCAGTGAAAAACTTACTTGCAGCAGCATCACAGGCACAGAGCATCATACAAGCAGCATTCACAAGAAAAACGTACTTTAAATTATACACAATTTTTACAAGAGAAAGCACAATTAGAACAAAAAAAGCCAAGTCCATTTTAGTGCAAAGTGATCAAAGTGCTCCCAGTGTTGCTAAACTGTAGTGATTAGGGTTGTGCCGGTTGGTTCAAGAACCGAATGGTTGAAGGGAAGTCACTGAACCTGGTGGTGAGGGACTTCAGGCTTCTGTACCTCCTGCCCGATGGGAGCTGCGAGAAGATGGCACGGCCCGGATGGTGGGGATCTTTGATGATGGACGTTGCCTTCTTGAGGTGGTGCCTCCTGTAGGTACTACCGATGGTGGGGAGGGATGTGCCCGTGACGTAGTGGGCTGGGTCAACCACTCTCTGCAGCTTCTTGTGTTCCTGTGCATTCCAATTGCCGTTCCAGACCATGTTGCAAGCAGTCAGGATACTTTCAAGTGTACACCTGCAGAAGTTTGTTAGAGTGTTCGGTGACAAGCCGAACCTCCTTAACCTTCTAAGAAAGTAAAGACACTGGCAGACTTTCCTTGTGATTGCATCTATGTGCTGGCCCAGGACAGGTCATCCAATATGTTAAAAGCAGGAATTTAAAGCTGCTGACTCTCTCCACTGCCGATCCCCCAGTGTAGACTGGTGCATGTTCACCCTCTTCTGCCCTGTCCTGGAGTGTCAGGCCTGTGTATTTTTACTTACACGTCTCCAAAAGGAACCCCTCCTTAGACTGACAGAGGTGATCATTGTGCAAGTGTTTAAGTGGGCAGTTAATGATAGTTGCAAACTGGTCTAAAGTGCGTCATGGTCCATAATCGGATTACAGAGCACAGTGTGCCAGGAGGTGACACATCCAAGCACGAATGACGTCAAGCTTCTGATCGAAGGGGCTCTCATCGGTTACATCTGCCGGAGGTTCGATCTGCCAGCATCCTTGCATCCCCATGAATATCTACATTGAATTACCATGAGTTCAGTGGAATAATTGGCCATTACTGTGCTTAATCAGGACGCTGTTTAAACCAATCGTTTGAGCTGAAGGCTTTGTATGCAAACAAAAGTATTTGCCGCAAATTGCAACTCAGCCAGCAAGTTAAAACGTGATTCGTTCTCTTAATCTTCACTTTGTTTCAATTTTACATCGAATGCTTTAAGACAATTTACAGCAGAGAAACCAGGCTATTCAGCCCAGCTAGTGTTACTGTACCTTATCCTCCTCAAGGCCTTACTCCGTCTTCCCATACTTCCTCCCCCTGATCTTTGCCCATCGATGCTCTTCTCCTTCACCGAACCCCTCTTAAATCTGTCAGTCCAAGGATTGACGCAGCTCAAAAGCCAGCTTCATGTCTCAGTGGGCTCTCTGTGTAAAGAATGTCCCTTATGGATTTGGAGGGGTTTAGAGGGATACGGGCCAAATGCGGGCAAATGGGACTAGCTGTTGGGCACCATGGTTGGCATGGACGAGTTGGGCCCAAGGGCCTGTTTCTGTACTGTATAACTCTATGACTTAATGGATTCACCAACAAGCTCTCCGCTGAAGAGCATCGTAATTACAGACTCTCTCAGAATTCCTGTTCGACATAAAAGGGCCCCAACACACCTCCCTTTCCCCCACTGCATCCCCAATTCTCCTTCTGTAACATGGAGACAGTATCTGATCACACTGCTCCACGTTTTACAAACTCGTCCAGAGAGCTCTCTTACGCTAAAGGTGAACGCTCGATCTCCCAATCGACCTCATTGTGGCCCTTGCTCTTTATTTGTCTCCCTACACTGCACTTTCCCTGTAGCGACAAGACTATATTCTGCATCTCAAAGTCAAAGCTTAGTTTATTGTCATCTGCACAAGTACATGTATGTGCAGGTGCAATGAAAAACTTACTTGCAGTAGCATCACAGGCACATAGAGTTAGAGATACAACATTCACAAGAAAAATATGAACTAACATCATAAATTATAGAAAATTGTACAAGAAAGAACACAATTAGAACAACAAAAAAGTCTATTGTAGTATAAAGTGGTCAAAGTGGTCCCAGTGTTGCTGTACTGAGGTAGTGATTAGGGTTGTGCAGGTTGGTTCAAGAACCAAATGGTTGAAGGGAAGTAGCTGTTCCTGAACCTGGTGGTGTGGGACTTCAGGCTCCTGTACCTCCTGCCCGATGGGAGCTGTGAGAAGATGGCACGGCCCTGATGGTGGGGATCTTTGATGATGGATGTTGCCTTCTTGAAGCAGCGTCTGCTGTAGATACAACCGATGGTGGGGAGGGATGTGCCCTGATGTATTGGGCAGAGTCCACGACTCTCTGCAGCTTCTTATGTTCCAGTGCATTCGAATTGCCATCCCAGACCATGATGCAACCAGTCAGGATACTCTCAACAGTACATCTGTAGAAGTCTGTTAGAGTGTTTGGTGACAAGCCGAATCTCCCTAACCTCCTAAGTAAAGACGCTGGCGCACCTTCCTTGTGGTTGCATCTACGTGCTGGGCCCAGGACAGGTCATCCGATATGTTAACGACCAGGAATTTAAAGCTGCTGACTCTCTCCACCGCCGAACCCCCAATGTAGGCTGGTGCATATTCACCCTCCTTCCCCTTCCTGGTCAACAATCAGCTCTTTAGTTTTACTGACGTTGAACGAGAGGTTGTTGTGGCACTGTTCAGCCAGGTGTCCTATCTCGCATCTGTTTTCCTTTTTACTACCTTGATGAGTGTAGCAGATAGCGTAACACTTTACAGCGCCAGCGACCCGCGTTCAATTCCGGCTGCTGTCTGTAAGGAGTTTGTACCTTCTCCCCGTGTCTGCGTGGATTTTCTCTGGGTGCTCCGGTTTCCTCCCACATTCCAAAGACATATAGGTTAGGAAGTTGTGGGCGTGCTATATTGGCGCCGGAAGCGTGGCGACACTTGCGGGCTGCCCCCAGAACACTACGCAAAAATATATCTCACTGTGTGTTTTGATGTACATGTGACTATAAAGATATCTTATCTCTTATCTCTTATATGGCATGACCTGACTGAACAATTGCTTTTCACTGTATCTTGGTACATGTGACATCAATAAACCAATACTCCAGTACTCCAAAGACTAAGTAGAATGGGGGTGCATTCTATGGGAACGATGAGCGATGACTTGCTTGGCAGGGTGGACGCTGAGAGGATCTTTCTCCTTTCGGGGTGAATCTCAAACTAGTGGGCGCCGATTCAGAAAAAGAGGTTGCACACTTGAATTACGAAATGAGGAGGAATTTTTCTTCTCTTGTTTAAATTCTCTAACCCGGAGAGCTGTGGGGTGATGGGATCTGCTGGCTTCCCTGACTTGTGACCCTGGACCCACAGCTGGTGGATTCTCTGGCGGATTCTCTGGCGGATCTGCTGCCTCACAGCACCAGGGACCCAGGTTTGATCCTGACCTCGGACGCTGTCTGTGTGGTGCCTGCATGCTCTTCCTGTGAGTGTGGGGGATTTCTTCTGGGTGCTCTGGTTTGTACCTTGCTGCCTTGGGAAAGCAGTCAGCATAATCAAAGACCCCACCCACCCTGGACATTCCCACTTCTCCCCCCTCCCATCGGGTAGAAGATACAAAAGCCTGAAAGCACGTACCACCAGGCTCAAGGACAGCTTCTATCCCGCTGTTATAAGACTATTGAACGGTCCCCTAGTACGATAAGATGGACTCTTGACCTCACAATCTACCTCGTCATGACCCTTGCACCTTATTGTCTGCCTGCACTGCACTTTCTCTGTAACTGTAACACTTTATTCTGCATTCTGTTATTGTTTTCCTTTGTACTACCTCGATGCCCTGTGTAATGAATTGATCTGTACGAACGGTATGCAAGACAAGCTTTACACTGTACCTCAGTACATGTGACGATACCAAACCAATTTACCAAGTTACCAATTTAAATGTGCAGGTTGGTCAGATAATTGGCCACTGTAAATTGCGCCCAGTGTGTGGGTGAGGGGTAGAATCTGGGGGGAGTTGATGGGGATGTTGGGAGAATAAAATGGGATCGGAGTAAATGAGTCGGTCATGGTTGGCACGGTCTCAGTGGGCCGAAGGGCCTGATTCTGTGCTTATCTCTCTATGACTGCCTTCTGATAGGCCCAGCAAGTATTACAGATGGACAATAAATGCTGGCCTGGCCTCAGCAACATCACACGGGTCCCGTGAATGAATAAATTAAAGACTAGTCTCGGATCACGGAACAATGGATCAGTCTGAGGTCTGGAGGACTGAGGGGAAAGGTGTGCACTGAGACACAGTTGACACAGTACAGTCATTTCCCAGTCAGACTGAAGGCCAGATGGTGTTCACTCTGTCTGCGAAGGGTTAACAGACCAACACCCCCCCAGTTTGGAAGTAAGTGTGTGATTAATGAGGAGAGCCACAATTAGCCGTATTCCAACGTTCCATCACTGCCGCATGGTTGGGTTACACTGGAGTGATTGGCAGGCCCCACAGATGGCTCAGCACACGGAGAGAATGCCTGAGATAATCAGATGCTCACATCCATCCTGACACAGCTGTGTGAACCCTGGGCCTCCTCCTCAAACAGACAGACAGACAGACACACACACACACACACAAACCCTCCACACACACATACACACACACACCCACACACAACATACCCACACCCACACACACACGCACACACACCCACACACCCCCACACACACACACCCTCCACACCCCCCCCACACACGCGCGCACACACACACCCTCCACACCCCCCCCCCACACACACACACACACACACACACACACACACACACACACACACACACACATGAAAGGGTTAACATATGAGGAGCATTTGATGGCGCTGGGCCTGTACTCACTGGGGTTTAGAAGGATGAGGGGAGATCTCATTGAAACCTACCAAATGTTGAAAGGCCTGGATAGAGTGGATGGAGAGAGGATGTTTCCAGTAGTGGGAGAGTCTAGGACCAGAGGGCACAGCCTCAGAATAGATGGACGTCCCTTTAGAACAGAGATGAGGAGGAATTTCTTTAGCCAGAGGGTGGTGGATCTGTGGAATTCATTGCCACAGAGGGCTGCGGAGGCCAAGTCATTGGGTATATTTAAAGCGGAGGTTGATAGGTTCTTGATTAGTAAGGGCATCAAAGGTTACAGGGAGGAGAACTGGGTTGAGAGGGAAAAATAAATAATCCATGATCGAATGGCGGAGCAGACTTGATGGCCGAATGGCCTAATTCTGCTCCTATATCTTGTGGACTTCTGGGACGTTGCATCTTTCCGGGTGCTCCCTTTCGGATGAGATTGACATTGGAGCCCGGCTTTCCCAGACGGATGTAAAAGATCCCATGATGGAATGTTGAAGAGGAGCAGGTGAATAATCGCCAGTGCCCTAGCCAAGGTTTCTCCTCCAATCAACGTTTCTCAGATCAGGTTTGCTTGTGGGATCTTACCATGAACCAATTGTTTTTTGTGGTCCTTCATTGTTTGAAAGTGCTGTGGGACACGAAGCACATGGTAATAACGAGTGACCATAACTGAATTCACATAACTAGGTCACACAGCACTCAACAGATAAAATACATTAAACATATTATTAGCCAAAACTAAAACTTAATGACTGCAATGATTATAAGATCACCCAACACAATGGGGTAATGAGATCAGTGTTGTATGACATTATTTAAATCATTCTGATGAGAATTTGATTATCCAATACATTTTAGTTCCTTAGCCAACAGCTGAATTCCTCTGCTTGGTCTTAGAGCTGCTGCCTCACAGCTCTGGTGACCCAGGTTCGATTCTGACCTCCGGTGCTGTCTGTGTGGAGTCTGCACGTTTTCCTTTTGACCATGTAAGTTTCCTCCGGATGCTCTGCTTTTCCTTCATAACTCAAAGACGTGCGGGTTAACAGGTTAATTGGCCACTGTAAATTGCAAGCAAACTCATCTCCAAACTCCCAGACCTGGGACTCAATATCTCCCTTTGCAACTGGAGCTTTGACTTCCTGACCAACAGACCGCAATCAGTGAGGATAGGCAGCAACACCTCCACGACAATTATCCTCAACACTGGTGCCCCACAAGGCTGCGTCCTCAGCCTCTATTCTACTCCCTATATACACATGACTGTGTGGCCAGATTCTGCTCTGACTCCATCTACAAGTTTGCAGCTGATACCACCATAGAGGGCCGTATCTCAAATAACGATGAGTCCGAGTACAGGAAGGAGATAGAGAGCTTAGTGACATGGTGTCATGACAACAACCTTTCCCTCAATGTCAGCAAAACAAAAGAGTGGTCATTGACTTCAGGAAGGGGGGGCAGTGTACATACTCCTGGTTACATCTATGGTGCTGAGGTCGAAAGAATTGAAAGCTTCAAGTTCCTTGGAGTGAACATCATCAATAGCCTCTCCTGTTCCAACCACGTAGACGCCACGGCCAAGAAAGCTCACCAGTGCCTCTACTTCCTCAGGGGGCTCAAGAAATTCAGCAGGTCCCCTTTGTCCCTCACCAATTTTATCCAGATGCATCACGGCTTGCTACGGCAACTGCTCTGCCCGGGACCACAAGAAACTGCAGAGAGTTGTGGACACAGTTCAGCACATCACGGAAACCAGCCTCCCATCCATGGACATTGCCTATACTTCTCTTTGCCTCGATAAAGCAATCAGATAATCAAAGATCCCACCCACCCCGGACTGCCTCTCTTCTCCCCCCTCCCATCGTGCAGAAGATACAAAAGCCTGGAAGCAGGTACCACCAGGCTCAAGGACAGCTTCTATCCCGCTGTTATAAGACTATTGAATGGTCCCCTAGTACGATAAGATGGACTCCTGACCTCACAATCTACCACGTAAGATAAGGTAAGATATCTTTATTAGTCACATGTACATCGAAACACACAGTGAAATGCATCTTTTGCGTAGAGTGTTCTGCGGGCAGCCCGCAAGTGTCACCACATTCCGGCACCAACATAGCACGCCCACAACTTCCTAACCCATACATCTTTGGAATGTGAGATGACCTTGCACCTTATTGTCTGCCTGCACTGCACTTTCTCTGTAACTGTAACACTTCATTCTGCATTCTGTTGTTTTCCCTTGTACTACCTCAATGCACTGATGTGATGAAATGATCTGTATGGATGGCATGCAAAACAAAGTTTTCACTGTACCTCGGTACATGTGACAATAATAACGCAACTTACTGAATTGCCCCTAGTGTGTAGGTGAGTGGCAGAATCTGGGGGGAGTTGATGGCAGTGTGAGAAGGAATAGATTACAGAGAGGTAAGTGGGGAAACCACTGATTATAATGCTCTGCAAGCCAGCATAGAATTGATGGGCTGAATGGACTCAGGACAGCAACATCCATCATTAGGGACCCCCACCATGCGGGCCACGCCCTCTTTTCAATGCTGCCATCAGGCAGGAGGTACAGGAGCCTGAAGACCCACACCTCAAGGTTCAACAACAGGATCTATCCCGGGCCCAACACACTGATGCAATCACAAAGAAGGCACGCCAGCGGCTCTGCTTCATTAGGAGCTTGAGAAGACTCTTGCAAGCTTCCACAGAAGTACGGTGGAGAGCATTCTGACTGGTTGCATCACCGCCTGGTATGGAGGCTCCAATGTGCAGGATCGCAAGAGGCTGCAGAGAGTTGTAGACTCAGCCAGCTCCATCACGGGCACGACCCTCCCCACCATCGAGGACATCTTCAAGAGGCGGTGCCTCAAGAAGGCGGCATCCATCACTAAGGACCCTCACCATCCGGGACATGACACCTCGTTACTACCATCGGAGAGGAGGTACAGGAGCCTGAAGACCCACACTCAACGATTCAGGAACAGCTTCTTCCCCTCCGCCACCAGATTTCTGAACGGTCCATGAACCCATGAACACTACCTCGTTATTCCTCTTTTTTACACTTTTTATTTTGTAATTTATAGTAATTTTTATGTCTTGCGCTGTACAGCTGCCGCAAAACAACACATTTCACGACATGTGTCAGTGATAATAAACCTGATTCTGATTCTGTTTCTAAACTTCTTCCCCACTGCCATCAGGTTCTTGAACTGACCTGTAAAACCCTAATTCTACCTTGGACTATATTTCCTTCAACTTACACTGATGTCGTCATGTTATTTTTATTTATTGTGTTGTGTAAGTTATGTATGATTTATGTCAATTTGTTTTATGAAATTTATGTGTTTCATGTTTGTACTGTACTGCAATAAGCTAATTTTCATGGCATTTATACCCTGGGTGTGAGAATGTGTATAAGGTATAAGGAAAGGTTAGGAGAGTAAAAGATTGTGAGCCCTGAGACGTGAATTAAAGGGTACATCACTATGGCTGTAATAGACTGCTTGAAATAACTGTCCTTCACTTGGCAGTGCCTTGCTTCAGAGATTTTGCTTTCTTCAGCTAGTTTTCTTCAGCCTTGAGGTATGATAGTACCAGTACAATCAGTTCTTGTCTCAGCAAGTCTGCACAATTGACTCTTGCTGCACTAAACTGACCCTGAGCCCACCATGAGAAACCTTATGTATACAAAGATAATAAGATAAGATAGATAAGATAAGATCTTTATTAGTCACATGTACATCGAAACACACAGTGAAATGCATCTTTTGCGTAGTGATTTTGGGGGGCAGCCCACAAGTGTCACCACGCTTCCGGCGCCAACATAGCATGCCCATAACTTCCTAACCTGTACATCTTTGGAATGTGGGAGGAAACCGGAGCACCCGGAGGAAACCCACGCAGACACGGGGAGAACGCACAAACTCCTTACAGACGGCGGCTGGATTTGAACCCGGGTCGCTGGCACTGTAAAGCATTATGCTAACCACTATGCTAGAACAAGATGATCCGAAAAGATTAAGGAACTATAGCTTTAGTAGAAATAGTAACTTTTTTTTAAGTAAATTCCTTTGTCTGTAACCAATCACGATGTAGAAAATAAGTGCCATGCTGCCTGACTAATGCATGATCATTCCTTGTAATTGTTTGCACCTCTGAAAAAGTATAAGAATGTATGTAGATCAGTGTGTCTCAGAGACCACCCGGTCCGGGACGTAGGTGCCTGGCTTGGTGATCTCTCCTCGGATCAAGTAATAAAGAGATTGAACGAGAACAGTGGACTTTTGAGCCTTCTCTCCGACCGAATACAACAGATGTGTATGCCCATGACAATAAACTTGAACCTGAACTTGAGGTAGCATAGAGTCACAGAGCAATATAGCACGGATACAGGCCCTTCAGCCCAACCAGTCCATGCTGACCCAGCTAGTCCCAATTCCCTGCGTTCAGCCCATCTCCCTCCAAACACCGTCCCTCAGTATCTATGCAAGTGCTTCTTAAATGATACTATTGTACCTGCCTCAACCACTTCCTCTGGCAGCTCATTCCATATACTCACCACCCTCTGTGTGGAAAAAGTTGCCCTTCAGGCCCCATTTAAATCTTTCCCTTCTCACCCTAAATCAATGCCCCCTAGCTTTGGACACCCCCACCCTGAGAAAAGACTGTTACCGTTCACCTTATCTATGCCTCTATTTTAAACATTTCTACAGCGACCTGGGTTCAATTCTGGCTGCTGTCTGTAAGGAGTTTGTACGTTCTCCCCATGTCTGCGTGGGTTTCCTCCGGGTGCTCCGGTTTCCTCCCACATTCCAAAAGAGGTACGGGTTAGGAAGTTGTGGGCGTGCTATGTCGGTGCCGGAAGTGTGGCGACACTTGCGGGCTGCCCCCAGAACACTCTGCGCAAAAAGATGCATTTCACTGTGTGTTTCGATGTACATGTGACTGATAAAGAAATCTTACCTTATCTTATTTAACTCTCCTACGTTCCAAGGAATAAAGACCTAGCCTGGCCAACCTCTCCCTGAAACTCGGGCCCTCGAGTCCTGGCAGCATCCTCGTAAATCTTTTCTGCTCTGGTTCCAGTTTAACCACGTCTGTCTTATAACAGGGCGACCAAAACTGTCCACATGAGCAGGAGCATTGGGCTGAATATTCTGCTCTGGCTGCTTTTTTTAATGTTCTTTCCTGGTGCACTGTGCAGGGCCTCTGATGTCCAAGATTCCAGACAGATGGAGGACGTAATCCCGATGATTCCTCCCCTGAGAGGAGGGAAGTGTCTTTCATACTCTTGAGAGAAGACGAACGCCCAACTTAACGCAGACAACTGTGATAAGTTCCTACCCATGGAGGACATCTTCATGGTGTCACACGGAATAGATTTTGACACACTATTAGTTATGAGATTAATTCCTTCAGACACTCCAACAGCACCACAAAAAAAACTATCTGCTTATATAATTCTGTCCAGTTGCTGAGTGATGCTGTCCTGTTGCTCCTTGTAACACTTGTACCCATGTCATTCCATGGGATGTTTAGACAGCTCTCTGTGTCATTGTGTTTTATGAGCTTTGCCATGTCTATGGTGGAATGTTCACTATTCCCAGTCCAAACACTGTATTCCTGATTATACATAATGTTTTTTCAAAGAAGAATTGGAACAGAAAAACGCCATTTGGCGTTTTTATGAGCTTCACAGCTCCAGCAACTCAGGTTCGATCCTGACCTCCTCTGCTGTCTGCGTGGAACATAGAACATAGAACTCTACAGCACAGTACAGGCCCTTCGGCCCACAATGTTGTGCTGACATTTTATCCTGCTCTAAGATCTATCTCACCCTTCCCTCCCACATAGCCCCCTATTTTTCTATCATTCATGTGTCTATCTAAGAGTTTGCACATTCTCCCTGTGACCGACCATGTGGGCTTTGATATTGGTTTATTATTGTCACTTATACCGAGCTACATTGAAAAACTTGTCTTGCATGCATAGTGGTTAGCACAATGCTTTATAGCGCCAGCAACCCGGGTTCAATTCCTGCCGCTGTCTGTAAGGAGTTTGTACATTCTCCCTGTGTCTGCGTGGGTTTCCTCCGGGTGCTCCGGTTTCCTCCCACATTCCAAAGACGTACAGGTTGGGAAGTTATGGGCATGCTATGTTGGCGCCGGAAGCGTGGCGACATTTGTGGGCTGCCCCCCAAAATCACTACGCAAAAGATGTATTTCACTGTATGTTTCGATGTACATGTGACTAATAAAGATCTTATCTTATCTTATCTTACAGATCAATTGATTGAGGTATTGAGGTAGTACAGAGTGCATTGAGGTAGTACAGGGTAAAACAATAACAGAATACAGAGTAAAGTGTCACAGCTACAGGGAAGTGCACTGCAGGAGGACAATAAGGTGCAAGGTCACAACAAGGTAGATTGTGCAGTTACAACATTTAAAAGACATTTAGACAGATATATGGGTAGGAAAGCTTTAGAGGGATAATGGCCAAACGCAGGCAAATGGGACTAGCCCAGGCACCTTGGTTGGCATGGATGAGTGGGGCCGAAGAGCCTGTTTCCGTGATGTACTACTCTGTAATTAGAGACCAGTTAGACTGAGGCAGATCTCGACGGCATTTAGAAATGAATTGTACCGAATCATGCACTGGCTTTGAAGAGCGGGGCAGCCAAGTTGAGATGGTTTCTCTCAGTAGCATTCTCCTTTTGTTTTCTCTTATTTTTCTTTCAACTTTGCCTCCTGCTGCGCGCAAAGAAAGAGGGAGGATTTGGAGCCTTGCTTTACCTCTTATTCCTTGTGACCAGGTACCCGTGGTGCTAATCTGTCTCTGCACTTCTCGGCCCTGTGTGATGTTGCTCCTACACATCACTGAGCACAACGATGACGCACTTAGTGCAAATCTATAATTTTCTTCCCGGCGTATTTTCAGCTGAATTATAGTCAATCTGACAAATTGCACAGCACTCCTGATTTCCTTCCACAAAGGCACACCAACAGATGTCTCAAAGCTTTGTTTGCAGGGAGTTGCTGTTTCCTAATGACAACCAGATCAATGGCAATGTGCTGTGGTAAAGATGCAGTTGGGCTCCTTTAAGGTTAAATCAAACTGCTTTCTAGTGACCAATTAGAAAATAATTTGACTTTGGGATCAATTAGAGGGTAATTAGTCTGAGGCATTATAGGAAGGATGTGGAGGCGTTGGAGAGGGTGCAGAGGAGATTTACCAGGATGCTGCCTGGATTGGAGAGTATTGAATATGAGGAGAGACTTAAGGTGCTAGGGCTTTATTCACTGGAAAGGAGGAGGATGAGAGGAGACATGATAGAGGTATATAAAATATTGAGAGGAATAGATAGAGTAGACAGTCAGCACCTCCTTGCCAGGGCACCAATGCCCAAGACGAGAGGTCATGGCTTTAAGGTTATGGGTGGGAGGTTCAGGGGAGATGTCAGGGGGAGGTTTTTCACCCAGAGAGTGGTTGGTGCATGGAATGCACTGCCTGGGGTGGTGGTGGAGGCAGATACATTGGACAGGTTCAAGAGTTTGTTGGATAGGCATATGGAGGAACGTGAGATGGAGGGATATGCGGGAGGAAAGGGTTAGATAGTGTGAGGGTGGTTTGATGGATGGCACAACATGGTGGGCCGAAGGGCCTGTTTTGTGCTGTATGGTTCTAAGCTGGAAGAAGTGCAAAGAAGATTTTTAAGGATGTTGCCAGATCTCGAAGGCCCTGAGTTATAGGGAGAGGTTGGGCAGGGTGGAAATTTATCCTTGGAGTGTAGGAGACTGAGGGGTGACCTTGTCGAGGTGTATAAAATCATGAGGGGCATAGCTAGGGTGAATGCGCATGGACTTTTTCCCCAGGGAAAGGGAATCGAGAACTAGAGAGCATAGGTTTAAGATGAGAGGGGAGAGATTTAATAGGAACCTGAGGAGTAACTTCTTCATACAAAGGGTGGTATGTGTGTGTGGGACGAGCTGCCAGAGGAAGTGGTTGAGGCAGGTACAATAACAGCATTTAAAAGACATTTGGACAGGTACGTGGATAGGAAAGGTTTAGAGGGATATGGGCCAAGCGTGGGCAAATGGGACCAGCTTAGGTGGGCATCTGGGTCGGCATGGATGAGTTGGGCTGAAGGGCCTGCTTCTGTGCTGTATGACTCTATGCCTCTGTATCTTGAGATCTGCAGGAGCCTATCCCGTCAAAGGGAAATTAAATGGAAATGGATTACTTCTAAAGGGATTATAATGCAAATTTTCTTTATAGTGTAGAGTTAAAAGCTTTAAAATCTTTAGAACAATACAGTGCAATACAGGCCCTTCGGCCCACCACGTTGTGCCGACCTTTAAACCTCGCCTAAGACTATCTAACCCCTTCCTCCCACATATCCCTCCATTTTAAATTCCTCCATATGCTTATCTAACAATATCTTGAACTTGACCAACATATCAGCCTCCAGCACCACCCCAGGCAGCGCATTCCATGCACCGACCACTCTCTGGGTGAAAAACTTCCCTCTGACGTCTCCCCTGAACTTCCCACCCATTACCTTAAAGCCATGCCCTCTTGTATTGAGCATTGGTGCCCTGGGAAAGAGGCGCTGGCTGTCCACTCTATTCCTCTTAATATTTTGTACACCTCTATCATGTCTCCTCTCATTCTCCTTCTCTCCAATGAGTAAAGCCCTAGCTCCTTTAGTCTCTCCTCATAATCCATACTCTCCAATCCAGGCAGCATCCTGGTAAATCTCCTCTGCACCCTTTATTCATAAATGTTTTGTTCCTTTCTACACACTATAGAGCTCCAGAGACTTGAATTTGATCCTGACCTTGGGTGCTGTGTGGAGTTGGTATGTTCTCTCTGTGACTGCGCATGGGTTTCCTATGGGTGTTCCGGATTCCTCCCACACCCCAGAGATGTGCTGGTTGGTGAACTAATTGGCTGCTGTAAATTGCTCCTAGTGTGTAGAATCTGCGGGAGGGGTGTGAGTTGATGGGGCATGTGAGGGACAATGAGTTACAACAAGGAGGGAGGGAATGGAACCAATGGGATTGTCTCGTTGGGAGCTGATGGGCCAAAAGGCCTCCTTCTGGGTCACAAGATAATAGAGTCATACAGCACGGAAACAGACCCTTCAACCCAACTCGTCCATGCTGACCAACACGCCCAACTAAGCTGATCCCATTAGCCTGTGTTTGGCCCCTATCCATCTAAACCTTTCCTATCCATGTACCTGTCCAAATGTCTTATAAATGTTGTCATTGTCCCTGCCTCAAACCATTTTGGCAGCTTGTTCCATATGCGCAACACCCTCTGTGTGAAGAAGTTGCCCCTCGGGACCCTTTTAAATCTTTCCCCTCTCACCTGTGCCCTCTTGGTTTGTGATTCCCTTTCCCTGGGAAAAAGACTGACTGGGAAAAAAAACCCTCATGATTTTATAAGGTCGCCCCTCAGTCTCCTATGCTCCAAGGAATAAAGCCCTAACCTGCCCAACCTCTCCCTATAACTCAAGCCCTCGAATCCTGGCAACATCCTTGTAACTCTACAATGTTCTTGTTAATCCAATGGATCTGTACGCTCCCATATTTTGAAGGGGGACAGGTGATTTTTTTCTTTAAAGGGCAGAGACCTAGCCCTTTAAAGAAAAAATCCTAGATTTCTAAGCCTGTTACTTAAAGGAAAAAAGAAAGTTACCCTGGCACTCATAACATGAGAGACAATCATTTGTCAAGAAAACAAAAGTTCAAGTGTACCTGGGAGTTTCCCCCTTGACCCTCCCTGACCAACCTGTGAGGCCTATCTTTTTTTCAGATCTACCTTCAAGATTTGTGAAGACCTGTCTGGGTCTAAATAACATGAATGAAGTCTGACGCTGATACTAAAATTCAGGCCTTGGCACCGGCCGTTACTAATTGGTAAGAAGTGAAGGTTAAGAACACATTATTTTCTGTAGCTGTTTTACAGCCTGGAATCAGAATGAGCATATCCTGAAACCAACTGCGAGTCAAAGCATTGTGATTCCAAACACGTTTTACTAAAGCAAACAAGTGGTTGAGGTGCAGATCGCATTTTGTTATGCATTGCAATCTAATTATTGTTCCCATTACAGATGATTGTTGTGAGAGTTCGTCTGTCTGAGCTATTTACCTCCTCTGGATCTTTTATATCATGTTGGTGGGGTGCTGCGTTTATATAGCATCTTCCATTATATTCAGTGGTGCTGTAAATGTCAATCTCTGAAAGTTCTCCCTGCTAATGTTGAATCTGCGTGCTCCAAGCTCCCGCAATACGACTGGGTAAACCGTCCTCAATTTAAGTTAATCTTTGTCAGGGCGTAGATATTGGGGAGAACTCTTATTGCTCTTGCTCAAGTAAGGTAAGATACGATATCTTTATTAGTCACATGTACATTGAAACACACAGTGAAATGCATCTTTTGCGTAGGGTGTTCTGGGGGCAGCCTGCAAGTGTCGCCACGCTTCCGGCGCCAACATAGCACGCCCACAGCTTCCTAACCCGTACGTCTTTGGAATGTGGGAGGAAACCGGAGCACCCGGAGGAAACCCACGCAGACACGGGGAGAACGTACAAACTCCTCACAGACAGCGGCGGGAATTGGACCCGTGTCGCTGGTGCTGTAAAGCGTTACGCTAACCACTATGCTACCGTGCCTGCCCATAATGCCTTGAGGTCATTTATATCCAGACAAGAGGGCATAAAGGCACTTGACTTTTACCTCGCAAAGCAATCAGGGACCCCTGACAGAGCAGCACTCCTTTAGCACTGCAGTCCCTCAACTGAGACAACAGAGGTGTCTGAAACTGAGGGCTTAAGTTCAGAATAAGGGGAACGAGGTTTAGAGGGGATCTGAGGAGGAATTTTTTCACCCAGGAGGTGGTTGGAATCTGGAGTGCACTGCTTGAGGGGGTGGTGGAGGCAGAGAGACTCACAATATTTAAGAAGCATCTGGACAAATCCTTGAATTACCAAGGGATAGAAGGTTCCAAGTGCTGAGGTTAGTGTTGATGGTTGGCACAAACAAGTTGGGCCGAAGGAACATGCCCTGTACGCACTGATGCCAATTTTAACTAATCCCATCTGCCTGTACATGATCCATGCCCCGCCATTCCGTGCCTGTTCATGTGTCTGTCTAACTGTCCCTTAAATGTTGCTATTGTTTTTGGTTCAGCAATCTCCTCCCTCACCTCGCGAAGCAGCCTGGGGAATATTCCGTCAGGCCTCGGGGACTTATCTGTCCTAATATTTTCTAACAGCTCCAAAACATCCTCTCTCTTGATATCTACATACTCTATTACATTAACCTTACCAACACTGTTCTCAGCATCATCAAGACCCCTCTCCTTGGTGAATACTGAAGAGAAGTATTCATTGAGAACCTCACCCACTTCCACAGCTTCCAGGCACAGCTTCCCACCTTTGTCTCTAATTGGACCTACCTTTACTCTAGCCATCCTTCTGCTCTTCACGTACGAGTAAAAAGCCTTGGGATTCTCCTTAACCCTACTCGCCAAAGCCTTTTCATGTCCCCTTCTCGCTCTCCTCAGCCCCTTCTTAAGTTCCTTCCTTGCTACTCTATATTCCCCATGAGCCCTGTCTGATCCTTGCTGCTTACACCTTATGTATGCTGCCTTCTTCTTCCTAACTAGTTGTTCCACCTCTCTTGTCACCCACGGTTCCTTCACCCTGCCATTCCTTCTTTGCGGAACAAATTTATCCCTAACATCCTGCAAGAGATCCCTGAACATTGACCACACCTCTATAGTACATTTCCCTTCAAAAATGTCATCCCAATTTACACTCTCAAGTTCTCGCCTTATAGCCTCATAATTCGCCTTTCCTCAATTAAATATCTTCCCGTCCTCTTTGCTCCTATCCCTGTCCATGACAATGCTAAAGGTTATGGAGCAGTGGTCACTGTCCCCCAAATGCTCACCCACCAAGAGATCTGTCACCTGACCCGGTTCATTACCTAAGACTAGATCTAATATGGCATTCCCTCTAGTCGGTCTGTCAACGTACTGTGACAGGAATCCATCCTGGACACACTTAACAAACTCTGCCCCATCTAAACCTTTGGCACTAAGCAGATGCCAATCAATATTTGGTAAGTTGAAGTCTCCCATGATAATAACCCTGTTATTCTTGCACCTTTCCAAAATCTGCCTCCCAATCTGCTCCTCAGTATCCCTGCTGCTACCGGGGGGCCTATAGAATACTCCCAGTAGAGTAACTGCTCCTTTCTTGTTCCTAACTTCCACCCATACTGACTTTAGAGAGGATCCTTCTACATTATCCACCCTTTCTGCAGCTGTAATAGTATCCCTGACCAGTGTCGCCACCCCTTCTCCTCTCCTCCCCCCTCCCTATCCCTTTTAAAACACTGATCGCCACAATATCATAGTCCCATGTACCTGTCCAAGCTCTCAGTTCATCATCCTTATTGCTGATACTTCTTGCATTTAAGTAAATGCACCTTAGCCCATCCACCTTACTACTTTTATAGCCCGTACTCTGCTTCTCCTTCCTCAAAGCCTCCCTACCTGTCAGATCTGACTTTTCCCCATTTCCTTCTTCCTCTGACCTACCCCTCTGGTTCCCATCCCCCTCACAAACTAGTTTAAACCCTCCTGAACCACCATAGCAAACCTGGCTGCAAGGATATTGGCCCCCCTCGAGTTCAGGTGTAACCTGTCCTCTCTGTACAGGTCCCACCTTCCCCAGAAGAGATGCCAATGATCCAAAAATCTAAAATCTTCCCTCCTGCACCAACTTCTCAGCCACGCATTTATCTGCCATCTCCTCCTATTCCTACCTTCACTATCGCGTGGCACAGGCAGCAATCCCGAGATTGCTACCCTTGAGGTCCTGTTCTTCAGCCTTCTGCCTAGCTCCCTAAACTCACTTTTTAGGACCTCATCCCTCTTCCTACCTATGTTGTTGGTACCAACATGAACCACGACTTCTGGCCATTGTCGCCCTGGGAAAAAGTATCTGACTGTTCAATCAATCTATATGTCTTATCATCTTGTACACTTCTATCAAGTCACATTTCATCCTCCTTCTCTCTAAAGAGAAAAGCCCTAACTCACTCAACCTATCCTCATAAGACATGCTCTCCAATCCAGGCAACATCCTGGTAAATCTCCTCTGCACCCTCTCTAAAGCTTCCACATCCTTCCTATAATGAGGTGACCAGAACTGAATACAATACTCCATGTGTGGTCTAATCAGAGTTCTATACAGCTGCAACATCACCTCGCGGCTCTTGAACTCAATACCCCGACTAATGAAGGCCAACACACCATACGCCTTCTTAACAATCCTATTGACCTGCGTGGCAACCTTGAGGGATCTATGGACGTGGACCCCAAGATCCCTCTGTTCCTCCACACTGCTAGGAGTCCTGCCATTAACCTTGTATGCTGCCTGTGAATTCGATCTCCCGAAGTGTATCACTTCACACTTTTCCGGGTTGAACTCCATCTGCCACTTCTCAGCCTAGCTCTGCATTCTATCAATATCCTGTTGTAATCTACAGCAACCTTCTACACTATCTACAACACCACCAACTTTAGTATCATCAGCAAACTTACTAACCCACCCTTCCGCATCCTCATCCAAGTCATTTATAAAATCACAAAGAGCAGGGGTCCCAGAACAGATCTCTGCGGAACACCACTGGTCACCGACCTTCAGGCAGAATACGCTCCATCTACCACCACCCTCTGGTTTCTATGGGTGAGCCAATTTTGAATCCACACAGCCAAGTTTCCCTGGATCCCATACCTCCTGACTTTGTGAATAAGTCTTCCATGAGGAACCTTATCAAATGCCTTACTAAAATCCATGTACACCACATCCACTGCTCAACCTTCATCAAGTGCTTTGTCACATCCTCAAAGAATTCAATCAGGCTTGTGACGCACGACCTGCCCCTCACAAAGCCATGCTGACTGTCCCTAATCAGCCTAACCTTCTCCAAATGCCCATAAATCCTGTCTCTAAGAATCTTCTCCAGTAATTTTCCCACCACTGAAGTAAGACTCACTGGTCTGTAAGTCCCAGGGTTATCCCTACTCCCTTTCTTAAACAAAGGAACAACATTTGCCACCCTCCAATCATCTGGCACTACTCCTGTGGCCAGTGAGGATGCAAAGATCATCGTCAAAGGCACAGCAATCTCTTCCCTCGCTTCCCGTAATAACCTTGGATATATCCCGTCCGACCCTGGTGACTTATCTATCCTAATGTTTTTGAAAAGTTCCAGCACATCCGCTTTCCTCATGTCGACATGCCTTAACATATCAGCCTGTCGTACGCCATCCTCACAATCGTCAAGGTCTCTCTCACTGGTGAATACTGAAGCAAAGTATTCATTAAGAACCTCCCCTACCTCTTCCGACTCCAGGCACATGTTTCCTCTTTTATCCCTGATCGGTCCTACTCTCACTCTAATCATCGTCCTATTCTTCACATACAGTTTGTGTAGAACGCCTTGGGGTTTTCCTTGATCCTACTCGCCAAGGACTTCTCAAGCCCCCTTCTAGCTCTCCTAAGTCCATCCTTAAGCTCCCTCCTGGTTATCTTGTAACTCTCCAGAGCCCTGTCTGATCCATGCTTTCTAAACCTTAGGTAAGCTTCTTTCTTCCTTTTGACAAGATATTCTCCATCTCTTGTCAACCACAGTTCCTTCACTCTACCATCCTTACCCTGCCTCAATGGGACAAACCTATCCAGAACCCCATGCAAGTACTCCCTAAACAACCTCCACATTTCTGCTGTGCACTTCCCTGAGAACATCTGTTCCCAATTTACGCTCCCAAGTTCCTGCGTGATGACACAATTCTTGAACACAGTGCCCTGACTGATGAATGCCTTTTTCACCACCTGGTCTACCTATGTCACCTTGTTCAGAGAACTGTGTACCTGAACCATTAGGTCTCTCTTGTTCTGCAGCACTCTGCAAGGCCCCATCGTTCACTGTGTATATGGTAATTGATATATGGTTTATTATTGTCACACGTACCAAGATACAATGAAAAACTGATTCGGCATGCTATCCAGATTGATCATTCTGTACATAATTACATCGAGGTATTACTAAAGAGGGAAATAAACTATAACAGAATGCAGAATAAAGTGTTATAGTTACAGAGAAAGTGCAGTGCAGGCAGACAATAAGGTGCAAGGACCATGACGTGGTAGACTGGGAGATCAGGAGTTCATCTTTATTGTATAAGAGATCTGTTCAAGAGTCTTATAACAGCAGGATAAAAGCTGTCCTTGATCCTGGTGGTACATGTTCTCAAACTTTTGCATCTTCTGCCCAAGGGGAGAAGAGGGAATGTCCGGGGTGGGTGGGGTCTTTGATTATGTTGGCTGCTCTCCTGAAGCAGTGAGAAGTGTGGACGGAGTCCAGGGAGAGGAGACTGGTTTCCATGTATGTGGCTGCTCCGGCTCAGTTTCTGGTCAATTGTAACCCCGAGGATATTTATAGTGGGGCGATTCAGTGATGGTGGTGCCATTGAATGTCAGGGGGTGATCACTGGATTGTCTGCCTAGTCAGGGACATTCAGAACTTTAAGTCTTCCCTAATCTGCCTGTATTGCAAAGAAAACAACCCAAACCTAACCAATCACATCATAAGCTTTTCAATTTGCCATATTTTAGCATTCAGATGAGATAATGAAAGCCCGTGCAAAGACGAGTCCCAAGTCAGCACAATTATCAGAAAGTGCAATCAATCTCATCGATCTGAATCCGAGGCCTATTGGGATTCTCTCTTCCACGGGTCAGAGACGTGGGGGCTAACTCCAGACACAGCACTGAAAATTCTTCATTAAAAGCCGTTAGTGGCAGTCTTCTCTTAAAAAGCCCTGAAAATGCTGGAAATCAGAAATAAATATAGAAAATGCAAGTAAGACGAAAGCAAACTGAAGAGGTTTGCAGGCTGACAGGAAGTGCAAAGCAGAGGGATCCTAAAGCAATAAACAATCTACTGGAGGAGCTCAGGGGTCGAGCAGGCATGGGGCAGGCACGGTAGTCTAGCGGTTAGCGTGACGCTATTACAGCGCAAGCGACCCGGGTTCAATTCCCGCCGCTGTCCGTAAGGAGTTTGTACGTTCTCCCCGTGTCTGCGTGGGTTTCCTCCGGGTGCTCCGGTTTCCTCCCACATTCCAAAGACGTACGGGTTAGGAAGTTGCGGGCGTGCTATGCTGGCGCCGGAAGCGTGGCGACACTTGCGGGCTGCCCCCAGAACACCCTACGCAACAAAGATACATTTCACTGTGTGTTTCAATGTACATGTGACTAATAAAGATATCTTATCTTATCCCTTGCGTCTCCTGTTAATTCTGTTCCTCTATCTACAGATGCTGCCTGACCTGCTGAGTGTTTCTTGCACTTTCTGTTTTTGTTTCAGATTTCCAGCATTTGATTTTTGATTGGAGGAGTGTAGCAGTTAGAGCTGCTGCCTCATAGCACCAGAGACCCTGGTTCAATCCTGACCTTGGGTGCTATCTGCGATTGGAGCTTGCACATTCTCCCTGTGACCGTATGGGTTTCCTCCCTCATCGCAAAAATGTGCAGGTTGGTCGGTTAATTGGTTAGTGTAAATTGCCCCTCGTGTGTAGGTGAGAGGTAGAATCTGGGGGAAGTTGATGGGAATTGGGGGGAAGGATAAAAATAACTGAATTCATGCAGGATTGGTGTAAATGGGTGGTTGATGGTCAGTGCAAACTCGGTGGGCCGAAGGGCCTTTTTCTGTACTGTATCTCCCTCTTTCTGACTCTATGAGAGCTCTCTTAAAAGAATCCAGGAAGAAGACAGGTCACCTCATTATAGGAAGGGTGTGGAAGCTTTAGAGAGGGTGCAGAGGAGATTTACCAGGATGCTGCCTGGATTGGAGAGCATGTCTTATGAAGGTAGGTTGAGTGAGCTAGGGCTTTTCTCTTTGGAGAGAAGGAGGATGAGGGAAGACCTGATAGAGGTGTACAAGATGATAAGAGGCATAGATCGAGTGGACAGTCAGAGACTTTTTCCCAGGGCGACAATGGCTAACACGAGAGGACATAATTTTAAGGTGATTGGAGGAAGGTATCAGGGGGATGTCAGGGGTAAGTTTTTTTGCACAGAGAGTGGTGGGTGCGTGGAACGCACTGCTGGCAGAGGTGGTGGGGACAGATACATTAGGGATATTTAAGAGACTCTTAGACAGACACATGAATGATACAGAAATGGGGGGCTATGTGGGAGGGAAGGGTTAGATAGATCTTAGAGCAGGATAAAATGTCGGCACAACATTGTGGGCCAAAGGGCCTGGACTGTGCTGTAATGTTCTATGTTCTAAGACTCCTTAGACAGCACTTTCCAAACCCACAACATCTATCAGCTAGACAAGGGCAGCAAAAGCTTGGGGAAGCCCAGCGCCTGGAAGTTGCCCTCCAAGCCACACACCATCCTGACTTGGAAACATATCACCGTTCCTTCACCGTCGCTGGGTCAAAATCCTGGAATTCCCTCCCTAACTCCCTCCCCACACCTCAAGGTTCAAGAAGGCAGCTCACCACCTCCTTCTCAAGGATTAAAAATTGGCTTGCTCACAGAGGACCAAGGGTAGTGGTGGAGGAGTGTTATGGAGAAACCAAGGACCACAGATGCTGGAATCTAGATGAAAAACACGACGATGCTGGAGGGACTCAGCAGGCCAGGCAGCATCCGTGGAGAAAAGCAGGCGGTCAATGTTTCGGGTCAGGACCCTTCTTCAGGACTGAAGATAGGGAAAGGGGAAGCCCAATATATAGGAGGGAAAAGCAGAGCAGTGATAGGTGGACAGAAGAGGGGAGGCGGGGTGGGCACAGGGTGGTGATAGGTAGATGCAGGTAAGAGATAGTGATGGGCAGGTGCGGGGGAGGAGGGGAGAGCAGATCCACCGGGGGATGAGTCAAAGGTAAGGAGAGAAAGAGGAAAAAAAAAGGCTAGGAAAGGGGAGGAGAAGAAGCATGGTGGGGAGTGGGGGGGGGGGGTTTGTGGGGAAGTGGGGTGGGGATTACCTAAAGTGGGAGAATTCAATATTCATGCCGTTAAGGCTGTTATTCTGGTGTTATCCCGGCTGGAGGTCTGTGACCAGTGGTGTTCCTCAGGAACTGGTGCTGGGGCGTCTGTCATCTATATATAAGTGACTTGGATGAAAATATAGATGGATGCTTTAGTAAGTTTGCAGACTACACAAAGATTGGTGGAATTGTGGACAGTGTCAGATGATGCAGCAGGATATAGAGCAGTTACAGAGATGGGCAGAGAGATGGCAGATGCAGTTTAATCTGGGGAAGTGTGAGGTGTTGCACTTTGGGAGGTCAAATGTAAGGGGAAACTGTACAGTTAATGGCAGGCCCCTTAGTGTCAATGTACAGAGGGACCTTGGGGTCTAAGTCCATAGCTCCCTGAAAGTGGTCACGCAAGTCGAGAGGGCGGTAAGTAAGGCGTACGGCATGCTTGCCTTCAGTGGTCAGGACATTGAGTATAAGAGTCAGAAAGTCATGCTGCAGCTGGATAAAACTTTGATTCGGCTGCACTTGGAGTATTGCATGCAATTCTGGTCACCCCATCACAAGAAGGATGTGGAGGCTTTGGAGAGGGGTGCAGAAGAGGTTCACCAGGATGCTGCCTGGATTAGAGGGTATGAGCTACAAGGAGAGGTTGGACAAACTTGGGTTGTTTTCTCTGGAGCGTCAGAGGCTGAGGGGAGACCCGATAGAAGTTTATAAAATTATGACAGGCACGGATAAGGTAGACAGTCAGAATCTTTTGCCCAGGGTAGAAATGTCAAGTACTGGAGGGCATGCATTTAAGGCGAGAGGGGAAAAGTTTAAAGGGGATGTGTGGGGCAATTTTTTTTTGTATACCAAGAGTGGTGGGTGCCTGGAACGGGCTGCCAGAGGTAGTGGTGGATGCAGATACAATAGTGGCTTTTAGATGGACACATGAATATAAGATAAGATATCCTTTATTAGTCACATGTACATCAAAACACACAGTGAAATGCATCTTTTGCCTAGAGTGTTCTGGGGGGCAGCCCGCAAGTGTCGTCACGCTTCTGGTGCCAACATATACAGGGAACGGAGGGAGATGGATCATGTGCGGGCAGAAGGGATTCAGTTTAATTTGGCATTGTGTTCAGCACAGACATTGTGGGCTGAAGGGCCTGTTCCTGTGTTGCACCTGTTCTATGTCCTAAGCCACACACCATGCTGACTTGGAAATATTTCGCCGTTCCTTCACTGTCACTGGGTCAAAATCCTAGAACTGCCTCTCTAACAATGTTGTGGGTATACCACACCTCAAGGACTGCACTGGTTCAAGAAGGCAGCTCACCACCTCCTTCTCAAGGGCAATTAGGGATGGGCAATAAGTGCTGGCTCAGCCTGAAAAGCCCACACCCCATGAGTGAGTAAAAAAATACAGGGGATTAGTCCCATCCACCTGGGAAAAAAAGGGGCTGTCAAATGTCTCAGCCGCATTCCCCTAGTATTGCACTGTGCTGCCGGTCTCAAATTCCATGCTCTAATCTCCAGAGTTTAACCTGAACCTTTAACCATCATCCCAGGGACAGGGTTAACCGAGTGAGCCACAGTACCATGGAGTACAGCCCACTATGAAACTACCCCTTTAACAGCTAGTGACAGACTCCATCACCTCCACTCTGAATGAGCTTTGACTGCAGAATATTAATGATCTGTGGTCAGCAGTATTCAGCCTCTTCCCCAGGTCTTATAAACTATTGATTAAAAGCCAAGATGTGATGT
This sequence comes from Pristis pectinata, assembly GCF_009764475.1. Lineage (NCBI taxonomy): Eukaryota > Metazoa > Chordata > Chondrichthyes > Rhinopristiformes > Pristidae > Pristis > Pristis pectinata. Next base: position 7,341,598 of record NC_067409.1, read on the forward strand.
TTAATTGAACACTATTAAGTATTGAGCTGAACTTAAGAGACAGTCTACTGTTTATGAAATGCATTGAATCCATGCTCCCTCTGTTCTTGAAGCTATCTAGCGACCATATAACAATGCAAATAGACTGGAAGGCATCCATTATCTGTCACAGTCCAAAGACAGTGCTCTCATTCTCTGTTGATACCTGTTTCCATGGTCACTGTCGCTCAGGGGTCACTTTCGTACCCAACGAGGGTAGAGGTTGCATCGTTGGTTGGCGTGGGAGTGTGCTTGTGGGAGGGCAGTGCAGGTGAAGCTCGACAGTACCCTTGGGTGAGAAAGGGAGGCGGTGTGAGGGGCAATGTGGGGGGAAGGGTGACAGAGAGAGTGGAAAGGTAGCAGAAAGAAAACTATTGACCAGGACGGACTGGTTCGGTAAACTCCGTACGGGTCACACCTGGAATTAAGCAATCACAGAATTACTCTCCGAGAGTAATTCTATAGAACTATAGAAGATCAATTGGAGATCTATAGAAGATAGGCCGCATTTAGAGTATTGCGTGCATTTCTGGTCACTTCACTATAGGAAGGATGTGGAGGCTTTAGAGAGGGCGCAGAGGAGGTTTACCAGGACGCTGCCTGGATTAGAGGGCATGTGCTGTCAGGAGAGGCTGGACAAACTTCCTCTGGAGCGGCAGAGGCCGAGGGGTGATCTGTTGGAAGTGTATAAAATTATGAGGGGCAGAGATAGGGTGGACAAGCAATATCTTTTTCCCATTATTGAGCGATCCAATACAGGGCATGTATTTAAGGTGAGAGGGGGTAGGTTCAGAACAGGCGTGAGAGGTACGTTTTTCACTGAGAGAGTGGTAGATGCCTGGAATGTGTTGCCTGATAGGGTGGTGGAGGCAAATTCATTGGGGGCTTTTAAGAGGGGCTTGGATGGGCACATGGATGAGAGGAAAATAGGGGGGATATGGGCATTCTGTAGGTCAGAGGGATTAGCTATGTTGGCACAACATTGTGGGCCGAAGGGCCTGTTCTGTGCTGTACCTTTCTACGTTCTATGTACTCATAAGCTAGAATGAGGCCATTTGGCCCATTGTGTACATACTGGACATAGCCTCAAGATTCGGGGGAATAGATTTAGGACGGAGATGAGGAGAAACTGCTTTTCCCAAAGAGTAGTGAATCTGTGGAATTCTCTGCCCAGGGAAGCAGTAGAGGCTACCTCATTAAATATAGTTAAGACACAGTTAGAGAGATTTTTGCATCGCAGGGGAATTAAGGGTTATGGGGAAAAGGCAGGTAGGTGGACCTGAGTCCACGGCCAGATCAGCCATGATCTTATTGAATGGCGGAGCAGGCTTGAAGGGACAGATGGCCTCCTCCTGCTCCTATTTCTTATGGCCTTATGGTCATTGAGTCACAGAGCAATACAGCACAGAAAACAGGCCCTTCAGCCCAACTTATTCATGCTGACCGAGCTAGTCCCATTTGCCTGCATTTGGTCCATATCCCTCTAAACCTTTCCTATCCATGTACCTGTCCAAATGTCTTATAAATGTCATAATTGTAACCCAACTCAACCACTTCCTCTGGCAGCTCATTCCATACACCCACCACCCTCTGTGTGAAAAAGTTGCTCCTCAGGTCCCTTTTAAGTCTTTGCCCTCTCACATTAAACCTATGAAGACTCTTGAACGGACCTCTTGGCCTCACAATCCACCTTGTCATGACCTTGACCCTTATTGTCTGCCTGCACTGCACCTCCGCTGTAACTGTAACACTTTATTCCGCTTTCTGTTATTGCTTTTCTCTTGTACTACCTCAATGCCCTGTTATGATGAAATGATCTGTATGGATGGCATGCAAAACAAAGTTTTTCACTGTACCTCGGTACATGTGACAATAATAAACCAATTGCATATGCCCTCTAGTTTTAGATTTCCCTACCCTGGGGAAAAGGCGGTGGCTATTCACAGTCCCCTCCTGATTTTATGTACTTCTGATTTTTTATGATTTCATGCCCCTCATGATTTTATGGACCTCTATAAAGTCACCCCTCAGCCTCTACACTCTCGGGAAGAAAGTCCCAGCCTATCCAGCCTCTCCTTATAACTCAACTCCTCCAGTCCTGGTAAAATCCTCATAAATCTTTTTTGCACCCTCTCCGGTTTAATTATATCCTTCCTGCAGCAGGGTGACCAGAAAACAGTGAAACAGAAACCAGAAAGCAGAGAACTCTACTTCGTTAGGAGTGTGAGGAGATTTGGGATGTCCCCAAAGACTCTTGCAAATTTCTACAGATGTACAGTGGAGAGCATTCTGACTGGTTGCATCACCGCCTGGTATGGAGGCTCCAATGTGCAGGATCGCAAGAGGCTGCAGAGGGTTGTAGACTCAGCCAGCTCCATCACGAGCACAACCCTCCCCACCATCATGGACATCTTCAGGAGGCGGTGCCTCAAGAAGGCGGCATCCGTCATTAAGGACCCTCACCACCTGGGACATGCCCTCTTCTCGTTACTACAATTGGGGAGGAGGTACAGGAGCCTGAAGATCCACACCCAATGTTTCAGGAACAGCTTCTTCCCCTCCGCCATCAGATTTCTGAATGGTCCATGAACCCATGAACACTACCTCGTTATTCATCTTTTGCATTATTTATTTATGTAACTTACAGTAATTTTTACATCTTTATGTCTTGCACTGTATTGCTGCAGCAAAACAACAAATTTCACAACATATGTCAATGATAATGAACCTAATTCAGAACTGTACCCAGTGCTCCAACTGTACCAGTGCCTTGTACATCTGTAACATGGTGTTCCAACTCCTGTACTCAATGCCCTGACCGATGAAGGCCAGTGTGCCAAAACACCTTCTCCATCTTGTCTACCTGTGTCGCCACTTTCCAGGAACTATGTACCCGTATTTCTTGGTCAACAAAGGTCTACTCTGTCCAAGCCTCCATCGTGAGGTGTGTATTAACTTTGTTGTGCATATAAAAACTGCTCCGAACCTTCATCCCTAATGTAAGGTCAAAGTTTGCATGCGGTGAACGTGCTCTCTTTCTCCTGCCAGGCACATAGCACTGAACCCACTTTCCGATTCCCTCCAACCTCCCAGCTTGCCGGCAACCTCGTCCGTAAAAACAACATCTCCGAATCCGTCAAAATTGGAGCTCACTCCTGCTTGTGAGGGAACAGGAGATGAGGATCGGAATCCAGCCTGAGTGTGGGACAGTGTGAGTGGTGGTGGCAGGGAGGAGCTTTATGTAGGAACTTTCAATTAAATAACCTTGTTCAGGATATCCCATGGCATCTCCCAGTAGGATGATGGTTGTAATAGAACATAGAACAGTCCAGCACATTATGGCCCTTTGGCCCACAATGTTGTGCCAACCGATATAAACCTACTCCGTGATGAATCTAACCCTTCCCTCCTACACAGCCCATAACCCTCCATTTTTCTGGCGTCCTATAGAACATAGAACATTACAGCACAGTACAGGCCCTTCGGCCCACAATGTTGTGCCAACATTTTATCCTGCTCTAAGATCTATCTAACCCTTCCCTCCCACATAGCTCTCCACTTCTCTATCATTCATGTGGCTATCTAAGAGTCTCTTGAATGTCCCTAATGTATCTGCCCCCACCACCTCTGCCGGCAGTGCGTTCCACGCACCCACCACCCTCTGTGTAAAAAACTTACCCCTGACATCCCCCTTATATCTTCCTCCAATCACATTAAAATTATGTTCCTTTGTGTTAGCCATTGTCGCCCTGGGAAAAAGTATCTGACTGTCCACTCGATCTATGCCTCTTATCATCTTGTACACCTCTATCAAGTCACCTCTCATCCTCCTCCTCTCCAAAGAGAAAAACCTTAGCTCACTCAACCTATCCTCATAAGACATGCTCTCTAACCCAGGCAGCATCCTGGTAAATCTCCTCTGCACCCTCTCTAAAGCTTCCACATCCTTCCTATAATGAGGTGACCAGAACCGAACACAATACTCCAAGTGTGGTTTAACCAGAGTTCTATAGACCTGCAACATTACCTCGCGGCTCTTGAACTCAATACCCTGGCTAATGAAGGCCAACACACCATATGCCTTCTTAACAACCCTATCGACCTGCACGGCAAACTTGAGGGAGCTATGGACCCCAAGATCACTCTGTTCCTCCACACTGCTAAGAGTCCCGCCATCGATCTGCCTTCAAGTCCTAACAAAGAGTCTGCCAAATATTCCTATTGTATCAACCTCTACCACCACCCCCGGCAGTGTATTCCAGGCACCCACCACTCTCTGTGCAAAGAGCCTACCTCTGACATCTCTCCTAAACTTTCCTCCTCTGACCTTAAACTGATGTCTTCATTGCTGCCCTGGGGAGAAGGTGCTGGCTGTCCACTCTATCTATGCCCTTCATAATCTTGATAAAGTCGCCTCTCATTCTCCTGAGCTCCACACCTGGAGTCATCGAATTATACAGCTCAGAAATAGGCCCTTCAGTACAACTCGTCCATGCCAACCAAGATGTCTATCCAAGCTAGTCCCACTTGTCTGCATTTGGCCCATATCCCTCTAAACCTTTTCTATTGATGTACCTGTCTAAATGTCTTTTAAATGACCACCTCTACCACCTCCTCTGGCAGCTCGTTCCACATACCCACCACCCTCTGTGTGAAAAACTTGCCCCTCTTTCCCCTCTCACCTTAAACCTACGCCCTCTGGTTTTAGACCACCCCCCCACCCTGGAAGGAAGACTGTGACCATTCACCTTATCGATGCTCTTCATGGTCTTATAAACCTCCGTAAGGTCACCACGCAGCCTCCTCTGCTCAGTGAGTTTCTGCACAGCAAGATCCCCAGAAATGGCCACGTTCGTTGAGCGGTGGATACAGACAACCTCATGGTAAGGGGTGGGGGAGTCGCGTTCCGAGAAAATGGGCCGTATCATGATTTTCTGTAACGTGAAACCGCATCATCTGTTTATGCGTCAAGAACATAGAACGTAGAATAGTACAGCACAGAACAGGCCCTTTGGCCCACAATGTTGTGCCAACATAGCTAATCCCTCCTACCTACAGACTGCCCATATTCCTCTATGTGGCCTAACCAGAGTTCTATAGAGTTATAGAAATGGGAGTTGACAAATTCACATTTTTTTTCAAATTTAAATTACGTGAGTGAATTTTATTTCATTCCTCAAACTTTTGGGGAGTGATCTGTGAATTCTGTCAGGGTCAACTCCTATTACCCAATTAACTGCAATGTGAGGACCCCCTATGTTGGCCAGGGTTCCCAGCCGTTGACAATTAGTTTTTGATATGTCATATTTCCTTAAGACATAAAAGAAGGCATTCAACTCCATCTTTCCTTCAGTATTAAGCAACAAGCTTCAAAACCTGGGCTTCTGTACCTCCCCCTGCAACTGGATCCTCGACTTCCTTATTGGGAGACCAAAGTCAGTGCGGATCGGTAGTAACATCTCCTCCTCGCTGACAATCAACACAGGCACACCTCAAGAATGCGTCCTTAGCCCACTGCTCTACTCTCTCTTCACTCGTGACCGTGTGGCTAGGCACAGCTCAAACGCCATCTATAAATTCACCGATGACACCACTGTTGTTGGCAGAATCTCAGATGACGACGAGGAGACGTACAGGAGTGAGATAGATTGGCTGGTTGTGTGGTGTTGCAACAACAACCTCACACTCAATGTCAGCAAGACCAAGGAACTGATTGTGGACTTCAGGAGGGGGAAGTCGGGAGAACACACACCAGACCTCATTGAGGGGTCAGCAGTGGAAAGGGTGAGCAACTTCAAACTCCTGGGTGTCAACATCTCAGGGAATCTATCTTGAGCCCAACACATTGATGTAATCACGAAGAAGGCACGCCAGTGGCTCTGCTTCATTAGGAGTTTGAAGAGATTTGGTATGTTACCAAATATACTTGAAAATTTCTCCACCAGAATGGTGGAGAGCATTCAGACTGGGTGCATCACTGTCTGGTATGGAGGCTCCAATGTGCAGGATCAAAAGAGGTTGCAGAGGGTTGTAGACTCAGCCAGCTCCATCACGGGCACAACCCTCCCCACCATCAAGGACATCTTCAAGAGGCGGTTCCTCAAGAAGGCGGCATCCATCACTGAGGAGCCTCACCACCCGGGACATGCCCTCTTTTCATTACTACAATTGGGGAGGAGGTACAGGAGCCTGAAGACCCACACTCAATGATTCAGGAACAGCTTCTTCCCCTCTGCCATCAGATTTCTGAACAGTCCATGAACCCATGAACACTACCTCGTTATTCCGCTTTTCCACATTATTTATTTATTTTTGCAACTTACAGTATTGCTTCTGTCTTGCACTGTACTGCTGCCACAAAACAACACATTTCACGACATATGTCAGTGATAATAAACCTGATTCTGATTCTGAGAAGGCTATTCAGCCCGTTGAGTCTATCCCAGCTCTCAGACCAACGCTATTCCCCCACTTCTTTCCCTGTTGTTTATTCTCACATCAGTCACTAACATCGAAGCTTAATTTATAGTGGAAGCTGACCTCCCAACCCGACACGTCTTTGGGACGTGGGAGGAATCTGGAGCATCTGGCAGAACCCATTGAGGTCACAGGGAGAACGTGCAGACTCCACGCAAACAACTCCCGAGGTCAGGATTGAACCCGGGTCACCGGAGCTGTGAGGCAGCGGCTTTACCAGCTGCGCCACTGTGCTGTCCTAGGATATGGAATGTTGCTCGCTCTTCCTGAAATGGCAGTCAGGTCCTCAGTGGGAAAGGTGACAGCTATGATGTGCAGTTCTTGTTCGGTGGGCTACCTATACTCTGATCTCTGGAGCAGTGCTCTAGAACAATGCAGGCCTTCGGCCCACAATGTTGTGCCGACCTTTAAACCTCGCCTAAGACTATCTGACCCCTTCCTCCCACATATCCGTCTATTTTAAATTCCTCCATATCCAGTAATCTCTTGAACTTGACCAATGTACCTGCCTCCACCACCACCCCAGGCAGCGCATTCCATGTCCCAACCACTCTCTGGGTATAAAACCTTCCTCTGATATCACCCTTGAACTTCCCACCCATTACTTTAAAGCCATGCCCTCTTGTATTGAGCATTGGTGCCCTGGGAAAGAGGCGCTGGCTGTCCACTCTATCTATTCCTCTTAATATTTTGTACACCTCTATCATGTCTCCTCTCATCCTCCTTCTCTCCAATGAGTAAAGCCCGAGCTCCCTTAGTCTCTCCTCATAATCCATACTCTCTTATCCAGGCAGCATCCTGGTAAATCTCCTCTGCACCCTTTCCAACACCTCCACATCCTTCCTATAATGAGGCGACCAGAACTGGACGCAGTACTCTAAGTGTGGTCTAACCAGAGTTTTGTAGAGCTGCCTCATTACCTCGCTGCTCTTAAACTCGATCCCCCGACTTATGAAAGTTAACATCCCATAAGCTTTCTTAATAACCCTATCCACCTATGAGGCAACTTTCAGGGATCTGTGGATGTGGACCCCTGGATCCCTCTGCTCCTCCACACTACCCAGAACCCAAAGCCATCATCTCCTGCTTGAACACACATTTCCTCGTCTTCTTATCCCATGTTTCTTTTACAAGCTGGAAAGAGTGCAGAAAAGATTTTTTGGAATGTTTTCAGTGCTCAAGGGGCTGGGTAATAGGGAGAGGCTGGGCAGGCCAGGACTTTAATCCTTGGAGTGTAGGAGACTGAGGGGTGACCTTATAGAGGTGTATAAAATCAGGACCATAAGGCAGCAGAACTAGGCCATTCAGCCAATAAAGTCTGCTCTGCCATTCAATAATGGCTGATTTTTTCAACCCCTTTCTCCCTCCTTCTCCCTGCAACTCTTAACCCCCTTACCAATCAAGAACCTATCACTCGGCCTTAAATACACCCAATGACTTGGCCTCCACAGCCCTCTGTGGCAATGGATTCACCACCCCCTGGCTGAAGAAATTCCTTCTCATCTCAGTTTTAAAGGGACATCCCTTTATTCTGAGGCCGTGCCCTTGGATCCTAGACTCTCCTACTGATGGAGACATCCTCTCCATATCCATTCTATCCAGACCTTTCAGTATCCGGTAGGTTTCAATGAGATCACCCCTTCATCCTTCTGAACTCCGTCGAGTTACAGGCTCAGAGACATCAAATGCTCCTCGTACATTAACCCTTTCATTTCCGGGATCATTCTTGTGAACCTCCTCTGGACCCCCTCCAGGGCTGGCACATGAAGTTCATTAAAGGGGTGAATGCACAGAGTCTTTCTCCCAGGGTTGGGGAATCAAGAAACAAAGGGCATAGGTTTAAGGTGAGAGGGGAGAGATTTAAAAGGAACCTGAGGGGCAACTTTTTCCACACAGAGGGTGGGCAGTTTGTGGAACGAGCTCCCAGAGGAAGTGGTTGAAGCAGGTATGTTAAAATTTAAAAGACATTTGGACAGGTACATGGATAGGAAAGGTTTAGAGGGATATGGGCCAAATGTGGGCAAATGGGACTAGCGTGGATGGGAATCTTGGTCGGCATGGACCAGTTGGGCCGAAGGGCCTGTTTCCACGCTGTATGACTCTTTGACTCGATAACATCAGATCATGTATCCCCTCCAGCTCCCACGGCATTCCCATCAGTCCCATTCCTGCACTTAAATGGAACCTGGCTTCATCGGCGGACGGGAGTTTCTCTCACACCCAGCATGCAATCCAGTTGAATCGCCAGCCACGTTCCTCATCCGAGGTGTTGTTGCTGACAGGTTATTATGAGGGTAATTGGCACTAATTCCAAATAATACTTACATCTTACAGTTCTAGACTATAGGAAAGTACAGTACAGGAACAGGCCCTTTGGCCCACGATGTCTGTGCCGACCATGGTCTATATCCCTCCATCCCCTGCAATATTCATGTATTCATATCGATCACAGTGTTAAAAGTACTAATAGATAATCACCCCATCCCACCCCATCAGCCTCAGTAGCTCTTAGTTTGATGAAAGACCGTACTCCTTGCTTGGAGAATTTTCTGGTTCTTATTTAAGCCCCATTATTGTGACCTCCCTAGCAGTAATGGAAATAACATTGAGTTTTCCCACTTTAAGTAATCCCCACACCCCTTCCACCCCCACAATCATGCCTCTTCTTCCCTTTTCTAGCTTCTCTCTCTTTTTCTACCCACCCCCCCCTTCTTTTCTCTGACCCATCCCCCAGTGGATCTGCTCTCCCCTCCTCCCCCACACCTGCCCGTCACTATCTCTTACCTGCATCTACCTATCACCACCCTGTGCCCACCCCGCCTCCCCTCTTCTGTCCACCTATCACTGCTCTGCTTTTCCCTCTCATATATTGGGCTTCCCCTTGTCCTATCTTCAGTCCTGAAGAAGGCTCCCGACCCGAAACGTCGACCGCCTGCTTTTCTCCACGGATGCTGCCTGGGCCTGCTGAGTTCCTCCAGCGTCATTGTGTTTTTCATCTAGATTCCAGCATTTGCAGTCCTTTGTTTCTCTATGGAAAAAACCTCTCTATTCACCATTTTAAATCCATTGGCCTTTGGGACGGTGAGAGAAAAAAAACTGCAAATGCTGGAAATCTGAAATAAAACAGAAAATGCTGGACACCCTCAACAGGTCAGGCAGCATCTGTGAAAAGAATTGTATGGGATGTTGGTGAGACCATACCTGGAGTATTTGTGTACAGTTTTGGTTACCCTGTTATAAGAAAGATGTCATTAAGTTGGAAGAATGCAAGGAAGATTTACGAAAATATTGCCTGAATTTCGAGGGCCTGAGTTTTAAGGAGGTTAGGACTTTATTCCTTGGAGCATAGGAGATCGACGGGTGACATTTTTGAGGTGTATAAAATCGTGAGGGGCATAGATAGGGTGAATGTATACAGTCTTTTTCCCAGGGAAAGGGAATCAAAAACTAGAGGGCACAGGTTTAAGGTGAGAGGGGAAGGATTTAAAAGGGACCTAAGGGGCAACTTTTTTTACATAAAGCAGAGTGTGCATATGGAACGAGCTGCCAAAGGAAGTGGTTGAGGCAGGGACGATAACAAGATTTGAAAGGTATTTGGACAGGTACATGGATAGGAAAGGCTTAGAGGGATATGGGCCAAACGCAGGCAAATGGGACTAGCTGAGATGGGCATCTTGGTCGGCATGGACGAGTTGGGCCGAAGGGCCTGTTTCTGTGCTGTATTATTCTAAGAGAAACAGAGTCAGTGTTTCAAGTTGAAGACCCTTCGTCAGAAGGTTTGAAGCTCTTACGAAGGGTCTTGGATCTGAAACACTAATTGTTTCTCATTCCACAGATGCTGCCTGACCTGCTGAGGGTTTCCAGCATTTTCTGATGATGCTTAATATTCATGCTTTTACAAATACACTGAAGACGCTCTTCAGGGCGAAATGTCGGTGACTTAATGGCACTTGGAAAGGTGCAGTCAATCATCAAGCAAGTGCGGTCATTAAATGGTTATGTTGGCAAGGCAAAGTAAATGGTTACTGATCAAACACTGGTAATTAACTCCCCACAGAGTCCAAAATTACAACCTTTATTCACCACAGTTCATTTTAATAGTGGCAAAGCTTTTATCTTCCTCCAATGTTTATCTGTGTGGGTTGATGCAAATTGAGAAATACTTTAATTCGCATGAATATCTCTTTGTCACTGGTGGTTTTTAGTGGTGTCAGCTATAGATTTATTTAAGCATCTTTTATTTGGCATTAAGAGTCTTTTTCAGCAGAGCACTGCAAATTGCCTTCAATTACAGTCTAGATTTTCTCAGAAAGCAGCACTACCTGTTACAGTGGACCCACCAGCACACCTGCCGTCTCAGAGTCCTGGATAGTTCTCCTTCTTGGATGGTCACGGGGCAGGGACACAGACATCCTTTGCCCTACACCCCACACACAAGAGCAAGGACAGTTCCCAGGAACATCTGGCTAAAGAGTGATAGGATGCACATCTAGAACATCGAGCAGTACAGCACGGGAACAGGCCCTTCGGACCACGATGTTGCGCCAAACTAATTAAGCCAATGACACCTAATCCCTTCTGCCCGCAGATGGTCCCTGTCCCTCTGTTCCCCGCTGAACCACGTGTCTATCTAAGAGCATCTGAGCATCCTATCGCCAGAGTGAATAAATGAACTCAACCCATGTACAGAGTGGGAACAAGTACAATGAATGTTGTGTTTGTTACTATGTTCCTACCCCAGGCAGGAATAGTAATAGAATAATACAGGAATGTTTTTCAATTACATTGATTACAATATCAGTGGCAGGTGATTGGGAAATTCAATGCCATTCCGTCTTAGTAAGTAATAACCATAAATGATTCATGTAATGAATGCTACATTTCATGAGGGAGTTTCTGTAGAGCGATAGATCATGGAAACAGACCCTTCAGCCCAACTGGTCCATGCTGACCAAGATGCCTGTCTAAGCTAGTCCCATTTGCCCGCAGTTGGTCCGTATCCCTCTGAACCTTTTCTGTCCAAATGCCTTCTAAGCATTGTTAATGTATCTGCCTCAACCACTTCCTCTGGCTGCTCGCTCCATATACTGACCACCCTATGGGTGCAAAAGTTGCCCCTCAGGTTCCCATTAAATCTCTCCCCTCCCACCTGAAACCTGTGCCCTCTAGTACATGATTCCCCAACCCTGGGAAAAAGACAGTGCGCATTCACCCTATCTATGCCCCTTGTGATTTTATGCACCTCTGTAAGATCACCCCTCATTCTCCTACGCTCCAATGAATAAAGTCCCAACCTGCTCAACCTCTCTCCATAACTCAGTCCCTTGGGTTGTGGCAACATCCTTATGAATATCCTCCGCATTCTTTCCAGCTTAATGGCACTTTTCCTATAGCAGGGTGACCGGTGAACACAATATTCCGAATTGAACACAGTATTCCAAATATAGTGTGCACATCATTCCTTAAAATAATTGAAACTTTTATCTTGCCTTAGATTCCCTGCAACTTAATTCCCATTCTCTCTGGGAAGTGGTGGGATTCTCACCTAATGTCCAAATACTTCCACAGCCTCAGTCCTGATGCTGTGACCTCCCCTGGCTCTATAAACCTTTGAGAACGCTGACCTCTTGTTCATTCCATACTATCTTCACGCCAGCTGTGGCTTTATCTTCAGCTGCCTGGACGCTAAGCTCAGTCTTTCTCACATTGGATTCTCACCACACTCCTTTAAGTCATCTCCAACAAAAGAACCTCTTTGACCAGGCACTTGGATTACCCTGGGTTTCCCCTGGGTGCTCCAGTTTACTCCCACAACCCTATTGGACAGTTCGCTAGTACGATAAGATGGATGCTTGACCTCACAATCTACCTCGTTATGGCCTTGCACCTTATTGTCTGCCTGCACCGCACTTTCTCTGTTGCTGTGACACGTTATTCTGCATTCTGTTATTGTTTTACCTTGAACTACCTCAATGCACTGTGTAATGAAATGATCTGTACGATCGGTATGCAAGACAAGTTTTTCACTGTACCTCGGTACATGTGACAATAATAAACCAATTCAATACATGTGGATTGGCAGGTTAATTGGCCACTGCTTGGTAGTGTAGAACATCCGCTCGGTAGTGTAGCCGTTAGCGTAACGCTATTACAGTGCCAGTGACCTGGGTTCAATTCCCGCTGCTGTCTGTGAGGAGTTGGTACGTTCTCCCCATGTCTGTGTGGGTTTCCTCCGGGTGCTCCGGTTTCCTCCCACATTCCAAAGATGTACGGGTTAGGAAGTTGTGGGCATGCTATGTTGGCACCGGAAGCATGGTGACACTTGCGGGCTGCCCCCAGCACATTCACTGTATCGCAAAAAGATGCATTTTACTGTGTGTTTCGATGTACATGTGACTAATAAATAAATATCTCATCTCATTATCTCACTGTAAATAACCTCTATAGTGTTTAGATGAGGGGTAGATTCCAGGGGTGGGGACATGGAGTTGACGGGAACATGGGGAGAATAAAATGGATTAGGGTCAGATTATTGGTATTGGTATTGGTTTATTATTGTCACTTGTACCAAGGTACAGTGAAAAACTTGTCTTGCATACCGATCGTACAGATCAATTCATTACACAGTGCAGTTACATTGAGTTAGTACAGAGTGCATTGATGTAGTACAGGTAAAAACAATAACAGTACAGAGTAAAGTGTTACAGCTACAGAGAAAGTGCAGTGCAATAAGGTGCAAGGTCACAACAAGGTAGACAGTGAGGGCAGAGTCCATCTCATCATACAAGGGAAACATTCAATAGATTAGTGGAAAAATGGGCGTTTGATAGTTGGCATGGACTCAGTGGGCCAAAGGATCTCTTGTGCACATCTCTATGACTGTGTGTGAATACAGAATGGCATCATCATGGAAATACTGTCATTCAACAAACAACATTGCAATAAGATCATTGCCTGCTGTTAGTTGAATGAAGGTATTCTTCATTCCGTGGGATCTTACTGTGTGCAGAGGGGCACCTCAAGGTTAATCCATTGGCTGATATTATAAGAGGCTATAGGGATATTTTCCCTGGAGGAGTGGGGAGTTTTGAACCACAGACAGACTCTCAGAGGAGGGGCCAACCAATTAGGACACAGATAAGAAAAAAATCTTTGCAGAGAGGGTTGTGAAAGTTTTGGACTCTTTGCCCCAGAGAGCTGAGAACCAACTATACATAAGGACTGAGATGATTGACTTATGGGCTACAGGGGAATCAAGGTTAGAACAATAGAGCCCAGGAATTGGCCCTTCAGCCCACAAAGTTGTGCTGAATTAATTAAACTACTAGTTAATTAATTAACTACCAAACTAAACTCATCCCTTCTGCCTACGCACTGCCCATATCTCTCCATTCTCTGCACATCCGTGTACCTATCCAAGAACTTCTCAAACACGCAATCATATTTCCCTCCACTACCTCCCCAGGAAGCACATTCCAGGCACCCACCGCTCTTTGTGGGAAAAAAAACTTGCCCCGCACATCTCCTTTGAACTTACCCCCTCTCACCTTAAATACATGCCCTCTAGTATTAGATATTCCGACCCTGGGAAAAAGGATTCTGATTCGCTACCCTATCTATGCCTCTCATAATCTTATAAACCTCCTTCAGGTCTCCCCTCAGCCTCTGCCGCTCCAGAGAAGACAACCCAAGTTTGTCCAACCCCTCCTTATAGAATGTGCCCTCTAATTCAGGCAGCATCCTGGTGAACCTCCTCTGCTCCCTCTCCAAAACCTCCGCATAATGGGGCAACCAGAACTGAATGCAGTACTCCAGATGTGGCCTAACCAGAGTTTTATAAAGTTGAAACTTAACTTCCTGACTCATTGCCTCAACTAATAAAGGCAAGCATGCATTTGCCTTCTTTACCACTCATTCAACCTGTGCAGCCACTTTCAGGGAGCTATGGACTTGGACCACAAGTTATAGAGATCAGGAAGGAAACTGCAACTGATCCCATGATCTCATTGAATGGTGGACCGGGCTTAAGGGTCCAGATAGCCTTCTCCTGCCCCTAACATTCACGTTTTAAGAGCCTCAGTATGTTACGAAGATGTGACAAGGTGTCCATAAGACATGGGAGCAGAATTAGGCCATTCAGCCCATCGAGTGTTCTCCGCAAGTCTCCCCTTATGACAGAATTGTGTTCCAGTCAACCAAGGGGTGTTAGCCCCCTTTACATTGGGGACCTGGGGTGGAGAGTGTTGCACAGAGCAGTACCATGTAACAGATTCTTAAATTGGTCCACGGACTCCCCAACCGCCTGTCATTTCTGTGGCCAGGAGGAGATGGTGTCTCATGTGTATACAGAGTGTGAGAGGTTGCAGTCTCTGTCTGAGTACCTGAAGGGGCTACTCCTCAAGTTTAGGCTGCACTTCAGCCCCACGCTCCTGAGCTTCAGACACCCAGTGCAGAGAGGGTGGGTGGGTGGGTCGGGGGATCTTCTGATTGGTTTGCTTCTGGGCCTGGCCATTCACGGGTCCAGGCAGCGAGCGGTCAAGAGCTCTGCCCAACCCAATTGCCTGTCCCTCTTCCGGGGTTATGTCTGTGCCTGTGTGTCCCTGGAGAAGGAACACGCGATACCCATGGGTACAATGGGGGATTTGCTGGAACCGGTGGGCGCCACAGGGGCTCGAGTGCGTTCTGGATAGAGATGACCATGTTGTAATTTGAAACTGTAAATAGTGTGCCTCGTGAAATACTATAATATTGCATTAATGTGATTCCATAATCACTGAATTAATCACCTTTGGAAAAGGTAAAAAAAACTGTGTTAGTTAGTAAGCCAATCTGTCATGGCTACAGCTTGATTAGATTTTTGAACCCAATTGCTGGTAGCTCATCAATTTTATCCTGGTTTTGGATTCTGCTGTAGTTGGGAGAGAAATGAAAGGCAGTGAGTCGATTTAAAATGACAAGGTGAAAACAACGAGGTTTCCCTGTGTGAGGGGACTCAGGGATCACAGATATTAACAATAAGGTGTCAGAGGCTGCTCCTGTTAACGAATCAAAGCAAATTGTTTAGGCAGATGAGAGGGAGCCTCCCATAGTGTATAGTGTCATAGATTCATCCAGCATAGAGACAGACCCTTCGACCTACCATATCCATGCTGACCATTAAGCACCCATCTATACTCATCCCATTTACCAGCATTTAGAGTCACAGAGAGAATTAAAGAGACAAGAAGGCTTGCCTTCACTGCCTGGGGTGTTGGGTATAAGAGGAAGGAAATCATGTTGCAGCTGCATAAACCTTTCATCAGACCGCACTTGTGTGCAGTTTTGGTCGCTCCATTATAGGAAGGATATGGAGATGGTGCAGGAGAGGTTCACCAGGATGCTGCCTGGATTAGAGTAAGCTGTAAGGAGAGGTTGGGCAAACGATGGTTGTTGTCCCAAGAGCGTCGGAGGCTGAGGGGAGACCTGATGGAGGTTTTTAAAATTATGAGAAGGTAGTCAGTTAGAGTTTTTTTCCCAGCAAGGAAATGTCAAATACTAGAGGGCATAGGTTTAAGGTGAGAGGGAGGAAATTTAGAGGAGATTTACAAGTCAGGTTTTTATTTTGTACACAGATGTCTGGAACACCAGGGGAGGTGGTAGAAGCAGCTACGACAGCAATGTTTAGGAAGAATGGTCCATCTCCCTCATTCCCCGCACATTTATTTGTTCATCAAAGAAGCTCATCTGCCTCCACCACCATCTCTAGCAGCACATTCCAGGCACCCACCGCTCTCTGTGTAAGAAAACTTGCCCTGCACATCTCATAGAACATTACAGCACCGCACAGGCCCTTCAGCCTACGACATTGTGCTGACGTTTCATCCTGCTCTAAGTTCCATCTAACCCTTCCCTTCCACATAGCCCCCCCCATTTCTCTATCATTCATGTGTCCATCTAGGAGTCTCTTAAATGTCCCTAATGTATCTGCCCCCACGACCTCTGCCGGCAGTGTGTTCCGCGCACCCACCACTCACCGGGTAAAAAACTTACCCCTGACATCCCCCCTTATACCTTCCTCCAATCACCTTACAATTATGCCCCCTCGGGTGTCCCATTTTCGCCCTGGGAAGAAGTCTCTGACTGTGCACTCGATCTAGGCCTCTCATCTACTTTGAACTTAAACCCCCTCTCACCTTAATGCATGCCCTCCAGTATTAGAGATTTTGATCCTGGGAAAAAGATACTGACTGTCTACTCTATCTATGCCTCTCATAATTTTATAAACTTCTTTCAGGTCTCCCCTCAGCTTCCGTCGCTCCAGAGAAAACAACCCAAGTTTGTCCAACCTCTCCTCATAGTTCATGTCCTCTAATCTGGGCAGCATCCTGGTGAACCTCTTCTGCACCCTCTCCAAAGCCTCCACATCCTTCCTATAATGGGACGATGAGAATTGAATGCAACGCTCCAGATGCGGCCTAACCAGAGTTTAATAAAGCTGCAGCATAACTTCCTGACTCTTGAACTCAATGCCTCAACTGATAAAGGCAAGCATGTCATACGCCTTCTTTACCAGATTGTTGATTTTCCTGCCAGTGGAAATATTTATTCTATCGGTTCCCTTTCAATATCTTAAAATTTTCTATCATATTGTTCCATAATATTCTAACTATCAGGCAATGTGATGTGATCTAGTGTCATCTTGATTTAACCCTTGCAAGTCCAGGATCATTCAGGTACATTTGTTCTGTATTCACTCTAAGGCCAATATATCCTTCCTCAATTACAATGCCCAGAATTGCTAAGTACTAGTCATGACATTGCATTCAAAACCTAAATAAAGAACTGGAATAGAAAAATAAAACATCGCACACACTTAGCAGGTCAGGCAGCATCTGTGGAGAAGATATGAAGTTCAGATAACGTCAATGAACTTTGTCGGCTTTGTGTCACTGGAGCATTATTCGAGTGACTGATGGAGAGAAGTCGTCTTGAACCCATCCACCCGAGGCACATTGGACTTCACATCCCAGAGGTCGGAGATATCACTTTTCCTAGACTGGATGCCCCCACCAATTCAGGGCTTCTGCTGCTCACCTCTGCCACACAACACACCGATGCGACACACCTTGCGGACACCTACACTCGGTCCGCGGGAGTGATCCTGAGCTTGCAGTTGCCTGCCATTCTAACGCTCCATGCTCCTCCCGCTCTGAGTGACCTCCTGCACTGATACAAGGTGGCCCAACAGGAAAGACAACATTTCATTCTCCGTCTGGGCACATTGCAGCCTCAAATTGTCCAACTTCAGATAGCTTGCCCTTTCTACTTGTTGTATCAGGGACGGCCAGATGTGCTTGTTACTTCACTCCCTCCAGCTCATTTGTCTATTCCGGCCTGCTTGCTACATCCCAGTAGACCAGACGATACAACATCACCCGGCCTTCACTATGTTATTAAGACTGAGGAGATCTGAGTGGAATTTCTTTCTTATGCAGAGATTGGTTGATATCTGGAGTGTGCTACCAGAGGAGACTGCGGAATCAGATACAATCACTATGTATTTAGGCAGATCCTTAAATAGACAAGGTGCAGGGGGATACAATCCTAATGTAGGCAAATGAGATTAGTGTAGATGGGCAAAAAGGTCACCATGGTCGTGATGGGCTGAAGGGCCTGTTTCTGTGCTATACAACTCTATGACTGTATGACATTATATAGGCGAAGCAGCTTAACTCCCTAATTAATGACTGAACATTGAAGACCTCACCCACCCCAGACATTCTCTCTTCTCCCCTCTCCCATTGGGCAGAAGGTACAAAAGCCTGAAAGCACGTACCACCAGGCTCAAGGACGGTTTCTATCCCACTGTTGTAAGACTATTGAACAGTCCCCTAGTACGACAACATGGACTCTTGGCCTCATAATCTACCTCTTTGTAACCTTGCACCTTATTGTCTGCCTGCACTGCACTTTCTCTGTAGCTGTAACACTTTATTCTGCATTCTGTTATTGTTTTCCCTTGTACTACCTCAATGCACTGATGTGATGAATTGATCTGTATGGATGGCATGCAAAACAAAGTTTTTCACTGTACCTCGGTACATTTGACAATAATAAACCAATTTACCAAATTTCACACTGTTATAGACATTCCCTTTCGCCCTCCCTCAGCTTCTCTACAACTTAAGCTAACTTGCTTTCTCTCTTTTGCAGTTCTGATGAAGGGTCTTCGACCTGAAACATTAACTGCAGGCAAATGGGACGAACTTAGATGGGCATCTTGGTCAGCATGGACTGGTTGGGCTGAAAGGGCCTGCTTGTACGATTCTGTTCTCTCTCCACAGATGCTGCCTGGCCTGCTGAGTTTTTACAGCATTTTCTGTTTTTATTTCGGAGGTGATTCTGCCGCCCCACTTTGCTCCTGATGTGATTCACTCTTCCCGGTGACTAACGTGGAGAAGAGATGGAGGACTTGCTAAATTGTTGCTGATCACCACCCTGTCTCCCCTGTTTGCTCACATTGAACATACAAATGCTCATTTTGCAGTGGGTCCTTCACCATTTCATACCATCCACCTCTTAATCAGATGCATCACAACAAACCAGAAATGAAGATCAAAGTAATTGCAGATGCTGGAAACCTGAAATAAAAGCAGAAAAGAGCATTAAATAATCAGTCTTGATGAAGGGTCTCGACCTGAAACATCAACTGTCCATTCCCCCTCTGCAAATGCTGCCCGACCCGCTGAGTTCCTCCAGCAGATTGTTTGTTGCTCCAAATTCCAGCATCTGCAGTCTCCTGTGTCTCCGTAAACGCAGAAAATGCAGGAAACTCTCAGCAGGTCAGGCAGCATCTGTGGAGAGAGTACACGGCGAAGATGGATCGGATGGGACCAGGAGATCGGAAGCTTGGTTGAGGGTGGTATCATGACATTTATGGAGGTGGATTGGCCGGACTACAACAGCACACCCTTGCCGATGGGTTCGGTGACTATGTCTGGCTTGCTTCTTAGTGAGTGCAGTGCTGCAAATTCAGAAGGTGGGAGGGGGTTAGAACAAGTAGAAAAAATAATGTTACATCAGTAATTAGCAGAGTGAGGTCAGAGTGGGTCTGGATAGTTTGGGAACTTTGGAATTGGGAGAAAGGGTCCACAGTCTGGGGGTGAGAACTTCTGGCCAAAGAAACAGACCAGTGACGGCAAAAGATTCAAAGTCACGTCAGGCTCAGAATTCATTAAATTAGTTTACGTAGGGGGATGGCGCTGAGATCTCTGCTGAGGACATTTGTTCAGGAGCAGGGAAGGGAAGCACAGAGGGGACAAAGAAAACGTGGCAGGATAGAACAGAGAGGAGAGATTGGGTCAGAGGAGAGTCTCAGACCTGAAACATTAACTGTGTTTCTCTCCCTCCACAGACGCTGCCTGACCTGTTGAATATTTCCAGCATTTTCTCTTATGATAATCAGGAAAGTTGATTGGAAATATGAGATTATAATCACACATTCTGTTTGTATTTTGTTTATGATGGGAAAATCTGTCTTGCATTGATATAGAGCATTTCCCATTTCAGGATATCCTTACTGTGGCTATCAAATTGGACACAGCAAGATCTCATTAACTTCAAAGTCAAGAAGTCAAAGTTGAGCTTATTGTCACATGTGTGCACATGTGCAATGAAAAACTTACTTGCAGCAGCATCACAGGCACAGAGCATCAGATAAGCAGCATTCACAAGAAAAACATAAATTAAACATAAATTATACACAATTTTTACAAGGAGAATACAATTAGAACAAAACAATAAGTCCATTTTAGTGAAAAGTGGTCCTAGTGTTGCTATACGTAGTGACTAGGTTTGTGCAGGATGGTTCAAGAACCGAATGGTTGAAGGGAAGTAGCTGTTCTTGAACCTGGTGGTGTGGGACTTCAGGCTTCTGGCTGTAGAACATGGTTAGGGTACAAATGGGAGTCATTGAGTCAAACCACACAGAAACAGGCCCTTCAGCCCACCATGTCTATGCCAACCATTGCTACCCATCTATACTTATCCCATTTACCAGAAACTGGTCTGTAGCCTTCTATGCCTTGGTGATTCAAGTGCTTGTTTAGATATGCCTTAAACGCTGTGAGAGTCTCTGCCTCCACCACCCCCTCAGGCAGTGTGTTCCAGATTCCAACCTCCCTCTGGGTGAAAACATTCTTCCCCAGATCCCCTCTAAGTCTCTTATCTTTACTTTGCTGTTTGGGAGAAGACAGAGAGTGGTAGTGGATGATTGTTTCTCAGACTGGAGGCCTGTGACTAGTGGTGTGCCTCAGGGATCTGTGCTGGGACCATTGTTGTTGTTGTCTATGTCAATGATCTAGATGATAATGTGGTAAATTGGATCAGCAAGTTTGCTGATGACGCCAAGGTTGGAGGCGTTGTGGACAGCGAGGAAGGCTTTCAAAGCTTGCAGAGGGATCTGAACCAACTGGAAAAATGGGCCAGAAAATGGAATTTAATGCAGACAAGTGTGAGGGGTTGCATTTTGGAAGGACAAATCAAGGTAGGACATACACAGTAAATCGTGAGGCACTGGGGAGTGTGGAGGAACAAAGGGATCTGGGAGTTCAGATACATAATTCCCTGAAAGTGGCGTCACAGGTAGACAGGGTTGTAAAGAAGGCTTTATCCTGGCATTCATAAATCAAAGTATTGAGTATAGGAGTTGGGATGTTATGGTGAGGTTTTATAGGACATTGGTGAGGCCAGATTTGGAGTATTGTGTGCATTTCTGGTCACCTAACTATAGGAAGGATATCAGTAAGATTGAAAGAGTGCAGAGGAGATTTACTAGAATGTTGCCGGGTCTTCAGGAGTTGAGTTACAGGGAAAGATTGAACAGGTTAGGACTTTATTCCTTGGAGCGCAGAAGAATGAGGGGAGATTTGACAGAGGTTTACAAAATTATGAGGGTTATAGACAGAGTTAATGCGAGTATGCTCTTTCTACCTAGATTAGGAGAGATAAGTATGAGAGGACATGGCTTTAGGGTGAAAGGGGAAAGGTTTAGGGGGAACATTAGAGGGAACTTCTTCACTCAGAGAGTGGTGGGAGTGTGGAACGGGCTGCCATCTGACGCGGTAAATGAGGGCTCACTCGAGTTTTAAGAATAAATTGGATAGATATACCGAGGGGAGAGGTCTGGAGGGTTATGGACTGGGTACAGGTAAGTGGGACCAGTGGAATAATGTTTCGGCACAGACTAGAAGGGCTGAATAGCCTGTTTTCTGTGCTCTAGTGTTCTATGGTTCACCTAAAACCTATGCTGTCTGATCTTAAATCTCTGCAATAGAGATACGTTTCCTACTGTCTACCCTGTCCACTCCCCTCAAACTTTAGTATAACCCTCTATCAGGTGCCCCCGCAACCTCCTCTGCTCCAAGAATCGGTCACAGCACAAATTTATAAAATTCTCCAGCTCCATCACGGGCACAGCGCTCCCCACCGTCGAGGACATCTTCAAGAGGCAATACCTCACTAAGGACCCTCACCACCCGGGACATGCTCTCTTCTTGTTACTACCATCAGGGAGGCAGTACAGGAGCCTGAAGACCCACACTAAACGATTCAGGAACAGCTTCTTCCCCTCTTCCATCAGATTTCTGAACGGTCCATGAACGCATGAAAACTACCTCGTTATTCCTTTTTATTTGCACTATTTATTTATTTTTGTAACTTATCGATTTTCATGCCTTGCACTGTACTGCTGCCGCAAAACAACACATTTCACATCATATGTTAGTGATAATAAACCTGATTCTGGTTCTTTCCCGACTTTCTCCGAACCGTTTTAATTTCAACTGTGAGTCAAAAAAAATTACAGAAAAATTTATTAAGGGTCCATTAAGCATTCACACAGGAATAATGCCATTTGGAAAATAGACCCCTTTGGGACTATCATTATACTCACTGCCAGGATGTGGCAACTGGTTGTTATGTAGAAAAATATTAGCCTCGAAAGCACACAGTGTTACAGCAGCTGACATATACTCTGTACAAGAGACGATCTTTCACTCACTCAGAGACTCTGTATGCCACACTTATCAATAGATTGTTAACATTTGGCTATCACAGGAGAACAAAGGTGAAAAGAAAGAGAGAGCGTGAGGGAGAGAGTGAGAGAGGGATACAGCAAGGAAACAGGCACTTCCCCACAGAGTCCATGCTGACCTCAAGTACCACCAAGCATCTTGCATTAATATTCTCCCCCCCACTCCCATCAACTCCCCCCAGATTCTACCACCTAGGGGCAATTTACAGGGGCCAATTAACCTACCAACCAGCCTGCCTCTGAAACGTGGGAGGAAACCGGAGCACCCGGGGGAAACCCGCGCAGTCACAGGGAGAACGTGCAAACTCCACACTGACAGCACCGGAGGTCAGGTTTGAAGCCGAGTCTCTGGAGCTGGGAGGCAGCAGTTCTGCCAGTTTGCCACCATGCTGCTCTTGTATTCCTTTCTCACTTGTGTTTAATTAAACCTCCCACACACAAGCAACTTCTTCCGCACAGAGAATGACCTGCTTCCACTTGGGTTTGCGGGTTTGGAAGTGACTCATGAGGCTAATGAGGGAACTGCAGACTCTTCTCCAGATGGTTGATAGGGCAGGTGAGTGGGTAGTTTGTGAGGTGGTGCATTCCTTCCCATTTACACAGGACCCCTGTATCCTCCCTACAAACACATCCCTTCCATTCACCTCAACCTCCCCATGCTCGCCAAACGTTGTAACTTTACAAAACACTGGTCAGACTGCACCTGGAGTATTAGAACACAGAACCCTTTGGCTTACAATGTTGTGCCGACATTTTACCCTGCTCTAAGATCTATCTATCCCTTCCCTCCCACATAGCCCTCCATTTTTCTATCATTCATGTGTCTATCTGAGAGTCTCTTAAATGTCCCTAATGTATCTGTCCTCACAACCTCTGCCGGCAGTGCGTTCCACGCACCCACCACTCCCTGTGTAAAAAACTTCCCCCTGACATCCCCCTTATACCTTCCTCTAATCATCTTAAAGTTATGCCCCTTCGTGTTAGCCTTTGTCGCCCTGAGAAAAAGTCTCTGACTGTCCACTCGATCTATGCCTCTTATCATCTTGTACACCTCTATCAAGTCACATTTCATCCTCCTCTGTTCCAAAGAGAAAAGCCCTAGCTCGCTCAACCTATCCTCGTAAGACATGCTCTCCAATCCAGGCAGCACCCTGGTAAATCTCCTCTGCATCCTCTCTAAAGCTTCCACATCCTTCCTACAGTGAGGCGACCAGAACTGAACACAATATTCCAAGTGTGCACTTCTGATCACCACACAAGAGGAAGGATGTCAATAAGCTAGAGAGGATGCAGAAACGATCCACAAGAATGTTGCTGGGACTGGAGAGCTTGAGACTGGATATGCTGTGACTCCAGCACTTTGTGTGTGTTGTTCCAGATTCCAGCATCTGCAGAATCTCTTGTGTCTCCAGTAGTCCCTCGTTCCTCCAAACATTCAAATACAACTCCACCCTCTCCGGAGCTGTACAAGACGTTGGTAAAGCCACATTCAGAGTACTGCGTGCAGTTCTGGTCACCCTGCTATAGGAAGCATGTCATTAAACTGGAGAAGGGGCAAAAAAAAGATTCACAAGGATGTTACCGGGGCTGGAGGGTTTGAGTTATAAGGAGAGACTGGACAGGCTGGGAGTTTTCCCTGGAGTGTAGGAGACTGAGGGGTGACCTTATAGAGGTGTATAAAATCATGAGGAGCATAGATAAGGTGGATGTTCACAGACTTCCCCCCCTCCCTCAAGGGTAGAGGAGTCTAAAACTAGAGGGCATGGATTTAAGGTGAGAGCAGAAAGATTTAAAGGGAATCTAAGGGGTATGTTTTCACACAGAGGGTGGCGGGGATATGGAACGAGCTGCCAGAGGAAATGTTGGAAGTGGGTACATTTACGATGCTTAGAAGGCATTTAGACAAGTTCACAGAGGCAGAAGAGACATCAGATGCTGGGATCTGGAGCAACACACAAAGCACTGGAGGAACTCAGCAGGTCAGGCAGCATCCGTGGAGGGAAATGGACAGTCGAAGTTTTGGGTCGAGACCCTTCATCTGGACAGGTTCATGCATAAGGTGGACAAGTACATGGATAGGAAAGGTTTAGAGGGATGTGGGCCAAGCACAGGCAACTGGGATGAGCTCAGGTAGGCAACTTGGTCAGCATGGATGAGTTGGGCCAAAGGGCCTGTCTCCATGCTGTATAACTCTATGACTTTGCTCTGCCACGTGAGTGTTGATACCTTTCCCGAACCATTTGATTAGAATCCTTTCATAACATTAAGTACCTCCATGTATTTCTTTGCTAACTCAATGCCAGCACAATGGGCAAGAAATGGTGAATTTGAATCTCACTCTCGAGATATAGGCACAAGGCACTGGTCAGAATTGAGAGGCTTGGAAGGAATATTTGCTGGAATATTAAAAGTAGGATCTATTTTGGATGTGAGATTAAAGTGAGGCTCTGTCAGTTCTGCGAGGAATGTGAGGAAGAGCCAATTAAAATGACCAAAAGTTCAGATCCTCTGATCCTTACCCCTTTGTGGGATCTTGCTGTGCACAGATCGGCCACTGCTTCTCCTGCAATGATGACAGTGACTCCTCTCTTACAGTTCCTCGTTGTCCCCTGAAGTGCTTTAGGATGTGGTAAAAGGCTCTAATAAACCTGGGTAGACTTCCCAGAGCCCCGACTGTTACTCACTCAGTGTAAGAATCAACCACATCAAATTAACACTGATCAAGGAAGCTGGAATTGCCAGAAGCATTAATTTGAGGAAAATAATAATAACTATCAGCAGCTGGAAACAATTAAAATTGACCCTGCGGTCCAAAGAGGGGCCAGATTGTGGAGATTTAAAAGGGTAATGCAAAGCAAAGGTGTAACCAGTGGGGTCCACTGATTCAATAAAGCACTGTGCTTCAAAAGGAAAAAAGTTACCTCAATGATTAATAGGAATGTAGGAAGAGGAGTAGGCCATTCAGCCCTTTGATCCACTGTTGGGGCCTCAATTAAAGACAAAATATATTTATTTCCAAATTCCAGAAGTTTACGAAATCATGACTTTGATGAAGTCACCAAAGGTCCAATGGTTGTTAAGTTGGTGGATAGGTAGGAACATAGGTGAAGAGGACACAAGGAGGCAGCAATGAGGGTCACAGTGTTTTTCCCAAGGGTGGGGGATGCTACAACTAGAGGGCATAGGTTTAAGGTGAGAGGGGAAAGATATAAAGGGGACCTTTAGATTTAAAGAGCAGGTTTTTCACACAAAGGGTGGTGGCTGCAGGAGGATGTAGTTGGGGGGGGGGGTAAAATTACGACATTTAAATGACACTTGGACAGGTTCGTAGACTGGAAAGATTTAGAGGGATAGGGGCCAAACGCAGGCAAATGGCACTAGCTCAGACGGGCACCTTGGCTGAGTTGGGCTGAAGGGCCTGTTTCCATGCTGTATGAATCTCAAAATAAGACTTTGATGAAGCCACCAAAGGTCCGATGGTTGTTAAGTTGGTCGATAGGCAGGAAAGTAGGTGAAGAGGACACGAGGAAGCAGCAACGAGATACACTGAGGTAGTGCGCATCCTCTGTCTTCCTTTGCCATCCCACCAGTCTGCTCAGGGTCTCTCACCTTTCATTCTTCATCGCTGTCCATCCACCACTCATTACCTTGAGTCATGACCTCCCCCACCTGCCTCCATCCGCCCATCACACAGACACACCTGTCCGCATGGCTTCCCACTCCCTTGGCCTTCCCTATCCCCTTAAGATATCTTTATCAGTCACATGTACATCGAAACACACGGTGAAACGCATCTTTTTGCGTAGAGTGTTCTGGGGGGGGCAGCCTGCAAGTGTCGCCGCGCTTCCGGCGCCAACATGGCACGCCCGCAACTTCCTAACCCGTACGTCTTTGGAATGTGGGAGGAAACCGGAGCACCCGGAGGAAACACGGGGAGAACATACAAACTCCTTACGGACAGTGGCCGGAATTGAACCCGGGTCGCTGGTGCTGTAATAGCGATACACTGATCTAGCCTTCAACCCTCCCATATCTGGTTTTACGTATCAACTCTCTATGTCCGTCTCTACCTTCCACCTTCCACCACACCCCCCCCCCCACCTTCATCTACCTATGACCACACCCCCCTCACCTGGTTCCACCAATCACCTACCAGCCCCTGTCTCAACCTCCCTCTCACCTCTTTATACCAGCTATCTTCCCCCTACACTCTCACCCCTGTTTCAGGGTCTTGGTATTGGTATTGGTTTATTATTGTCACTTGTACCGAAGTACAGTGAAAAACTTGTCTTGCATACCGATCGTACAGGTCACTTCATTACACAGTGCAGTTACATTGGGTTAGTACAGAGTGCATTGAGGTAGTACAGGTAAAAACAATAACAGTACAGAGTAAAGTGTTACAGCTACAGAGAAAGTGCAGTGCAATAAGGTGCAAGGTCACAACAAGGTAGATCGTGAGGTCAGAGTCCATCTCATCGTATAAGGGAACAGTTGAATAGTCTTATCACAGTGGGATAGAAGCTGTCCTTAAGTCTGGTGGTACATGCCCTCAGGCTCCTGTATCTTCTACCTGATGGAAGAGGAGGGAAGAGAGAATGACCATTGACCATCCCTTTGCCTCCACAGAGGCTGCTTGACCTGCTGAGCAAAGAGATATACAGTAGCTAGGTTAAATGAGTGGGCAGAGATCTGGCTGATGCGGGAAGGTGTGAAATGTGGGAGAGAAAGAGAGAGGGCCAGAAGGTACTGATGCATGATGGAGCATAGGACGTGGAAGGAAATCCATATGGAGAAGTGGTCAGTTGAATGCACGTACCTGGGATCCCATCTGGGGTTGAACCTGGAGGCCTGGAAATGGAGCTGGAAGCCGTGTGGGACAAATGGCAGCAAAGGCAAGTTCTGAGGAAGGATACGTGGCTGTAGCAGCGAATCTTGGTAAGAATGTGGTCGAAGAGCTGGAGAGCAGTGGAAACCACAGAGGGGAGGCAGTGAGAGAGGGTCCCACAGAACTCCCATCGGAGAGGAGAGGAAAACTTTAAAGTCGGCATGCCTTGAAGAAACTTTGCAGTGGAGTACGATGGAGGCACAGGAGGCGGCGGATGCTGGAATATGGAGCAACAAACAATGTGCTGGAGGATCTCAGCAGGTCGAGCAGCATCTGTGTGGGGGGGAGAGGGGGGAGAGGAATTTTCTAAACCCTGCATCAGGACTGATGTGGGATTTCGACCCAAAACATCGACAGTTCCTTTCCCTCCACAGATGCTGCCTGACCCGCTGAGTTCCTCCAGCAGATTGTTTGTTGCAACAGAAAGTGTTGTGTAGAGTAAAACGTCCTTATAGACAGATACTAATGTGCTGAAAGAGGTTCAGAGAAGGATTCTTACACCAATATCTCGGTTGTGCAAATTATCTTATGAGGAAAGGTTGAAGAGGCTGGGCTTGTATCTGCTCGAGGCTCCATCACGGGCACAACCCTCCCCACCGTCGAGGACATCTTCAAGAGACGGTGCCTCAAGAAGGCAACGTCCGTCACTAAGGACCCTCACCACCCGGGACATGCCCTCTTCTTGTTACTACCATGGGGGAGGAGATACAGGAGCCTGAAGACCCACACTCAACGATTCAGGAACAGCTTCTTCCCCTCTGCCATTAGATTTCTGAATGTTCCATGAACCCTGTCTGTAAGGAGTTTGTGCGTACTCCCTGTGACTCTGTGGGTTTCCTCCGGATGCTCCGGTTTCCTCCCATATTCCAAAGACGTACAGTTTAGGAAGCTGTGGACATGCTATGTTGGCGCTGGAAGTGTGGCGACTCTTGCGGGCTGCCCCCGGAACACTCTACGCAAAAGATGCATTTCACAGTGTGTTTTGATGTACATGTGACTAATACAGATATCTTACCTTATTCCTTTTTTTACATTACTAATTTTTTTTGTAGTTTATAGCAACTTTATGTCTTTGCACTGTACTGCTGCTGCAAAGCAACAAATTTCACATCATCTAAGTCAATGATAATATATCTGATTCTGATAAAAAACCAAAGTGGTACCCAGTTACAGCAGTTTCCCAGTGGGCAGGTTCTGCTACAATTATTTCCATTCTGAAAGGTGAGAGGGGACTTGATTGAAGCTTGTGAGATCTCAAGGGGCCTTGACAGGGTGGATATGGACACGATGTTTCCTCTTGTGGGAGAATCTAGAACTAGGGGTCAATGTTCAAAGTCATAGTCAAAGTCGAGATTATTGTCAGATGCACAAATCCATGTGTGCACAGGCGCAATGAAAAACTTACTTGCAGCAGCATCACAGGCACATAGCATCAGATAAGCAGCATTTACAGAAATTATACACAATTTTTACAAGAAAGAACACAATTAGAACAAAAGACAAAACAAAATCCATTTTAGTGCAAAGTGGTCATAGTGTCGCTAAGCTGTAGTGATTAGGGTTCTGCCGGTTGGTTCAAGAACCGAATGGCTGAAGGGAAGTAGCTGTTCCTGAACCTGGTGGTGTGGGACTTCAGGCTTTTGTACCTCCTGCCCGATGGGAGCTGCGAGAAGATGGCACGGTCCGGATGGTGGGGATCTTTGATGATGGATGTTGCCTTCTTGAGGCGGCGCCTCCTGTAGATTCTCCCGATGGTGGGGAGGGATGTGCCCGTGATGTATTGGGCAGAGTCCACTACTCTCTGCAGCTTTTTACGTTCCTGCGCATTCGAATTGCCGTCCCAGACCATGATGCAACCGGTCAGGACACTTTCAACAGTACATCTGTAGAAGTTAGAATGTTCGGTGACAAGCTGAACCTCCTTAACCTTCTAAGAAAGTAAAGACGCTGGCAAGCTTTCCTTATGATTGCATCTATGTGTTGCGCCCAAAAGAGAGATGAGGTGAGTTTATTTCCTCTCTCAGGTTTTGGAAATGTCTTCCATAAAGAGCAGTGGAAAGCAGTGTTGTATTTTTAAGAGAGAAATAAATAGATTCATGATAAGCAAAAGAGTGAAAGGTTACCTGGGGAAAGCAGGAATGCAGAGCTGCGGGTGCGATCAGATAAATTGTAAATTTACTGAATGGCGAAGCTGGTCGAAGACCGAGTGCCTTATTCCTGCTCCGACTTTTGTCTGGTCATCTGCTTTCCAAGTGGACAATGGCAGACCTGTTTATTAAGTGCGACTGTCTGCTTTGCCAATAAGTTCCTTTATGCCCTTAACTGGCAAACAAAAATAGTGCAAGAGCAGCAGAAATCAACTGGAGCTCCTTTGGATAAAGTGAGGGTTAATCAGTCGCATTCCAAATACATTCAGGAATACTTAAACAGCTCTGCGTGTCTCTGGGTTCTGATTGAAGCCATTGATTGAACACCATTGGAGAGATCGATAAATGGTTCAACAATCAGCCCTGCCATTCATAAAGATGTGAGTGCAAGGGAAATGGCAGGAGTTATGTTCTATGGTGGAGATGCATCACCCCTGCTGATCCATCACTCCCAGTCTATACTGATCGAGTTAATCCCGACTGACCCATCACTCTCAGTCAATCCCTGCTTGCTACCCAGTCAAACTCATTGACTACAAACCAAGATTTTGGGAACGACCTCCATCTCTATTTCAGAAGCTCATGGTTTCATTCCACTCCAGAAACTCGCTGAAATATCTTCTGTTTATTGCAATGCCAATTAAATGGGATCAACATAGATTGGCATCTGGGTCAGCATGGACGAGTCGGGCCGAGGGACCTGTTTCCCTGCTCTATGACTCTCTAAGCTCTGTGGTAACCACAGGTCTGCTTCCTGCTCCTGACTGGGAGCTCAGAATGAGCAACAATGGCAGAGAAGCAGTTGGGTTGACAGCTGCCTCGTACGGTGACGTACTACACCCTCCCCCTGTCTGTCCCACTGAGAGACCGTGACCCTGAGTATCCAACTGTATGCAGCACAGATACATCCCTGTGTCTGGCACTGGCTGAACAACTAGGGTACAGAGACCACAGGAAAAGCTCTGTGGGATTTTAGCATGGGATTATATGGAGAGGAATTTTCCTCTTGTGGGGGAACCTTACGTATCATAGAACATAGAGCATAGCACAGTACGTCAGGGTAACAGGCCCTTTGGTCCATCATATCTGTGCTGACCATGATGCCAATTTAAACTGTTTACCTGCCTGCACATGGTTAATATCCCTCATTTCCTGCCTGTTCATGTGTCCGTCCAGATGTCTCTTAAACATTGCTATCGTATCTGCCTCCACCACCTCCCCTGGCAGCCCGTTCCAGGCACCCACTACTCTCTGTGTAAAAAAAAATTGTTCCGTAAATCTCCTTTAAATTTTCCCCCCTTTCACCTTAAAGCTATGCCCTCTAATATTTGACATTTCCACCCCGGAAAAAAGACTTTGACTGTCTATCCTATCTATGCCTCTTGTAATCTTATAAACTTCTATCGGGTCTCCCCTCGGCCTCCGACGCTCCAGAGAAAACAACCCAAGTTTGTCCAACCTCTCCTTGTAGCACATCCCTTCTAATCCAGGCAGCATCCTGGTGAACCTCTTCTGCACCCTCTCCAAAGCCTCCACATCCTTCCTGTAATGGGGCGATCAGAACTGGACACAAAATGTGGCCTGACCACAGTTTTATTCAGCTGCAACATATCTCTTATTCTCAACACCCTGACCGATGAAGGCAAGTATGCAGTACGCCTACTTTGCTGCCCTATCTACCTGTGTTGCTGCTTTCAAGGTGCTATGGACTTGCACATGTTGTATCTTTTATCTTTCGCGAACATCTTTATAACGTCCCCTACATTTAAGTTTAAATTATTTATTAATACTATACTATAGCAGGCACAAGTGACTTTACCCTTCGATAGGTTCTGAATCACAGACAATTATAGAAACTTGCACATGCCAGCCAATCCTTTGCCTCATCCCAGTTTCTAACCCAGTTTCCATTTCCTTGGATTCTCTTAGTACTGACAACCTATCAACCTTCACCTTGGATATAGAGTCATATAGAATGCAGACAGGGCCTTCAGCCCATCGAGTGTGTAGAAGCACACACTTACACCAATCCTACACTAATCCCATTTAATTGGTATTGGTATTTTTTGGTATTGGTTTATTATTGTCACTTGTACCGAGGTACAGTGAAAAACTTGTCTTTCATACCGATTGTACAGGTCAATTCATTACAGTGCAATTGCATCGAGTTAGTACAGAGTGTATTGATGTAGTACAGGTAAAGACAGTAACAGTACAGAGTAAAGTGTCACAGCTACAGAGAAAGTGCAGGGCAATAGGTGCAAGGTCACAACAAGGTAGATCGTGAGGTCAGAGTCCATCTCATTGTATAAGGGAACCTTTCAATAGTCTTATCATAGTGGGGTAGAAGCTGTCCTTAAGTCTGGTGTTACGTGCCCTCAGGCACCTGTATCTTCTACCTGATGGAAGAGGAGAGAAGAGAGAATGACCCGGGTGGGTGGGGTCTTTGATTATGCTGGCTGCTACACCAAGGCAGCGAGAGGTAAAGACAGAGTCCATGGAAGAGAGGGGCTGTGCCCTCAACTCTCTGCAGTTTCTTGCGGTCCTGGGCAGAGCAGTTGCCATACCAAGCTGTGATGCATCCAGATAGGATGCTTTCTATGTTGCATCGATAAAAGTTGGTGAATGTCAAAGAGGACAAACTGAATTTCTTTAGCCTCTTGAGGAAGTAGAGGCGCTGGTGAGCTTTCTTGGCCGTGGCATCTACGTGATTTGACCAGGACAGGCTGTTGGTGATGTTCACTCCCAGGAACTTGAAGGTCTCAACCCTCTCGACCTCATCACCGTTGATGTCGACAGGTGCATGTACACCGCCCCCTTTCCTGAAGTCAATGACCAGCTCTTTTGTTTTGTTGACATTGAGGGAAAGGTTGTTGTCATGACACCATGTCACTAAGCTCTCTATCTCCTTCCTGTACTCCGACTCATCGCTGTTTGAGATACGACCTACTATGGTGGAGTTTCTCCCCACATCCCCGTCAACTCCCCACAGATCCTCCCCCTCATCCACACACCAGGGACAATTTACAGCGGCCGATTAACCTACCAACCCGCGCACCTTTGGGATGTGGGAGGAAGCTGGAGCACCCGGGGGAAACCCACGCGGTCACAGGGAGGACGGGCAAACTCCACACAGCCAGCACCCAAGGTCAGGATCGGACCTGGGTCTCTGGAGCTGTGAGGCAGGGCCTCTACCAGCTGCGATATTGTGCCACCCTCCTGGAGGTACTGGCTGCTTTTAATATCTTTTACTCAAGTGATATTATGAGTTTCATCACAGAGTCATAGAGTCATACAGCACACAGCCTTTTGGCCCAGCTTGTCCATGCTGACCAAGTTGTCTGTCTGAGCTCGTCCAATTTGCCCTCGTTTGGCCCATATCACTCTAAATCTTTCCTATCTGTGTACCTGTCCAAATGTCTTTTAAATGTTGCAATTGTACCCGCCTCTACCACATCCTCTGGTGTGACGCTATTACAGCGCCAGCGACCCGGGTTCAATTCTGGCCACTGTCTGTAAAGAGTTTGTCCGTTTTCCCCATGTGTCTGTGTGGGTTTCCTCCGGGTGCTCCAGTTTCCACCCACATTCCAAAGACGTACGGGTTAGGAAGTTGTGGGCATGCTATGTTGGCACCGGAAGCGTGTCGACACTTGCGGGCTGCCCCCAGCACATTCTCAGTAACGCAAAAAGACGCATTTCACTGTGTGTTTCGAAGTACATGTGACCAATAAATAAATATCTTGTCTAATCTTGCGTCCTCTGTGTAGAAAATATTGCCCCTCAGATCCCTTTTAAATTTTTCCCCTCTCACCTTAAACTTATGCCCTCTAGTTTTAGACTCCCCTACCCTGGGGAAACACTGTGACCATCCACTTTATCTATGCCCCTCATGATTTTATAACCTCTATAAGGTCACCCCTCAGCCTTCTCCGCTCCAGGGAAAACATTCCCAATCTAGTCTCTCCTTATAACTCAAACTCTCTAGTCCCGGTAACATCCTTGTGAATCTTTTTTTTTCACCTTTTCCAGTTTAATGACATGCTTCCTATAGCAGAGTGACCAGAACTGTACGCAGTGCTCCGAATGTGGCTTTACCAACGTCTTGTACAGCTCCAGAGAGGGTGGAGTTGTACTTGAATGGTTGGAGGAACGAGGGACTACTGGAGACACAAGAGATTCTGCAGATGCTGCAATCTGGAGCAACAGACAAAAATGCTGGAGGAACTCAGCAGGTCAGGTGGCATCCATGGAGGGAAATAAATAGCTGACGTTTCGGGCCGAGACCCTTCATCAGGACTGGAAAGGAAGAGGGCAGAAGCCAGAATAAGAAGGTGGGGGGAGGGGGAGGAGCACACACAGGCAGAGAGGGGACAGGTGAGTTCAGGTGAGAGGGGAAGATAGTGGGTGGGGAAGGGGGAGAAGATGTAAGAAGCTGAGAGGTGACAGGTAGAAGAGGCTGAGGGCCCAAGAAGAAGGAATCCGGTAGGAGAGGGCAGTGGACCATGGAATAAAGGATAGAGGAGGGGAGGAGAGGAGATGGGCAGGTCATCAAGTGGGGGAAGGGAGCCACAGGAATAAGGGAAGACAAAGGAGTTGGGGGGGGGGTGGGGGGAGAAAAGAAGGGGTAGGGTTACTGGAAATTAGAGAAATCGATGTTGAGGCCATCAGGTTGGAGACTCCCAAGGCGGGATATGAGGTGTTGTTTCTCCAACCTGCATCTGGCCTCAATATGGCAGTAGAGGAGGCCGTGGACAGACATGTCAGTGCGGGAGCGGGATGTGGGATTGAAGTGGGTGGCCACCTGGCTGTTGCGGCGGACAGAGCGAAGGTGCTCGACGAAGCGGTCACCCAATCTGCGTCGGGTCTCACCGACGTACAAGAGGCCGCACTGGGAGCACCAGATGCCCCGGGCAACCTTGTGAGGCTGGTGTTGTGACTGATGGGTATTTTAGCATTTGGAAGTCTGATTCGCTCGGGTTTAAAAAGAGGCTCAGTGGTCAGTCGCTTGTTTGTGCAATATATATAAAGAACCAGATGACACCGAATAATTCGCAAAAGAACAAGAAGAGGAGAAATGAGGAGAACATTCTCAAGGGGGAGGGTGAGCAGCCAGAGGTCGTGGTGCACATTGGCACCAATGACATAGGTGGAAAGGGGGAAGACGTCCTGTGTAGTGAGTTAGGAAAGAGGCTGAAGAGCAGGACCTCGAACGTAGTAACCTCTGGATTACTCCTGGTGCCACGTGCTAGTCAGGACAGGAATAGAAAGAGAGAACAGATGAATGCGTGGCTGAGGAACTGGTGCAGGGGGCAGGGTTTCAGCTTCATGGATCATTGGAACCTCTTCTGGGGCAGGGGCGACCTGTACAAGAGGGACGGGTTGCACCTCAACTGGAGGGGAACCGATATCCTGGCCAGGAGGTTCGCCAGTGCTACTCGGGAGGATGTAAACTAGTTTGGCAGGGGGATTGGGCTACAGAGGAAGAAGGAGATAGCATAGGTCACAGCCATGATCTTATTAAATGGTGAAGTAGTCTGGAGACTCTGATGGACCCCATCCTGCTCTTAATTTTTATGTTTTGTAAGTTCATTTGCACGAAGGATAGGCCAAAAACAAGAGAAGGTGTAGAAAGGATTCACAAGGACGTTGCCGGGACTGGAGAGCTTAAGTCATAGGAGAGACTGGATAGGCTGGGACTGTTTTCCTTGGAGCGAGGGAGGCTCATAGAGCTTCACAAAATTATGAGAGGGTATATAAGGTTGGATGGTTCGCAGGGTAGGGGAGTCAAATACTAGAGGGCGTAGGTTTAAGTTGAGAGGGGAAAGATTAAAGGGACCTGAGGGGCAACTTTTTCACTCAGAGGGTGGTGGGCATGCGGGACCGAGCTGCCAGAGGAAGCGGTGGAGGGGTACAATAATGTTTAAAAGACATTTGGACAGGTACATGCACATGCAAAGTGTAGAGAGACATGGGCCAAGCTTAGATAGGCATCTTGGTCAGCATGGACGAGTTGGGGCTGAAGGGCCTGTTTCCCTGCTGTATGACTCTGTGACTCTCTGAATCTTTGTCGAGAGGCATCTCAAGGTGAGGAGTCGAAGGCTGTGTGTTTTCGGCTGCAGCTCTCCAAGGTGACACTTAATCTTCCCTGTCAGTGCAGATGTCCGCCAGTCTCTCAGTGTGGCTCAGAGACCACAGGTGTGAGACAAGAAGCTTCAGGCTTTTATTGGCAGGGCAGCTGGCACGTGGCCACCCTGGGACAGGTTGTAAATGAACAGGTCGGCAGCTTAACACAGAAGAGAAATCTCACCGAAAGGCAAGGTTTTAAATCTCATCAAATGGGAAATAAAAACAGGTCAAAAAACAGCGCACTCTTTGCACAGCCACATCAACAGTGTGGCAATCGTTCAAAAATGCCCCTCCCAGAGTGGGGCACTCCCTCCACACTGCCCCTCCCACACTGCCCCCTCCACACCGCCCCTACCACAGTGCTGAGCTCCCTCCACACCAAACCTCCCACTCTGCTGAGCTCCCTCCACACCACCCCTCCCACAGTGGGGGCACTCCCTCCACACCACCCCTCCACAGTGGGGCACTCCCTCCACACTGCCCCTCCCACACTGCCCCCCCTCCACACCGCCCCTCCCACAGTGGGGCACTCCCTCCACACCAAACCTCCCACCCTGCTGAGCTCCCTCCACACTGCCCCTCCCACAGCGCTCCCTCCACACCGCCCCTCCCACGGTGCTCCCTCCACACCGCCCCTCCCAGGGTGGGGCACTCCCTCCACACTGTCCCTCCCACAGTGCTGAGCTCCCTCCACACTGCCCCTCCCACAGTGGGGCACTCCCTCCACACCAAACTCCCACTCAGCGAGCTCCCTCCACACCGCTCCTCCCACAGCGCTCCCCTCCACACTGTCCCTCCCACAGTGCTGAGCTCCCCTCCACACTGCCCCTCCCACAGTGCTGAGCTCCCTCCACACCACCCCTCCCACAGCGGGGCACTCCCTCCACACCGCCCCTCCCACAGCGCTCCCTCCACACTGCCCCTCCCACAGTGCTGAGCTCCCTCCACACTGCCCCTCCCACCAGCGCTCCCTCCACACTGCCCCTCCCACAGCGCTCCCTCCACACTGCCCCTCCACAGTGCTGAGCTCCCTCCACACTGCCCCTCCCACAGTGCTGAGCTCCCCTCCACACTGCCCCTCCCACAGTGCTGAGCTCCCTCCACACTGCCCCTCCCACAGCGCTCCCCCCACACTTGCCCCTCCCACAGTGCTGAGCTCCCTCCACACTGCCCCTCCCACAGTGCTGAGCTCCCTCCACACTGCCCCTCCCACAGTGCTGAGCTCCCTCCACACTGCCTCTCCCACAGTGCTGAGCTCCCTCCACACCGCCCCACCCAACAGCGCTCCCTCCACACTGCCCCTCCCACAGCGCTCCCTCCACACCGCCCCTCCCACAGTGCTGAGCTCCCTCCACAGCAGGTTTCAATTATGCTGTTTAAATTGTGCAATAAAAACATGTCAAAAATGTAAGGAAAAGATCAGGTGACGTGTCTGCTACCCCGACCGGCGCACAGGTCAAGGTCATCTCCCTTCACCGTCACCACCTGCTGACTCTAATGAGGCTGCTTTTAGCAGAGTCTGTGTGTGAAATGAATATTGAACGAAAGTAAAGCACGATAATTGGATCTTGTTTGGGCAAACGCCACAGGGGCGCATTCGGAAGGTGTGCTTGCCTGAAGCTGTCCTTGGTGCTGTGTGGCCAGATGTGTGCAGATGTGGAGCGATTGTGGACGTAATGTGCAGGGGCGGCAGATAACAAGAATTTAACAGTGTCATGAATCTGGTGGGTAGGACATGAGATTGTGGGGGGAATAATATAGAAGAATAGTGTGGGATTAGTGAAAACGGGTGGTTGATGGTTAGCAGGGATTCAGTGGGCCGAAGAGCCTGTTTCTGTGCTGGATCTTTCTCTATGATTCTTTGGGCATTTCACAAAGACTCGCTTGCAATTGTGCTGAGCTTCCATGTCAGCGCTTCCCAAAACGTTTGCAGCCTGGGAACTACTCTTGCAGTGTGGTCACTGTTGGTTCTCCAGAGAAGCACGGAATAGAATTTTGCACACAGAGAGCTCCCACAAGCAGCCACAGGCCAGATCACGCTGGTGGCTCGCTGGAGTGTGTGTGTAACTTCATCCCAGGGAAGGTACAGACGATGCTGGAGGTCAGAGAAGGGGCATCTGACTCTCCACTCCGCCCCCGCCCGAGCAATACAGCACAGCATGGAAGCAGGCCCTTCGGCCCAACTGGTCCATGCCAACCAAGGTGCCACCTAAACTAGTCCCTTTTGCCTGTGTTTGGCCCATATCCCTCTAAACCTTTCCTATCCGTGTACCTGCCCAAATGCCTCATAAATGTTGTTATTGTAACTGCCTCGACTACTTTCTCTAGAAGCTCGTTCCATATATGCGCCACACTCCGGGTGAAGAAGTCGCCCCTCAGGTCCCTCTCACCTTAAACCTGTGCCCTCAAGTTTTTGGTTCCCTTTCCCTGGGGAAAAAGACTGAGTGCTGTCTATGCCCTTCATGATCTTATACACCTGATAAGGTCACCCCTCATTCTCCTACGCTCCAGGGAATAATGTTCTAGCCTGCCCAAAACTGAGGTCCTCGAGTCCTGGCAGCATCCTTATAAATCTTCTTTGACCTGAGTCAAATTGTCCGATTCTCTACAGCCACAGATGGTACGTCTAGCATGACTTATGTGTCTGTCAATCTTTATTAAGGTAAATGTTTAATTTTTACTTTTATTTTATTTTAATTAATATTAATTTGTTGCAGCTAATTATGTTTTAATTAATTTTATCATTTTGTATTTTTTTTATTAATAATCTTTAATGGCTTTAATTATTCATTATTTTTCTCTCTGTTGCTAAATGTCTCCAGTCATAGAACATAGAACATAGAACACTACAGCACAGTACAGGCCCTTCGGCCCACAATGTTGTGCCGACATTTTTTCCTGCGTCAAGATCTCTCTGCCCCTTCCCTCCCACATAGCTCCCCATTTCTCTATCATTCATGTGTCTATCTAAGACTGTCTTAAATCTCCCTTATGTATCTGTCCCCCACAACCTGAGCTGGGCTGAGAAGTGGCAGATAGGAGTTCAACCCAGAAAAGTGTGAAGTGATACACTTCGGGAGATCGAATTTGAAGGCAGAATACAAGGTTAATGGCAGGACTCCTGGCAGTGTGGAGGAACAGAGGGATCTTGGGGTCCATGTCCACAAGGTTGCTGTGCAGGTCGATCGGTTTGTTAAGAAGGCGTATGGTGTGTTGGCCTTCATTAGTCGGGGTATTGAGTTCAAAAGCCGTGAGGTGATGTTGCAGCTCGATAGAACTCTGGTCAGACCACACATGGAGTATTATGTTCAGTTCTGGTCACCTAGAACCATAGAACCATTGAAAACTACAGCACAGAAAACAGGCCATTCGGCCCTTCTAGTCTGTGCCGAAACATTATTCTGCTGGTCCCATTTACCTGCCCCCAGCCCATACCCCTCCAGACCTCTCTCGTCCATGTATCTATCCAACTTACTCTCAAAAGCTAAGAGCGAGCCCGCATTTACCACATCCGATGGCAGCCCATTCCACACTCCCACCACTCTCTGAGTGATGAAGTTCCCTCTAATGTTCCCCCTAAACCTTTCCCCTTTCACCCTAAAGCCATGTCCTCTCGTACTTCTCTCTCCTAATCTAGGTGGAAAGAGCCTACTTGCATTAACTCTGTCTATGCCCCTCATCATTTTGTAAACCTCTATCATATCTCCCCTCATTCTTCTCCGCTCCAAGGAATACAGTCCTAACATGCTCAATCTTTCCCTGTAACAACTCCTGAAGACCCGGCAACATTCTAATAAATCTCCTCTGCACTCTTTCAATCTTACTGACATCCTTCCTGTAGTTCGGCGACCAGAACTGCACACAATACTCCAAATTTGGTCTACCAATGACAACCTCACCAAAACATCCCAACTCCTATACTCAATACTTTGATTTATGAATGCCAGGATGCCAAAAGCCTTTTTTACAACCCTGTCTACCTGTGACTCTACTTTCAGGGAATTATGTATCTGAACTCCCAGATCCCTTTTTCCCTCCGCACTCTTCAGTGCCCTACCATTTACTGGGTATGTCCTCCCTTGATTTGTCCTTCCAAAATGCCACCCCTCACACTTGTCTGCATTAAATTACATCTGCCACTTTCTGGACCATTCTTCCATTTGGTCCAGATCCCTCTGCAAGCTTTGAAAGCCGTCCTCACTGTCCACTACAATCTTAGTGTCATCCGCAAACTTATTAATCCAATTTACCACATTATCGTCTAGATCATTGATATATACAACAAACAACAAAGGTCCCAACACAGATCCCTGAGGCACACCACTAGTCACAGGCCTCCAATCTGAGTAACAACCATCCACAACCACTCTCTGTCTTCTCCCACTCAGCCAATTTCGAATCCAGTTTACAACCTTTCCATGGATACCCATTGACTGAACCTTCTGAACTAATCTCCCATGTGGGACCTTGTCAAAGGCCTTACTAAAGTCCATGTAGGCAACATCCACAGCCTTACCTCCATCTACTTTCTTAGTGACCTTGTCAAAAAACTCCGCAAGATTCGTTAAAGACGATCTACCACGCACAAAGCCATGCTGACTATCCTTAATCAACCCTTGGCTGTCCAAATACTTATATGTCCTATTTCTCAGAACACCTTCCAATAATTTACCCACTACTGATGTCAGGCTCACTGGCCTGTAATTACCTGGTTTACTCTTTGAGCCTTTCTTAAACAATGGAACAACACGAGCTATCCTCCAGTCCTCTAGCACCGCACCCGTGGCTAAGGACATTTTAAATATATCTGCCAGGGCCCCTGCAATTTCTACACTAGTCTCTCTCAAGGTCCAAGGAAATATCTCGTCAGGCCCTGGGGATTTATCTACCTTTATTCGCTGTAAAGCATCAAGTACCTCCTCCTTTTTAATCTCTGTATGTTCCTCATTATAAGAAGGATGTGGAAGCTTTAGAGAGGGTGCAGAGGAGATTCACCAGGATGCTGCCTGGATTGGAGAGCATGTCTTATGAGGATAGGTTGAGTGAGCTGGGGCTTTTTTCTTTGGAGCGAAGGAGGATTAGAGGTGACTTGATAGAGGTGTACAAGATGATGAGGCTTAGATCGAGTGGACAGTCAGAGACTTTTTCCCAAGGCGACAATGGCTAACATGAGGGGACATAATTTTAAAGTGATTGGAGGAAGATATAAGGGGGATGTCAGGGGTAAGTTTTTTACACAGAGAGTGGTGGGTGCGTGGAACACACTGCCGGCAGAGGTTGTGGGGGCAGATACATTAGGGACATTTAAGAGACTCGTAGATAGACACATGAATGATAGAAAAATGGAGGGCTATGTGGGAGGGAAGGGTTAGATAGATCTTAGAGCAGGATGAAATGTCGGCACAACATTGTGGGCCGAAGGGCCTGTACTGTGCTGCAGTGTTCTATGTTCTATGGCATAATCTACCTGGATGGAACACAAACAAAGCTTTTTACTATATCTTGGTACACATGACAATAATAAACCAATACTAAATGGGATTCTTATGAATGGGCAAAAATCTCAGTCTGGATGTGATGGGCTGAAGGGCCTCTTTCTGTGCTGTGCGACTATGTTACCAGTCTGAATTCCAGCCGCCTGCCCAGCCTTTCCTCATAAGATAACCCGGGTATCAGTCCAGGCATAATTTGTTCATTCTGTACCCCTGTAAATTTGCTCGAGGTCTCCTCAGAACTGACTCTCCACCGCAATGTGGTGTCAGATTTGGTTTGCTGAAATCGTGTTGTTGATTCCAAAGTCAAAAGCATTAATGTAAATTGTGAGCAGTAATGGACCCAGCACTATTCTCTGTGGAACACCACCCACCTTACTGCACTGACATCCGTTTCCATTCACTCCCACACTCTGCAAACAAGCCATCAATTTATTCTCTCACATGTCCCCTGACTGCATTCTCTGATGGCAGTTGTCTGTCAGGGGATGCCTTATCAGCCTTCTGTATATCCAGATTAATTACTTTTACAGCTTTTCACTGTCTGCTCTCTCTGTTACTTTCACAAAACATCAACAGGGGTTGATCAAGCAAGGATTTCCTTAAGAAATCCATCATGAGACTTCCTTATTATGTTCTTCATTCCCCAATGATCTTCCATCTGCTCCTTTGTTTTCCTACAGAATTCCTACAAAGTGCTCAGAAATCTTTTTAAACCCTATGCTGGATGAGCCCAGCCCAGTATTGCATTCAGTTCGGGTCGTCCCATTACAGGAAGGATGTGGAGGCTTTGGAGAGGGTGTAGAGGAGGTTCACCAGGATGCTGCCTAGATTAGAGGTTGGACAAACTTGGGTTGTTTTCTCTGGCGTGGTGGAGGCCGAGGGGAGACCTGATAGAAGTTTATAAGATTATAGATAGACAGCCGGTATCTTTTTCCCAGGGCCAAAGTGTCCAGTACCAGAGGGCATGCATTTAAGGTGAGAGGGGGAAAGTTCAAAGGAGATGTGCGGGGAAAGTTTATTACACAGAGAGTGGTGGGTGCCTGGAATGTGCTGCCAGGGGTGGTGGTGGAGGCAGATACGATAGAGGTGTTTAAGAGGCTCTTAGATAGGCACATGGATGTGCAGAGAATGGGGGAATATGGAGATATTGGTCCTTCGGCCCAACTTGTCCATGCTGACCGAGATGTATATTTGAGCTCATCCAATTTGTCCACATTATGCCCATATCCCTTTAAACCTTTCCTATCCATGTACCTGTCCAAATGTCTTTTAAACACTAATTGTACCTGCCTCTACCACTTCCTCTGGCAGCTCGTTCCATATACCCACCACCTTCTGTGTGAAAAAGATTCTCCTCGGATCCCTTTTAAATCTTTCTCCACTCACCTTAAATCCATGTCCTCCAGCCTTAGACTCCCCTACCCCGGGGAAAAGACTGTGATCATCAACCTTATCTATGCCCCTCATGGTTTTATGCACCGCTAAAAGGTCACCCCTCAGCTCCAACGCTCCAGGGAAGACAGTCCCAGCCTATCCAGCCTCTCCTTGTAACTCAAGCCCTCCAGTCCTGGTAACATCCTCGTGAATCTTTTCTGTACTCTTTCCAGCTTGGTGACATCCTCTCAAAAGCCGGGTGACCAGAACTACACACAGCACTCCAAGTGTCTCACGAATGATTTGTACAGCTGTAACGTGACGTCCCAACTCCTGTACTCAGTGCCCTCACTGATGAAAGCAAGTGTGCCAAGTGTTTTCTTCACCAAAGCAATAGAAGTCAAAGTCGGGTTTATTGTTATCTGCACAAGTCCATGTGTGTGCAGGTGCAGTGAAAAACTTACTCGCAGCAGCATCACAGGCACATAGTATCGGAGGCACCATTCTGTCTCCCTGTGTTACTACTTTCAGGGAACTATTTAATATACAAGCATGGGCAATGATGCAAATAATGAAAAACGAGCAATGATACAGGTCTTTTGTTGAGTATTGTTTTAAATATTTTTCATCGTTGTTCAAAATTACTGTTTGTATGTATCATTGCCCAGCTTCAATTCATAGCTTCTCAAAGTCAGCTATTCTCAAATCTATGATCTGGTTTTTGTTATCTGCCTTCATCTGCTAACATCCTAAGCTTACCACATTATGGTTACCATTGTCTACATGGTCCTCTGTGTTTTCTACTCTTCGCAACCTATCATTGCGCACTCCCACATCCGATAATAGATCCAGTAATGGATCCAATAATAAATACATCGACTGTCCATTCCCCTCCACAGATGCTGCCTGACTCGCTGAGTTCCTTCAGCAGTTCATAACTTAGAGTACAGCACGGATACTGGCCCTTCAGCCCAACTAGTCCATGCCGACCACGGTGCCCACCCAGCTAGTCCCAATTTCCTGTGTTCAGCCCATATTCCTCTGAGCCCCCACCCCTCCATGTACCTCTCCAAGTGCTTCTGAAATGATACTGTTGTACCTGCCTTTTTCTCCCCTGTAATCTATAATAACCTTCTTTACGATGAACAACACCTCCTAATTTCATGTCATCTGCAAATTTACTGATCAAACCTTGTGCATTCGCATCTAAATCATTTGCATAAATAACGAATAACAAGGGTCCGGACACTGGCCCCTGCGGCACACCACTGGTCACTGGCCTCCATTCCGAGAAAGAGCCTTCAACCACCCCACTCTGCTTCCTACCTCCAAGCAAATTCCGAATCCACCCACCTAGGTCTCCCTGGATCCCATGAGACCCAACCTTCCAGACCACCCTACCATGCAGGACCTTGCTGAAGGCCTTGCTGAAGTCCAAATAGACAATATCCTCTGCCCTACTCTCATCTCCCTCTTTGGTTACTTCTCCAAAAAACTCCAAAAGGTTTGTCAAGAACGACTTTCCATGGGTAAAGCCATGCTGACTCCCTGATCAGACTCTGTCTTTTAAGATAATAAGATAAGATATTTATTAGTCACATGTACATTGAAACACACAATGAAATGCATCTTTTGTGTAGAGTGTTCTGGGGGCAGCCCGCAAGTGTCGCCACGCTTCTGGCGGCAACATAGCACGCCCACAATTTCCTAACCCGTACGTCTTTGGAATGTGGGAGGAAACCGGAGCACTCGGAGGAAACCCACGCAGACACGGGGAGAATGTACAAACTCCTTATGTTACGGACTCAGTGAAAGTCCCTTTAAGATAGAGAGTGTGTGTGTATGTGTGTGTGGGGCGTGCTTACGTC
Organism: Pristis pectinata; assembly: GCF_009764475.1. NCBI lineage: Eukaryota > Metazoa > Chordata > Chondrichthyes > Rhinopristiformes > Pristidae > Pristis > Pristis pectinata. The sequence continues at coordinate 7,386,063 of NC_067409.1, forward strand.
AATAGAAGATAAAGGACGTAATGACGTTGTTGAAGAAGAAGAAGAAGAGAGAGAGAGAAGGGAGAGAGACACCAGCCTGCTTGTTTTCTCTATCGATGGATGAGAAACAATAACTGTGTTTGCTACTGAAATCCATGTATGGAAGTTGGAAGTAATCCGGTGGAGTTCACTTTGTTGCTGACCTGTAGAAGGAAACAGGTATTTGTGTGTGGACGACCACGGTTCAGATGCTTTTCGGGGTGAGGAAGTCACTACCGAGTAAACACTGAAGTGTCGTTTGGGTTCCATCGTGGAACATTTGGATTTCGTATGTACTCTCTCTATGTTTTTCTACATCTACATCTTATCTTCAGACAACGGTGGTTGTTGAAGAAACCCTTGCTCATGTTTCACCTTATGGCTTGCGGAACTGAACTTTAAGAACCATTCCGGAACTGGGAGTTTTGGACTTTGTCACACACACACACGAAGAGTTTAGTTATGGGGTTAACGTTCGAGGTTTAACATTCTTGAATTCTAACATACTAACATTTTTTTTAACTTTTATTTTACGTATTATCATAAGTAGTGATTAATAAAATAGTTTTTAACACTGAATCATGCTCAGTGTGTTTCTTTTGTTGCTGGTTCGTGACAAAATTGGGGGCTCGTCCGGGATTGTACCCCAGATTGACGAGATTTGTTCGAGATTCAATCCAAAGATTTTTGAGGGAGGTCTGATAAATTCTTTTTAATTGGCTTGTGTGTGTGGAAACCAGCAGCAATGGATATTAAGGCATTTTTGGAGTCACCAACCCAAAAGGGATTGGAGGTGGCGAAAAAGGATGATTTGATAAAGATTGCTACAAGGCTAAACCTTACAGAAGTAAAGCAGTCTATGAGAAAGGCAGATATTCAGAGATTGATAGCTGGCCATTATGTGGAAAAGAAGGTGTTTGAGAAGGAAGTGTTAAAACAGTTTCCTGGCAGTGAAATAGCAATTTCTGAGGCACAGGTGCAGCTGGCAAAGATAGAAGCTGAACGAGAACAAACCCAGTTAAAGATAGAGGCTGAACGAGAGCAAAAGAGATTAGAGGCCGAACGAGAACAAAATAAATTAGAGGCCGAACGAGAGGAAAAGAGATTAGAGGCCGAACAAAAGAAATTAGAGACTGAACAAAAGCTAACTCAGATGAAGATAGAGGCTGATCTAGCAATGAAGCAGATGGAGTTGAAGAGGATGGAGCTGGATAGTGAGGAGAAGGAGAAACAGAGGCAGCATGAGTTACAAATGAAGCGTAGGAGTTCGGAATCTGATTCTGATGATGGTTTTTCAGCCAGCAGGGAGGTTCGATTAGTCCCTCCGTTTGAAGAAGATCAGGTTGATCAGTATTTCCAACATTTTGAAAAGGTTGCTGTGAGTTCAAACTGGCCAAGGAAAGGATGGGCTCTTATGGTACAGAGTGTGATTAAAGGTAAAGCTCAAAAAGCTTATTCTGCTTTGTCTGTTGAGGATGCAGCTGATTATACCAAGGTAAAACAAGCTATTTTGAAGGCCTATGAATTGGTCCCTGAGGCTTATAGACAAAAATTCAGAGACTTGAGGAAATCTGCAGATCAGACTTATATGGAATTTGCCAATGGAAAGAGAATATGTTTTGAACGATGGTGCCTGGCTAAAAATGTAGATGGGGATTACGATAAATTGACAGAATTGATACTGGTGGAAGACTTTAAAAGATGTGTTCCAGCTGAATTAACAACATATTTAAATGAAAAGGCAGTGGAAACTTTACAAGAAACTGCTAGGTTGGCAGATGATTATGCTTTAACCCATAAATCCAAATGGGGACAACTTAAAACCTTTCCAAAGAGTTACAAAGACAATCCAGGTAAACCGGAGATTAAATTGGGAGGTAATCAAAAAGGAAAGGATGAAAAGAAGCCAGGGCTGGAGAAACCTGTTGAGCGTACTTGTTATTACTGTAGGAAACCTGGCCACGTGATATCTAATTGTGCCCTTTTGAAGAAAAAGAAGGAAGCTGGGCCCAATGCTTGCTTTCAGGCAATTAAAAATCAAAAAGGTTCAGGAGATGCTGTTAAAGATCAGTCCTTGCAAGAGGGAAAAGCGGAGAAGTTGGAGGAGGTGAGAAAGGAATTCCGTTCGTATGTATCAGAGGGTTTTGTTTCACTGAATGATGAGTCACCCCAGGTGCCAGTGAAAATTCTTAGAGATACTGGGGCTAGTCAATCTCTCTTGCTGGACAGTGTTTTAAATTTTGGTGAAGAAAGTGACACTGGTGAAGTAAATCTAGTACGAGGCATTACAGGTGAGACCATGTCTGTCCCTTTTCACAGGGTGATTTTAAAGTCAAAGTTCGTAGAAGGACCAGTCGAGATAGGGATAAGACCTAGTTTGCCAGTGGAAGGAGTTTCTTTGTTATTGGGAAATGACCTTGCAAATGGAGAAAGTGATCCTGTGGTACGGTTAACAACCAAACCAAGGATTGATGAGTCTGAGAATGATCCAGATGTTTACCCATCATGTGCGGTGACTCGAGCTAGAGCTAAAGAATTAGCCAAGACAGACAGTCCGGTGCAGTCTGATGTGGTTCCTTGTGACAGTCCTAAACAGGAAGAAAATTATGATGCCCTTATCTGAGACTTTTCTGTCTTCACTGGAGGATCAACATCCTTATAGTGAGCCTGAATTTAAAGATTTGTCTTTGTCGAGGAAGGATTTTATGGTGGAACAGACAAAGGACCCTGAGTTGACAGAATTGAAAGAAAAAGCTCTCTCATGTGAGGAGATTGAGAAAGTGCCAACTGGATACTATGTCAAAAATGGAGTGTTAATGAGGAAATGGAGACCTCCTCATGTTCCTGTTACTGAGGAATGGGAAGTTATTCATCAGGTTGTTGTTCCAAAAGTTTATAGGGATGAGATTTTAAACCTGGCCCATAGTATGCCTTTGGGTGGTCATTTTGGTGTGAATAAAACTGTAGGGAAGATCTTGAAACAATTCTATTGGCCTGGTTTGAGAAAAGATGTGGTGATGTTTTGTCGAACCTGCCACACATGTCAGATGGTAGGTAAACCAAATCAAAAACCCCCTGTGGCTCCTTTGAAACCAATTCCTGCTTTTGGTGAACCCTTTTCGAAGGTGATTGTGGACTGTGTTGGTCCATTACCAAAGTCTAAGACTGGAAATCAGTATTTGTTAACCATCATGTGTGCCACTTCTAGATTTCCAGAGGCAATACCCCTTAGAAATATTAAGGCCAAGACGGTGTCAAAGGCTCTTGTAAAATTTTTTACCTTGTTTGGTTTGCCAAAAGAAATCCAATCTGATCAAGGTAGTAATTTTATGTCAAAAATTTTTCAACAAATAGTCTATGAGCTGGGAGCAAAGCAGATTGTATCATCTGCATATCACCCAGAATCTCAAGGAGCTCTGGAGAGATTTCATTCTACTCTCAAAAATATGCTGAAGACTTATTGCTTTGAAAACACCAAGGATTGGGACGAAGGTATCCATTTACTTTTGTTTGCCGTTAGAGAATCGATCCAGGAGTCAATAGGATTTAGTTCGTTTGAGCTTGTGTTTGGACATAGGGTGAGAGGACCTTTGGAGTTGTTAAGAGAGCAATGGGTTAATGAGGAAGTGCACTTGAGTCTGTTGGACTATGTCCAAAAATTTAAAACTCGGTTGGAGAGAGTCTGCCAGCTAGCGAGAGAGAATCTGAAAACAAGCCAGATAAGAATGAAGACATATTTTGATAGACGTGCTCGGCCTAGGACATTCGCAGTGGGGCAAAAGGTGTTGGTATTTTTCCCTAGCCAAAATAATCCCTTGCAAGCTCGTTTTTCTGGACCCTATGTTATTGAATCTCGAGTGACTGATCTAACATATATAATCAAAACACCAGATAGACGCAAGAAAACACAACTCTGTCATGTAAACATGCTAAAACCTTATTATGAGAGGGATTCAGTTGTGGCCTTGGTGGATGGTGAAAAGGTTGTTTCTAGAATGCCTGATGTTGATGTTGAGGAAGGCCAATTTAGACCAAATATTGTTCCATCGAAACTGAAAAACCAAAATATCATGGAGAACCTTGAAACGAAGTTGGACCATTTACAAGTTTCACAAAAACAACAGATGAGAGAATTAATTTTAAAATTTAAAAATCTGTTCCCAGATGTTCCAAACAGAACATCGATAATTACCCATGATGTTGATGTTGGGGATGCAAAACCAATCAAACAACACCCATATCGAATGAATGTGGAAAAAAGTAAACTTGTTGATCAGGAAATCAAATACATGTTGGAAAATGATATTATTAGACATTCTACTTCAAATTGGAGTTCGCCCTGTGTTATTGTACCTAAACCTGATGGAACTGTTAGATTTTGCACAGATTACAGGAAAGTGAATGCTGTAACAAAGTCAGATGCTTACCCTATTCCTAGAGTGGATGATTGCATAGACAGAGTGGGAAAGGCAAAATTTCTTACAAAGATTGACCTATTAAAAGGGTACTGGTGTGTTCCATTAACAGATAGAGGAAGGGAGATTTCAGCCTTTGTAACCCCTTCTGGATTGTATGAATACAATGTTTTGCCATTTGGAATGAAAAATGCTCCGGCAACATTTCAAAGAATTGTTACGGACTCAGTGAAAGTCCCTTTAAGATAGAGAGTGTGTGTGTATGTGTGTGTGGGGCGTGCTTACGTCAATAGAAGATAAAGGACGTAATGACGTTGTTGAAGAGGTTAGAAGAAGAAGGAGAGAGAGAGAGAGAGAAGGGAGAGAGACACCAGCCTGCTTGTTTTCTCTATCAATGGATGAGAAACAATAACTGTGTTTGCCACTGAAATCCATGTATGGAAGTTGGAAGTAATCCGGTGGAGTTCACTTTGTTGCTGACCTGTAGAAGGAAACAGGTACTTGTGTGTGGACGACCACGGTTCGGATGCTTTTCGGGGTGAGGAAGTCACTACCGAGTAAACACTGAAGTGTCGTTTGGGTTCCATCGTGGAACATTTGGATTTCGTATTTACTCTCTCTATGTTTTTCTACATCTACATCTTATCTTCAGACAACGGTGGTTGTTGAAGAAGCCCTTGCTCATGTTTCACCTTATGGCTTGCGGAACTGAACTTTAAGAACCATTCCGGAACTGGGAGTTTTGGACTTTGTCACACACACACACGAAGAGTTTAGTTTTGGGGTTAACGTTCGAGGTTTAACATTTTTGAATTCTAACATACTAACATTTTTACTTTTATTTTACGTATTATCATAAGTAGTGATTAATAAAATAGTTTTTAACACTGAATCATGCTCAGTGTGTTTCTTTTGTTGCTGGTTTGTGACAAAATTGGGGGCTCGTCCGGGATTTGAACCCGGGACCTCTCGCACCCCAATCAAAAGAGTGTGGAATCTGATTCTGATGATGGTTTTTCAGCCAGCAGGGAGGTTCGATTAGTCCCTCCGTTTGAAGAAGATCAGGTTGATCAGTATTTCCAACATTTTGAAAAGGTTGCTGTGAGTTCAAACTGGCCAAGGAAAGGATGGGCTCTTATGGTACAGAGTGTGATTAAAGGTAAAGCTCAAAAAGCTTATTCTGCTTTGTCTGTTGAGGATGCAGCTGATTATACCAAGGTAAAACAAGCTATATTGAAGGCCTATGAATTGGTCCCTGAGGCTTATAGACAAAAATTTAGAGACTTGAGGAAATCTGCAGATCAGACTTATATGGAATTTGCCAATGGAAAGAGAATATGTTTTGAACGATGGTGCCTGGCTAAAAATGTAGATGGGGATTACGATAAATTGACAGAATTGATACTGGTGGAAGACTTTAAAAGATGTGTTCCAGCTGAATTAACAACATATTTAAATGAAAAGGCAGTGGAAACTTTACAAGAAACTGCTAGGTTGGCAGATGATTATGCTTTAACCCATAAATCCAAATGGGGACAACCTAAAACCTTTCAAAAGAGTTACAAAGACAATCCAGGTAAACCGGAGATTAAATTGGGAGGTAATCAAAAAGGAAAGGATGAAAAGAAGCCAGGGCTGGAGAAACCTGTTGAGCGTACTTGTTATTACTGTAGGAAACCTGGTCACGTGATATCTAATTGTGCCCTTTTGAAGAAAAAGAAGGAAGCTGGGCCCAATGCTTGCTTTCAGGCAATTAAAAATCAAAAAGGTTTAGGAGATGCTGTTAAAGATCAGTCCTTGCAAGAGGTAAAAGCGGAAAAGTTGGAGGAGGTGAGAAAAGAATTCCGTTCGTATGTATCAGAGGGTTTTGGTTCACTGAATGATGAGTCACCCCAGGTGCCAGTGAAAATTCTTAGAGATACTGGGGCTAGTCAATCTCTCTTGCTGGACAGTGTTTTAAATTTTGGTGAAGAAAGTGACACTGGTGAAGTAAATCTAGTACGAGGCGTTACAGGTGACACCATGTCTGTCCCTTTTCACAGGGTGATTTTAAAGTCAAAGTTTGTAGAAGGACCAGTTGAGATAGGGATAGGACCTAGTTTGCCAGTGGAAGGAGTTTCTTTGTTATTGGGAAATGACCTTGCAGATGGAGAAATTGTTCCTGTGGTACAGTTAACGATCAAACCAAGGATTGATGAGTCTGAGAATGATCCAGATGTTTACCCATCATGTGCGGTGACTCGAGCTAGAGCTAGAGAATTAGCCAAGACAGACAGTCCGATGCAGTCTGATGTGGTTCCTTGTGACAGTCCTAAACAGGAAGAAAATTTTGATGCCTTATCTGAGACTTTTCTGTCTTCACTGGAGGATCAACATCCTTACAGTGAGCCTGAATTTAAAGATTTGTCTTTGTCAAGGAAGGATTTTATGGTGGAACAGACAAAGGACCCTGAGTTGACAGAATTGAAAGAAAAAGCTCTCTCATGTGAGGAGATTGAAAAAGTGCCAACTGGATATTATGTCAAAAATGGAGTGTTAATGAGGAAATGGAGACCTCCCCATGTCCAAAAATTTAAAACTCGGTTGGAGAGAGTCTGCCAGCTAGTGAGAGAGAATCTGAAAACAAGCCAGATAAGAATGAAGACATATTTTGATAGATGTGCTCGGCCTAGGACATTCGCAGTGGGGCAAAAGGTGTTGGTATTTTTCCCTAGCCAAAATAATCCCTTGCAAGCTCGTTTTTCTGGACCCTATGTTATTGAATCTCGAGTGACTGATCTAACATATATAATCAAAACACCAGATAGACGCAAGAAAACACAACTCTGTCACGTAAACATGCTAAAACCTTATTATGAGAGGGATTCAGTTGTGGCCTTGGTGGATGGTGTAAAGGTTGTTTCTAGAATGCATGATGTTGATGTTGGGGATGCAAAACCAATCAAACAACACCCATATCGAATGAATGTGGAAAAAAGTAAACTTGTTGATCAGGAAATAAAATACATGCTGGAAAATGATATTATTAGACATTCTACTTCAAATTGGAGTTCGCCCTGTGTTATTGTACCTAAACCTGATGGAACTGTTAGATTTTGCGCAGATTACAGGAAAGTGAATGCTGTAACAAAGTCAGATGCTTACCCTATTCCTAGGGTGGATGATTGCATAGACAGAGTGGGAAAGGCAAAATTTCTTACAAAGATTGACCTATTAAAAGGGTACTGGTGTGTTCCATTAACAGATAGAGGAAGGGAGATTTCAGCCTTTGTAACCCCTTCTGGATTGTATGAATACAATGTTTTGCCATTTGGAATGAAAAATGCTCCGGCAACATTTCAAAGAATGATTAATTCAGTGATTCATGGGTTAAAACATACAGATGCCTACATTGACGACTTAGTGACTGGGAATGATACTTGGGAAGATCACATCTCTGCGTTAGAAAGGTTGTTTGAAAGACTTTCCAAGGCTAACCTTACAGTTAACTTGGCTAAAAGTGAATTTGGCCGTGCCACTGTGACGTATCTTGGGTATGTTGTAGGTCAAGGCAAGCAAGCTCCTGTTCAGGCAAAAGTTCAAGCAATATCTGAGTTCCCTATTCCCACAGGTACGAGGACTGTTAAAAGATTTTTGGGAATGGTTGGATATTATCGAAAATTTTGTAAAAATTTTGCTGATATTGCTCTTCCCCTAACTAATCTTCTGAAGAAGGGAGTAAAGTTTGTTTGGACAGATTCTTGTCAAGAAGCATTTGAGAAGCTGAAAGCCATTTTATGCTACCATCCTGTGCTCAGAACACCTGACTTTGAAAAGCCATTTTCATTAGCAGTAGATGCCAGTGATGAAGCTGCAGGAGCTGTGTTGTTGCAGAAGGGTGACCTTGATGATATTGACCATCCTGTAGCTTACTTTTCAAAGAAATTTAATGAGCATCAAAAGAATTATTCCACCATAGAGAAAGAATTACTGTCGCTTGTTTTAGCCTTGCAACATTTCAGTGTATATGTTTGCACCGCTCAGAAACCATTGACTGTGTATACAGATCATAACCCATTGGTGTTTCTGAGCCGAGTCAAAAACAAGAACAGAAGGCTGTTAAACTGGAGTTTAATTTTGCAAGAGTTTGATCTCATGATAACTCACATTAAAGGCAAAGATAATGTGATTGCTGATTGTCTTTCCCGATGTTAAATGGGAAACATTTATCTGTACTAATCTGATAGTCTGTAGTTGTGTAGCATGATAATTATTAACATTACTAACTGTATGCGCGGTTAAAATTTTCTTGGGAAAATTTTTTTTTAGGTGGGAGGTGTTACGGACTCAGTGAAAGTCCCTTTAAGATAGAGAGTGTGTGTGTATGTGTGTGTGGGGCGTGCTTACGTCAATAGAAGATAAAGGACGTAATGACGTTGTTGAAGAAGAAGAAGAAGAGAGAGAGAGAAGGGAGAGAGACACCAGCCTGCTTGTTTTCTCTATCGATGGATGAGAAACAATAACTGTGTTTGCCACTGAAATCCATGTATGGAAGTTGGAAGTAATCCGGTGGAGTTCACTTTGTTGCTGACCTGTAGAAGGAAACAGGTATTTGTGTGTGGACGACCACGGTTCGGATGCTTTTCGGGGTGAGGAAGTCACTACCGAGTAAACACTGAAGTGTCGTTTGGGTTCCATCGTGGAACATTTGGATTTCGTATGTACTCTCTCTATGTTTTTCTACATCTACATCTTATCTTCAGACAACGGTGGTTGTTGAAGAAGAAGCCCTTGCTCATGTTTCACCTTATGGCTTGCGGAACTGAACTTTAAGAACCATTCAGGAACTGGGAGTTTTGGACTTTGTCACACACACACACGAAGAGTTTAGTTTTGGGGTTAACGTTCGAGGTTTAACATTCTTGAATTCTAACATACTAACATTTTTTTTAACTTTTATTTTACGTATTATCATAAGTAGTGATTAATAAAATAGTTTTTAACACTGAATCATGCTCAGTGTGTTTCTTTTGTTGCTGGTTCGTGACACTTACAGACAACGGCAGGAATTGAACCCTTGTCGTTGGCGCTGTAAAGTGTTATGCTAACCACTACACTACCATGCCCGCCCACAGATTCCAGCATCTTCAGTCTCTTGTGTCTCCAATAATAAATCCATCCTATCTGGGTTTATCATATATTGGTTTACAATGATTCCTGAGCACTTTGTAGGAATTCTATTCCCTTGTGCCTTTTCTGACTAATTAATCTCATGGAGTTACACAGAGTGGCATACCACTTAGTACTGCTGCCTCACAACTCAAGTTACCCAGGTTCAATCCTGACCATAGGTGTTGTCCGTGTGGACGTTCTCCCTGTGACTGTGTGCATTTCCCCAGATGCTCCTCTTTCCTCCCACATCCCTAAGACACACTAGTAGGTTAACTGGCTGCCAAGTGTTGGTGTCAAAAGAAGTGAAAGGGAGTTGATGAGCATGAGAGAGAACAGGACAGGGAAATAAGCTGGAGAGATGGGTCTGATTGTTGGCACCAGTATAGACTCGATGGGCCGAACGCCTTCCTTTGAAATAAGATTAGGTTTCTCACGAAGTTGACTGAATATTGCTATGTCAGTCCTCGGCCTCCTCCACTGCCAGGGGAATTCCAAGCGCAAACTGGAGGAACAGCACCTCATTTTCCGTCTTGGAACCTTGCAGCCCGACGGCATGAACATTGAATTCTCCCACTTTAGGTAATCCCCACCCCCCTTCCCCACACCCCCCCCCCACCATGCTTCTTCCCCTCTTCCCTTTCCTAGCCTTCCTTTCTCTCCTTACCTTTGACCCATCCCCTGGTGGATCTGCTCTCCCCTCCTCCCCCACACCTCCCTATCACTATCTCTTACCTGCGTCTACCTATCACCTCCCTGTGCCCAGCCCACCTCCCCTCTTTTGCCCACCTATCACTGCTCTGCCTTTCCCCCCTATATATTGGGCTTCCCCTTTTCCTATCTTCAGTCCTGAAGAAGGGTCCTGACCCGAAACGTTGACCGCCTGCTTTGCTCCACGGATGCTGCCTGGCCTGCTGAGTTGCTCCAGCATCATCGTGTTTTTCATCTGGATCCCAGCATCTGCGGTCCTTTGGTTCTCGAACATTTCTTCCTCTGCTTCCCTTCCTTGTAGAGAAGGCCGACTTGTGTGACTGTTCCTTTACTGCCTTTCGTACATTTTAATAGATTTAATTGCTTCATCTATTGCTATGATGCTGCCTCTAATAAACACTGCTGCCTCACCTCCCCCTTTCCAACCTTTCTACATGATTCTCAACCTGTAATGCTTCACTTCCCAGCTGTGAATTTCCTGCAGCCTTGTCTCAGAAAACCCTGCTGGGTTGTATGTGCTTTCAAACGTTGGTATCTTCTGCCTGATGTGAGGGGGGAGAAGAGAGAACTTCCAGGGTGGGAGGGGCCCTTGATTATGTTGGCTGCTTTCCCGAGGCAGCGGGAAGTGTAGACGGAGTCCTTGGAGGGGAGGCTGGTTTCCGTGATGGTCTGGGCTGCGATCCCAACTCTCTGCACTTTCTTGCAGTCTCAGGCAGAGCAGTTGCTGTACCAAGCCGTGATGCTTCCGTGATACAGGAGCCTGAGGGCACGTACCACCAGACTTAAGGACAGCTTCTATCCCACGGTGATAAGACTATTGAACGGTTCTGTTATATAATGGGATGGACTATGATCTCACGATCTACCTTGTTGTGTCCTTGCACTTTCTCTGTAGCTGTGACACTTTACTCTGTACTGTTATTGTTTTTACCTGTACTATCTCAATGCACTCTGTACTAACCCAATGTAACTGCACTGTGTAATGAATTGACCTGTACGATCGGTATGCAAGACAAGTTTTTCATTGTACCTCGGTACAAGTGACAATAATAAACCAATACCAATACTAAGTAGATAGGATACTTTCAATGGTGCATCTGTAAAAGTTGGTGAGAGTCACTGGGGACATGCCAAATTTCCTTAAATGATTTTTAAATGTGTTTGTGATCATTATAAACATGTTTGCACCTGATTTTTAGTTTTACTTCCAGTGGTTTTCAAGTATCTCAGAGATAGTTATAGCCTTTAAAGGGCCTCCTGGTTTTATGGGACAAAGGACTCTGCCCACCTTCCTTTGCCTCCTGTCAAAGGCTGTCGGGTGTTCTGTGGGCGGGGCCTCAGAAGGTGGAGCAACTGAGGCCTGGTTGGCACTGAGGCCTTGCCACGTTTCACTGCCTGTCTCCCAGGAGTCAGCTCGATTGGCCAGGGTAAGCATAGATCGAATGGGGCCGCGGGTCAAGTTTATGGTCCTGTGCACAACTACGGTGAGGTACAGGTACAGTGAAAAATGTGCTTGCAGCAGCATCACAGGCAGGTGGGTACAGACAACGCACAGAATATAAATGATACATAAAATTAAACCATCCAGTGGAGGAAAATCGACTGTGCAAAAGCAAGACCTCACTGCAAAAAAAAAGAGGCAGAATTAAAGACAAGTTCACGGCAGTGCGAGAGGTGGTCAGTAGTGTTCTGTTGCTGAGGTAGGGTTGGGGTTATGCACAGGTGCAGTGAAAAACTTACTTGCAGCAGCAACACAGGCACATAGCATCAGAGACACAGCCTTCACAAGAAAAACATAAATTTTACAAAATTATACACATGAATGATAGAGAAATGGAGGCTATGTGGGAGGGAAGATCTTAGAGCAGGATAAAATATCGGCACAACATTGTGGGCCGAAGGGCCTGTACTGTGCTGTAGTGTTCTAAGTTCTATGTTCTATGTTCTAAACCGTAGTGATTGGGGTTGTGCCGGTTGGTTCAAGAACCGAATGGTTGAAGGGGAGTAGCTGTTCTTGATGAAAAACGCAACGACGTGGAGGGACTCAGCAGGCCAGGCAGCGTCCATGGAGAAAAGCAGGCGGTCAACGTTTCAGGTCAGGACCCTTGCTGCCTGGTCTGCTGAGTTCCTCCAGCATCCTTCTGGATTCCAGCATCTGCAGTCCTTTGTTTCTCTAGTAGCTGTTCCTGAACCTGGTGGTGTGGGACTTCAGGCTTCTGTACCTCCTGCCCGATGGTAGCAGCGAGAAGATGGCACGGCCCAGATGGTGGGGATCTTTGATGATGGATGTTGCTCTCTGGAGGCAGTGCCTCCTGCAGATACTACCGATGGTGGGGAGGGATGTGCCCGTGATGTATTGGGCTGAGTCTACTGCTCTCTGCAGCTCCCATGCGTTGGAATTGCCGTACCAGGCCGTGATGTAATCAGTAGCTCAGTTTGGCCCAATCATGCTGTGTCCTCCCCCCATTTCTCTCACTTCTGATCGAAGACTCTCATCCCTCTCTGAACCGAAATCCTTCCCCGAGCCCGATGGGAACAGAGTGGAACTCGGAGGATGGACTGCATACATGTTCCAAATCTGAAGTCAGCAGAATAAAGGGTGTAGATGTGTGTGGTGCGGATCTGTTCCGGATGGATCGCATCCATCTGCTGAGGCATCTGGCTCACTCTTTGTCGCATCAAATCCTTGGCAGGTTGTGTGAAAATTTATGCATTGTTCGTTGCAAATGAAAATGCTCGGGGACGACTGTAGCCTCACATAAACACATCGTCGGGGGACGACTGTAGCCTCACATAAACACATCGTTTCCGTCGTGATCCGTGTTCGAATGCACATATTGGCGCCCAGCCTTTCCATTTTAAAACCATGTCTTGTCCTCCCCTCTGTCTGTAAGTTTCTTCAGTTCAACTACCATGCATGCCTCCAATTCTCAGTTCGTGCACCCTATGGGATACTGAGAGGCCTGATTGTCATGGTTCTGAGTGCTGGCCCGCGATTCGGCTCCATTGATGTTGCCTTGTTGTGGTAGCACATGGGATTCCATGCTCCACTAATCACTTTACGACACCACCTGAGCCCCATCAGGAGACTAGCATAAGAACCCTGGTTTCACCAGCACCAGTTGCCAGAGTATTGGTCAATCCTTGGGTATACTTTATCTCCTGGCTGCTTTGAGCTGGCAACTCTAGAGCTGTCCTGGTTTTGCTGTTTTTCCTAGGCTATCCTGTTTCTGTCTCAGGACTCTGCCTCAGAGTCCTGAGGCAAGACTCCTCCTGGTTGCTGCCTGTGTTCAGTTCGAGGAAAGCATCCTGACTCCAGTCTCGTCCTGGTGTTCTGCATTTGGGTTCCCTGCAATCTTGCTGGTTGCTTGACATAGTGATGTGGATGTGGAGAAGATGTTTCCATTAGTAGGAGAGTCTAGGATCTGAGGGCACAGCCTCAGAATAAAGGGAACTCCCTTTAGAACTGAGATGAGGAGGAATTTCTTCCACCAGAGGGTGGAGAATCGTGGAATCCGCTCCCGTGGAGGGCTGTGGAGGCCAAGTCACTGCGTGTATTTAAGGTTCTTGATTGGTAAGGGGGTTGAGGGTTCCAGAGAGAATGGGGTTGAAAAAAATCAGCCATGATTAAATGGTGGAGCAGACTCAATGGGCCGAATGGCCTAATCCTGCTCCTATATCTTGTGGTGCTCTCACTCTCAAACCTGCCTCTTGGACTGAGCTTTCACATCTTCAGGTGTCTTGGGCAAACACTCCAGTGGAGCACCAAAGTCTTGCTTTTACAATGAATTACATTCTGGAGTTTCATCAAATGTTTTCAGGTGGAGAAACCAAGTCTTTTCACAGGTTTGAATTATGACAGGAAGCAACAGAGAAACTATTGCCTAAGGTTCCTCAAATCGATGGATCCCAAACATTAGACACAACCTTTACCATTACCCAGACTATTACCTGGAATCATCCACCCTCTGTTGCACTAAACATACTGTACAGTGTGTGTTATAAACTGTCTTTGAAATACATGTCCATTATTTGGTATTGGTTTATTATTGTCACTTGTACTGAGGTACAGTGAAAAACTTGCATACTATTTGTACAGATCAATTCATTACACAGTGCATTGAGGTAGTACAGGGTAAAAACAATAACAGCATACTGAGTAAAGTGTCACAGCTACAGGGAAGTGCATTGCAGGTAGACAATAAGGTGCAAGGTCAAACAAGGTAGATTGTGAGGTCAAGAGTCCATCTCATCGTATAAGGGAACCATTCAATAGTCTTATCACTGTGGGATAGAAGCTGTCCTTAAGCCTGGTGGTACCTGCCCTCAGGCTCCTATATCTTCTACCTGATGGAAGAGGAGAAGAGAGAATGACCTGGGTGGGTGGGGTCTTTGATTATGCTGGCTGCTTCACCAAGGCAGCGAGAGGTATAGACAGAGTTCATTGGAGTGGAGGCTGGTTTCCGTAATGTGCTGGGCTGTGTCCACGACTGTCTGCAGTTTCTTGCGGTCCCGGGCAGAGCAGTTGCCATATTGAATTTAGGAAGCTGAGGTTGGTGCATTGTTGGCACGATATAGCACATTTACATGGAACATAGAATATTAAACGGTACAGCAACACAACAACAAAATTGGCCTTGGGCCAAAGGTTCTCTGTTGCTTCTCATTGTCATCTGAACCAGTGAAAAGATTTCTTGTGTCTCCATAGAACAGTACAGCACAGGAACAGGCCCTGTTGACAGGCCGACTAGAGGGAATGCCATGTTAGATCTAGTTTTAGGAAATGAACCGGGACAGGTGAAGGATCTATTGGTGGGTGAGCATTTGGGGGACAGTGACCATTGCTCCATAACCTTTAAAATTGTCATGGACAGGGACAGGTGCAGAGAGGACAAGAGGTTTTTCAATTGGGGAAGGGCGAACTATGAGGCTATAAGGAGAGAACTTGGGAGTGTAAATTGGGATGTCCTTTTTGAAGGAAAATGTACCATGGGGATGTGGTCGATATTCAGGGATCTTATGCAGGATGTTAGGGATAAATATGTCCTGGTGAGGCAGAGAAGGAATGGCAGAGTGAAGGAACCGTGGGTGACGAGAGAGGTGGAACGACTTGTTAGGGAGAAGAAGGTAGCATACGTGAGGTATAAGCAGCAAGGTTCAGACAGGGCCCGTGAGGAATATAGGGTAGCGAGGAAGGAACTTAAGAAAGGGCTGAGGAGAGCTAGAAGGGGACATGAAAAGGCGTTGGCTAGTAGGGTTAAGGAAAATCCCAAGGCCTTTTTCAAGTACGTGAAGGGTAGGAGGATGGCTAGGGTGAAGGTAGGTCCGATTAAGGACAAAGGTGGGAGAATTTGCCTGGAGGCGGCGGAAGTGGGTGAAGTTCTGAATGAGTACTTCTCTTCGGTATTCACCAGGGAGAGGGGTCTTGATGACGCGGAAGGGAGTGCTGGTAGGGGTAATGTTCTCGAAGTTGTTGATATCAAGAGAGAGGATGTGTTGAAGTTGTTAAATAATATTAAGACAGATAAATCTCTGGGGCCTGACGGGATTTTCCCCAGGCTGCTTCGAGAGGCTAGGGAGGAGATTGCTGAACCGCTGGTAAGGATCTTTGAGTCCTCGTTGTCTACGGGGGTGGTGCAGGAAGATTGGAGGGTTGCGAATGTGGTCCCCTTGTTCAAAAAAGGTAATAGGGATAGGCCAGGGAATTATAGACCGGTGAGTCTCACGTCTGTGGTGGGTAAGCTGTTAGAAAGGATTCTAAGGGATAGGATTTATGAACACCTAGAGAATCATGGACTGATTAGGGACAGCCAGCATGGATTTGTGAAGGGAAGATCTTGCCTCACAAGCCTGATAGAGTTCTTTGAGGAGGTGACCAGGAAGATTGATGAGGGCAGTGAGGTGGATGTGGTTTACATGGATTTTAGTAAGGCATTTGATAAGGTTCCTCATGGTAGGCTTCTTCAGAAGGTCAGAGGCCAAGGGATCCAAGGAAGCTTGGCTGTGTGGATTAGGAATTGGCTTGCATGTAGAAAGCAGAGGGTTGTGGTGGAAGGAGTGCCCTCGGATTGGAAGGCAGTGACTAGTGGTGTCCCGCAGGGATCGGTTCTGGGACCTCTACTTTTTGTGATATTTATAGATGACTTAGATGAGGGGGTGGAGGGCTGGGTTAGTAAGTTTGCGGACGACACTAAGATAGGTGGTGTTGTGGATAGTGTGGAGGGCTGTCGGAGCTTACAGAGGGATATTGATAGGATGCAGAGCTGGGCTGACAAGTGGCAGATAGAGTTCAATCCGGAGAAGTGTGAGGTGGTACACTTTGGAAGGACAAACTCCAGGGCAGAGTACAGGGTAAACGGCAAGGTACTTGGCAGTGTGGAGGAGCAGAGGGATCTGGGGGTTCATATTCACAGTTCTTTGAAAGTTGCCTCACAGGTGGAAAGAGCAGTTAAGAAGGCCAATGGGATGTTGGCTTTCATAAGTCGCGGGATTGAGTTTAAGAGCCGCGAGGTTATGATGCAGCTTTACAAAACTCTAGTTAGGCCACATTTAGAGTACTGTGTTCAGTTCTGGTCGCTTCATTATAGGAAGGATGTGGAGGCATTGAAGAGGGTGCAGAGGAGATTTACCAGGATGCTGCCTGGATTGGAGGGTATTGAATATGAGGAGAGGCTTAAGGTGCTAGGGCTTTATTTACTGGAAAGGAGAAGGATGAAAGGAGACATGATAGAGGTATATAAAATATTGAGAGGAATAGATAGAGTAGACAGTCAGCGCCTCCTTCCCAGGGCACCAATGCTCAAGACGAGAGGTCATGGCTTTAAGGTTATGGGTGGGAGGTTCAGGGGAGATGTCAGAGGGAGGTTTTTCACCCAGAGAGTGGTTGGTGCATGGAATGCGCTGCCTGGGGTGGTGGTGGAGGCAGATACATTGAACAGGTTCAAGAGCTTGTTGGATAGGCATATGGAGGAATGTGAGATAGAGGGATATGTGGGAGGAAGGGGTTAGGTAGTGTGAGGGTGGTCTGATGGACGGCACGACACGGTGGGCCGAAGGGCCCGTTTTGTGCTGTATGGTTCTATGGTTCAGCCCACAACGTCTGTGCTGAACACGATGCCAAATTAAACTAAATCTCTTCTGATATGCCTGCATATGATCCATATTCCTCCACTCCCTGCATATTCGTGTGCCTATCCAACAGCCTCTTAAACGCCATTATCTATTTAGGGATGGGAGTGTGAGAGAGAAGGAAAGAGTGGGTGATAATTGAGATGGGAAAGTTGGCATGGCTATGGGCAAAGAGTTGCAGATGCAGATATTGGACAAACAATCTGCTGGAGGTACTCAGCAGCATCTGTGAGGGGAAAGGAGCTGTCAGCTCGAAAACCCGCATCAGAATGACAATCTGACAATCCCTTCCCCCCCCCCCCCCCCAAAAATGCTGCTCAACCACTGAGTTCCTCCAGCAGATTGTCTGTCGATGGGGAAAGAGTAGGTGGGAGTGCGATGGTTTGGATGGGTCCTTCAGAACACGGGAGCCATTGGACCAACAGCATGAAAATGAGAAAAGACAGAAACACAAATGGAGGTTTATGTGTTGATTTATGATTTATGTCTACATGGGGTCATAGAGTTATACAGCACGGAAACAGGACCTTCGGCCCAACTGGTCCATGCCAACCATGGTGGCCACCAAGTTCGTCCCGTTTGGCCCATATCCCTCTAAACCTTTCCTATCCATGTACATGGAACACAGAACATTACAGCGCAGTACAGGCTCTTCGGCCCACGATGTTGTGCTGACATTTTATCCTGCTCTAAGATCTATCTAACCCTTCCCTCCCATTTTTCAATCATTCAGTCAGATAGCCCTCCATTTTTCAATCATTCATGTGGCTACCTAAGAGTCTCTTAAATGTATCTGCCCCCACAACCTCTGCCGGCAGTGCGTTCCACGCACCCACCACTCCCTGTGTAAAACACTTACTCCTGACATCCCCCTTATACCTTCCTCCAATCACCTTAAAATTATGCCCCCTCGTGTTAGCCTCGTGTACCTGTCCAAATGTCTTTTGGATACCTGCTCCAATGACTTTCTCAGGTAGCTAGCTCCAGATACAAACCACCCTCTGCGTGAAGAAGTTACCCCTCAGTTCCCTTTTAAATCTTCCCCCTTTCACCCTAAACCCATGCCCTCTAGTTTTTGGTTCCCCTTCCCTGGGAAAAAGACTGTGTGCGTTCACCCTATCTTTACCCCTCATGATGTTATGAGGTCACCCCTCAGTCTCCTACGCTCCAAGGAATAAAGTCCTAGCCTGTCCAACCCCTAGTCCCTCGAGTCCTGGCAACATCCTTGTAAATCTTCCCTGCACTCTTTCCAGTTTAATGATGCCTTTCACATGGACATCTATTGGTGGAGCAGAGATTAATTTCCTCCAGGGGTTCTAAAAGAAAACTCCATGGAATGGTGGGTGTCTCTTTAAGTGTTGTGTTCCTTTAAGATGCTCTTGAATCCAACATCAATTCTGTGTTTTCTCCAAGCAGCTGGTGGCTTTTCCGGAGGTTTTGCTGCTCCAGTTGCTTGGTTATGACTTGACACTCCAAGCTCTCGTGCGCTCCAAGGCGGAGTACAGATGGAGTGGGCCGCTGTTGTCAGCTTGTGTGTGGATGCTGGTTGGCTTCTTTGGAAGTGTCGAGCTCAGCTCGTCAAACCCTTTATCTGCAGCTCGAGCTTTCTGAGAACTGCTACTGCTTTCATCTACTGCCAAGTGTGTGTTCTGCAAGAGAAAGGGCTGAGGAAATTTGGTGGGGATGGTTAATTTACAGAACTAGATGTCCACAGGCCTGGACGAACAATCCAGAGATCTTGAGTACAATCCCAATTTGAAATTTAAGTTCAGATAATAATCTAGATTTTGTCTTGAGCGTTTGTTGGCTCTTGGACTGTATTCATTGGAGTATAGAAGAATGAGAGGGGACCTCATAGAAACATTTCGAATGTTGAAAGGACTGGACAGAGTAGATGTGGCTAAGTTGTTTCCCTTGGTGGGTGAGTCCAGGACAAGAGGGCACAGTCTTAGAATTAGAGGGTACCCGTTTAGAACAGAGATGAGGAGAAATTTCTTTAGCCAGAGGGTCGTGGATTTATGGAATTCGTTGCCACGTACAGCTGTGGAGGCCCGATCACTGGGGGTGTTTAAGGAGGAGATTGATAGGTATCTAATTAGTCAGGGTATCAAGGGATATGGGGAAAAGGCTGGGAATTGGGGCTAGATAGGAGAATAGTTTAGCTCATGGTGAAGTGGCGGAGCAAGACTCGATGGGCCGAATGGCCTACTTCTGCTCCTTTGTCTTATGATCTTGTGACCCCCATTGAATCTGTGCCAACACCCACCTACACTAATCCTACCTTTTAAGGTGAGAGGGGAGAGACTTAATAGGAACCTGAGGGGATCTTCTTCACCCAGAGGTGATGGAATGAGCTGCCAGAGGAAGTGGTTGAGGCAGGTACGTTAACATGTAAAAGACACTTGGACAGATACGCAGATAGGAAAGGTTCAGAGGGATATGGGTCAAATGCAGGCAAATGGGACTAGCTTAGATGGGTGTCTTGGTTAGCATGGAGCAGTCGGGCTGAAGGGCCTTTTCATTTCTCCACTCTCACCTTAAACCTATGCCCTCTAGTTCTTGATTTCCCTTCCCTGGGGAAAAGTCTGTGTGCATTCACCCTAGCTATGCCCCTCATGTAACGGAACATAGAACAGTCCAGCACAGGAACAGGCCCTACGGCCCACAATGATGTGCCAAACTACACGGCAGTGTAGAAGGCAGGCACGGTAGTGTAGCAGTTAGCGTAACGCTATTACAGCACCAGCGACCCAGGTTCGATTCCGGCCGCTGTCTGTAAGGAGGTTGTACGTTCTCCCCATGTCTGCGTGTGTTTCCTCCGGGTGCTCCGGTTTCCTCCCACATTCCAAAGACGTATGGGTTAGGAAGTTGTGGGCATGCTATGTTGGCGACACTTGTGGGCTGCCCCCAGAGCATTCTACACAAAGATGCATTTCACTGTGTGCTTCGACGTACATGTGACTCATAAAGAAATCTTATCTTGTTGAGTAATTAAATGCCAAAGTAAACTAATCCCTTCTGCCTACACAATGTCCACATCCCTCCATTCTCTGCACACCCATGTGCCTATAAGAGCCTCTTAAACCCCTCTATCGTATCTGCCTCCACCACCACCACCCCTGGCAGCACATTCCAGGCACCCACCTCTTCAGGTTAATGGTGACTCCTCTGTCTCTGGCCCAGGTTTTAAATGGTGATTCAGGCTCAACCTGAGCTCAAACTTTATAATATTTCCCTGCCCCGCAGCTGTGTAAAACTTTGGTGAGGCCACATTTGGAGTATTGCGCTCAGTTCTGGTCACCCCATTACAGGAAGGATGTGGAGGCTTTGGAGAGGGTGCGGAAGAGGTTCACCAGGATGCTGCCTGGATTAGAGAGTAGTAGCTATAAGGAGAGATGAGACAAACATGGATTGTTTTCTGTGGAACATCAGAGGCTGAGGGGAGACCTGATAGAAGTTTATAACTTTAGATAGGGTAGATAGATGGGGTAGGGTCGACCCATAGATATAGACCCATACCAAGCGGTACTATACCATAGACCCATAGCTATCTACCCATTGATAGGGTAAACAGTCAGAGCCTTTTTTTCCAGGGTTGAAATGTCTAATACAAGAGGACAAAGTTTAAGGTGAGAGGGGGAAAGTTTAAAGGAGATGTGTGGGGCAAGTTTTTACACAGAGTGGTGGGTGCCTGGACCAGGCTGCCAGGGGTGGTGATGGAAGCAGATACAGCAGTGGCGTTTAAGAGGCTGTTAGATAGACACACGAATCTGCAGGGAACGGAGGGATATGGCTCATGTGCAGGCAGAAGGGATTTGTTTAATTTGGCAACATCCTCAGCACAGACATGATGGGCCAAAGGTCCTGTCCTGTGCTGTACTGTTCTATGTTCTATGAAAATATCTCATGGGCGGTGAGGTGCTCTGAGACAGCACAATGGTATCTTGCCCTCTCAAACGTTATCAGGGAGTCAGGAAAGGCATGGGGAAATATAAGAAAACTGGGAACGTTAGCTTGTCTATTGCTCGAGCATTTACCTCATTGGGGCTTCTCACTTCATGACGGAGAGCAGTGACACAGATAAAGTAGCAATTAAGAGTGTGCCTGACCTCTAATTACAGCGACATCAAGCTCTACTCTGTCACCAGTGAAATGTCAGGGCAGGCAAAGCCAGTGGCTGATGCGGCTCAGAAAACATCGATCTGATGTGAACCTCACCCGTAATTTTATAAACACAGATTGTAGGAAATAGGCGCAGGAGCTGACCTTTCGACTCCTCGAGCCTGCTCCTAGTTCTTATGATTTTGTGTTCATCAAAAAGATAAAAGATGGAAGATCAGCCCTCAGGCTGATCATAGCGCCATTTTTCGATGCACCAACTTTTATCGATGCACCATAGAATGAGATATCTTTATTAGTCACATGTACATCGAAACACACAGTGAAATGCATCTTTTGCTTAGTGTTCTGGGGGCAGCCCGCAAGTGTCGCCACACTTCCGGCGCCAACATAGCATGCCCGCAACTTCCTAACCCGTACGTCTTTGGAATGTGGGAGGAAACCGGAGCACCCAGAGGAAACCCACGTAGACACGGGGAGAACAGCATCCTGTCCGGATGCATCTCTGCCTGTGACCGCAAGAAACTGCGGAGAGTTGTGGACACGGCTCGGCACATCACAGAAATCAGCCTCCCCTCCATGGACTCTGTCTACACTTCTCGCTGCCTCGCTAAGGCAGCCAACATAATCAAAGACCCCACCCACCCTGGTCATTCTCTCTTCTCAGTGCCCACCCAGCTAGTCCCAATTTCCTGCGTTCAACTCATATCCCTCTAAGTCCCACCCTCCATGTACCTATCCAAGTGTTTCTTAAATGATACTATATGTAGTACATGTCCTTGTGCATATTGTATTAAACTTGACTTGGCCATTCAGCATAGAGATGAGAAGAAATCCGCTTCTCACAACAGTTAAGAAATATTTAGACAAACACTTGACTCTCCAAGGTTACAGATCAAATGGGATCAGCATCCATGGTCAGCATGGACAATATGGGCCAAAGTGCCTGTTTGTGTGCTGTGTGACTCTATAACAATACGTTTTGAATGGCGAGAGATTGAAAGCTGTTGGTGATTGGAGGGATCTAGGTGTCCTTGCAGACATATCACTGAATATTAACGCAAGATATTGGAGCAGAATTAGGTCATCGAGTCTGCTCCACCATTCAATCATGGCTGATTGATTTTTAGTCATATTCTCCCTCCTTCTCCCTGAAACCTTTAACCCCCTCACCAATCAAGAACCTATCAATCTCTGCCTTAAATACACCCAATGACTTGGTCTCCACAGTCCTCTGTGGTAAAGAATTGCATAGATTCACCACCCTCTGGCTGAAGAAATTCCTCCTCACCTCAGTTTTAAAGGGAGGTCCCTTTATTCTGAGGCTGTGCCCTCTGGTCCCAGACTCTCCCCCTGATGGAAACATCCTTTCCACGTCCACTTTATCCAGGCCTTTCAACATTCAGTAGGTTTCAATGAGGTCCTCCTCTCATCCTTCTGAACTCCAGTGAGTACCGGCCCAGAACCGTCAAACACTCTTCATACATTAACCCTTTCATTCTTGGGATCATTCTTGTAAACCTCAATGCCAGCACATCCTTCCTTAGATATGGGCCCAAAACTGCTCACAATACTCCAGATGTGGTCTGAGCAATGCCTTATAAAGCCTCAGCATTACATCCTTGCTTTTATCTTCTAGTCCTCTTGAAATGAATGCTGACATTGCACAAGGTGTTGGCCACACAAGGTAAAGTTGAGAAGAAATGGATTATGAATCCTCTACTCATAAGTATCTAGGTGAGCACTGGAATCACCAAGGCTACAGACCAAATGGGATTAGTGTCGCTGGGTAATTGATGGTCAGCATAGACATGATGGGCTGAAGGGCCTGTTTCTGTGCTGTGTGACTCTCTGACTCTTGGACTCTGGGAATCAGCCTTGGGAGGTCTCCGTGTGAGATGGTGTTTTCTTATTTCCCAATCCAGTCATCCAGCAATATTTTCACTTTGGTTCCAAACTGGGATTGGCATTGGTTAATTATTGTCACTTGTACCAAGGTACAGTGAAAAACTTGTCTTGCATACCGATTGTACAGGTCAATTCATTACACAGCGCATTGAGGTAGTACAAGGAAAATTAATAACAGAATACAGAATAAAGTGTTACCGTTGCAGAGAAGTGCAGTGCAGGCAGACAATAAGGTGCAAGGTCATAACGAGGTAGATTGTGAGGTTAAGAGTCCATCTTATCGTACTAGGTAATTATTCAATAGTCTTATAACAGTGGGATAGAAGCTGTCCTTGAGCCTGGTGGTACGTGCTTTCAGGCTTTTGTATCTTCCACCCAATGGGAGGGGGGAGAAGAGAGAATGTCTGGGGTGGGTGGGGTCTTTCATTATGCTGGCTGTTTCACTGAGGCAGCGAGAGGTATAGACAGAGTCCATGGAGGGGAGGCTGGTTTCCGTGATGTGCAGGGGTGTGTCCACAACTCTCTGCAGTTTCTTGTGGTCACAGGCAGAGCAGTTGCCGTACCAAGCCGTGATGCATCATAGATTCATAGAATTATACAACACTGAAAAAGGTCCAACTCGTCCATGCTGACCAAGGTGCCTATGTATGCCAATCCAATTTACCTTCATTTTGCCCTTATCCCTCTTTCCTATCCATGTATCTGTCCAAATACCTTTTAAGGGTTGTTGTACCCACGTCTACCACTTCCCCTCTGGCAGCTCGTCCCATATACTGACCACCCTCTGGGTGAAAAACTTACCACAAAGATCACCTTTAAATCCTTCCCTTCTCACCTTAGACCTATGCCCCTAGTTTTAGATTCCCCTACCCTGGGGAAATGACTGTGACCATCCACCTTATCTACGCCCCTCATGATTTTATGAACCCCTATAAGGTCACCCCTCAGCCTCCTTTGCTCCAGAGGAAACAGTCCCAGCCTGTCCAATCTCTCCTTATAACTCAAGCCCTCCAGTCCTGGCAACGTCCTTGTGAATCTTTCTTGCACTGTCTCTGGTTTAATCACATCCTTCCTTTTGCTGGGTGACCAGAACCATGCACAATACTCCAGGTGTGGTCTCACCAATGACTTGCACAGCTGTAACATGATGTCCCAACTCCGGTACTCAATGACCTATCTGTATGCCTTCTTCACCAGCCTGTCTACCTGTATCCCCACTTTCAGGGAACTATGTACTTGATGCGACAATATGTTCAGTTGTGTTCAGTTCTGGTCACCTCATTATAGGAAGGATGTGGAAGCTTTGGAGAGGGTGCAGAGGAGATTTACCAGGATGCTGCCTGAATTGGAGAGCATGCCTTATGAGGATACGTTGAGCGAGCTAGGGCTTGTCTCTTTGGAGAGAAGCAGGGTGAGAGGTGACTTGATAGAGGTGTACAAGATGATAGGAAGCATAGATCGAGTGGACAATCCTAGGCTGAAAATGGCTAACACAAGGGGACATAATTTTAAGGTGATTGGAGGAAGGTATGAGGGGGATGTCAGGGGTAAGTTTTTTACAAAGAGAGTGGTGGGTGCGTGGAACGCACTGCCGGCAGAGGTGGTGGGGGCAGATACATTAGGGATATTTAAGAGACTCTTAGATAGGCACATGGATGATAGAGAAATGGAGGGCTATGTGGGAGGGAGGGGTTAGACAGATCTTAGAGCAGGATAAGATGTCGGCACAACATTGTGGGCTGAAGGGCCTGTACTGTGCTGTAGTGTTCTATGTTCTATATGTCAAAAGCCATATCACAGGATATGCATTGTCCATATACGTGCAACTACACTCAGGTACCCTGCAATGTCTCACTTAAGACACTCAGGTGGAAAAGCCTGGTCTGGTGGTACTGAGAGCGACTTGTACCATTGCGGGGGAGGCGGTGGGTTAGATCTCCCAGATGAGTCTTTAAATCGGAGACACAAGAGAGACTGCAGATAGAATCAGAGAGTCATAGAGCACTACAGCAGAGAAACAGGCCCATCTAGTCCATGCCAACCTGATCTTCTGCCTAGTCCCATCTACCTGCACCCGGGCCATATCCCTCCAAACCCCTCCCATCCACGTACCTATCCAAACCTCTCTTCAATGTTACAACTGAACCCGCATCCATCACTTCCGCTGGCAGCTCGTTCCACACTCGCACCTCTCTCTGAGTGAAGAAATTCCCCTGAGATTCCCCTTAAATATTTCACCTTTCACCCTAAACCTATGAGCTCTATTTCTAGTTTCACCCAACCTGAGGGGAAAAAGCCCGCATGCGTTCATCCTATCTATACCCCTCATAATTTTGTATTCTTGGTGGGCCAAAGGGCCTGTTTTGTGCTGTATGGTTCTATAAGATCTCTCCTCATTCTCCTGCGCTCCAGGGAATAAGATCCTAATCTATTCAACCTTTCCCCATAACTCAGGTCCTCAAGTCCCCGCAACATCCTTGTAAATTTTCTCTGTTCTCTTTCAAGCTTATTGATATCTTTCCTGTAGGTAGGTGACCAGAAATGCACACAATACTCCAAATTCGGCCTCACCAACATCTTGTACAACTTCAGCATAACATCCCAACTCTTGTACTCAGTGCCCTGATTTATGAAGGCCAATGTGCCAAACGCTCTCCTTACAACCCTATCTACCTGTGATGCCACTTTCAAGGAACTATGGATCAGTATTCCCAGGTCCCATTGTTCTACTGCATACTACTGGAAATCTGGTATGACTGGAAATCTGGAAAGAGGTATGACCTTTGGAAAGCTATCAGGAATGCCAAGAGGCAATACTGACTCAAAATAGAGTCCCCGACCAGCCGCCAGTTATGGCAGAGTTTACATGCCATAACAGGCTACAAGACGGAGTCGGGCTGCATAGCTAACAACAGCGCATCCCTTCTTGATGAACTTAATGCATTCTATGCGCGTTTTGAACAAAGGGGAAGTGGATTGTCACCATCCTCCCTGACAGCCACCAACGCAGCTGAACCTGTGATCACAGTGAAGGATGTAAGATCAGTCTTCCGGAGAGTGAACACTAGGAATTTTGTCACAAACCAGCAACAAAAGAAACACACTGAGCATGATTCAGTGTTAAAAACTATTTTATTAATCACTACTTATGGTAATACGTAAAATAAAAGTAAAAATGTTAGTATGTTAGAATTCAAAAATGTTAAACCTCGAACGTTAACCCCAAAACTAAACTCTTCGTGTGTGTGTGTGACAAAGTCCAAAACTCCCAGTTCCGGAATGGTTCTTAAAGTTCAGTTCCACAAGCCATAAGGTGAAACATGAGCAAGGGCTTCTTCAACAACCACCGTTGTCTGAAGATAAGATGTAGATGTAGAAAAACATAGAGAGAGTACATACGAAATCCAAATGTTCCACGATGGAACCCAAACGACACTTCAGTGTTTACTCGGTAGTGACTTCCTCACCCCGAAAAGCATCCGAACCGTGGTCGTCCACACACAAATACCCGTTTCCTTCTACAGGTCAGCAACAAAGTGAACTCCACCGGATTACTTCCAACTTCCATACATGGATTTCAGTGGCAGACACAGTTATTGTTTCTCATCCATCGATAGAGAAAACAAGCAGGCTGGTGTCTCTCTCCCTTCTCTCTCTCTCTCCTTCTTCTTCTTCTTCAACAATGTCATTACGTCCTTTATCTTCTATTGACACCAGATGGTGTCCCAGGCCGTGTGCTCAGATCTTGTGCTGATCAGCTGGCAGAAGTATTTGCGGACATATTCAACCTCTCCCTGCTTCAATCTCAGGTTCCCTCCTGTTTTAAGAAGACCACTATCAGTGTGGGAAGGGGAAGTGGAATTAAAATGGCTAGCCACTGGGAGGTCCTGGCCGTTGCGGCGGACGGAGCGAAGGTGCTCGGCGAAGCAGTCCCCAAATCTACGTTGAGTCTCACCGATGTAGAGGAGGCCACACCGGGAGCACCAGATGCAATAAATGACCCCGATAGATTCACAGGTGAAGCGCTGCCTCACCTGGAAGGACTGGGGAGTCCCTGTCTGCTCTCTCGGTGGATTTACAGGATCCCGTTTGTGGGATGCCATTTCTGAAGGAGGTGGGGTGTCTACGTTGTTCCAACCAATATTTACCCCTTAATCAATATCCCTCAAAATCAGGCTACCATCACTTTGTCACCTGGTGGGATCTTGCTTTGTCAAGTGGCAGAGTGTTGCAGCCGGCGGAGCCTCTGCCTCACAGCGAGCCAGGTTCAATCCTGACCTCCAGTGCTGTCTGCGTGGAGTTTCCCCTGGGTGCTCTGGTTTCCTCCCACATTCCAAGGATGTGTGGGTTGGTGGGTTTATTCACCACTACAAACTCATGGTATGGTGAGTGAGAGGAGGAGAAGCCGAGAGGTTTAGGGAGGGAATCCCCGAGCTCAGGGCCAAGGCAGCTGGGCTCCCAGTGTTGGGGGATTGGATACTGAGGAAGTGGTGGCAGGAGGAGGAGGGGCAGAGGTTGCCGGAACTGGGGCACTTTGACAAGATCGGAGCTGATGGTACTCAGTGCCAGTAGGATGCACTCACTAGGAAGGCGTGCCAGAGTCTTTGCTTTCTTGGAAGGTTAAGGAGGTTCGGCTTGTCACCGAACACTCTAACAAACTTCGACAGATGTACTGTTGAAAGTGTCCTGACTGGTTGCATCATGGTCTGGGACAGCAATTCAAATGCACAGGAACATAAGAAGCTGCAAAGAGTAGTGGACTCAGCCCAATACATCACGGGCACATCCCTCCTGTATCTACAGGAGGTGCTGCTTCGAGAAGGCAACGTCCGTCATCAAAGACCCCCACCATCTGGGCCGTGCCATCTTCTCGCAGCTACCATCGGGCAGGAGGTACAGAAGCCTGAAGTCCCACACCACCAGGTTCAGGAACAGCTACTTCCCTTCAACCATTCGGTTCTTGAACCAACCTGCACAACCCTAATCACTACCTCAGTATAGCAACACTGTGACCACCTTGATCACTTTGCACTGCAATGTCGGCTTTTTTTTGTTCTAAATGTGTTCTTTCTAATATAATTTATATTTTTCTTGTGAATGTTATGTATTTCATGCTCTGTGCCTGTGATGCTGCTGCAGGTAAGTTTTTCATTGCACCTGTGCACACATGGACTTAAGCAGATGACAATAAACTCGACTTTGACCTTGAGAGGTGACCTTGGGCTCCTGGATTTCCTTGAACCCAGGGCTGTCCATCCCAGAGGCAAGAGACCATAGAATGTAGAACTGTGCAGCACAGGAACAGGCCCTTCGGCCCACAATGTCTGTGCTGATGGTACTGAGCCAAGACCAATGGCAGTGCTGAGGTTCCTAGCAGCCTCCACTCTCTGGTTCAGTCTGGCCTGCCACTTCTCCCATGCCTACCCTCCCTCCCCCTCCTTCTCCTGTCCACCAGTCAGATAACCTTCCCAGCTAGGTTGCTATGGCTACAACTTCCATTGCCTGAGCTGGAAGCCTCAGAGGAACCCCTTGCAAACCATGACTCCAAAAGCAAACGGTTTCAACTGAAGCTTGGAGCCAGCTAGAGGGAGTGAACTGAGGGTGTCGAGGTACTTGAAGGCAGTCATATGAGGAGAATTCAGCAGTGCCTCGAGACAAGAGGGGTGGAGTGGGCCTTTTGTGTGGATATCAGGAGTGAATTAATGCAATAACGACAAATATACACCACAAAAATTAGTCCATTCACTCCGCTGTATCAATGCTGGTCAAAAAAAGTGTCCCTCTCTTAGAGTCATAGCGTCACACAGCATAGAAACAGGCCCTTCGGCCCAACTGGTCCATGCTGACCAGGAGTCCCATCTAAGCCAGTCTCTCTTCCCAGCTCTCGATCTGTTTCCTTGTAGGTCCACTCAGCAAGAACTCATTCAAGCATCTTTTTCAACCTGATAAGGCTCTTTCCCTCCGCTATCCACTCGAGGAGGGAGTTGTAGATCCCCGCTACCCTGGGGTGAAATAAATTTTCTCATCCATCACCCAGCTAATGTAAATCTCACACTTCTGAATTATGGTCCTTTCTGCTAGGGAAATTGAACTTTTCTGTCATTTTATACACCTCAATTAAATCTCCCCTTAGTGTTCCAAGAAAATCATCCCTCTCTCGGCTACCTCCCCTCATAATTATAACCCTACAACTCAAGCAACCATTCTCACTAAGCCTATCACATCCTTCCTCGGTGCACAGTGTTGCAGTAGGTAAAAACTCTGCTTCACAGCTCCAGTGACCCCAGCTCAATCCTGACCGCCGGTGCTGCCATAGAACCACAGAACCATAGAAAACTACAGCACAGAAAACAGGCCATTCGGCCCTTCTAGTCTGTGCCGAAACATTATTCTGCTAGTCCCATTTACCTGCCCCCAGCCCATACCCCTCCAGACCTCTCTTGTCTGGTGTGGAGTTTGCATGTTCTCCCTGTGACCACGTGGGGCTTACCCTGGGTGCTCCGGTTTCCTCCCACATCCCAAAGACGTGCGGGTTGGTAGGTTAATTGGCCGCTGTAAATTGCCCCCTAGTGCGTGGGTGTGGGGTAGAAACTGGGGGGGAGGTTGACGGGAATGTTGGGGGAATAAAATGGGATCAGTGTAGGATAAGTGTAAATGGGAGTTTTAATGGTAGGATGGTGTCAATGGGCCGAAGGGCCTATTTCCGTGCTGCAGGACTCTATAGCTTTTGGCATTGTGATGTCCAGAATTGTACACAGTACTCTGTTAGGGTTCTGCTTTCTATATCTAGGCTAACCTCTGAAGAAAAGTGAAAGGTGATCATCCACTTCCCCCGTCCTTTATTCCATGGTCCACTGCCCTCTCCTACCAGACTCCTCCTTCTTCAGCTCTTTGCCTCTTCTATTTATCGCCTCTCAGCTTCTTACATCTCCCCCCTTCCCCGCCCACCTACCTTTCCCCTCTCACCTGGACTCACCCATCAGCTGCCAGCCCTCTTCCCCTACCTTCTTATTCTGGATGACGCTGGAGGAACTCAACAGGCCAGGCAGCATACGTGGAGAAAAGCAGGCGGCCAACGATTCGGGTCAGGACCCGTCTTCAGGACTGAAGATGGGAAAAGGGGAAGCCCGATATATGGGGGGGAAAACAGAACAGTGATAGGTGGACAGAAGAGGAGAGGCAGGGTGGGCATAAAGTGGTGATGGGTAGATGCAGGTAAGAGACAGTGATAGGTAGGCGGGGGGAGGAGGGGAGAGCAGACCCACTGGGGGATGGGTCAAAGGTCAGGAGAGAAAAAAAAACGAATCCGAGACGCTGACCGCAGGCTTTCCTTTTTTCTATCTTCAGTCCTGAAGAAGGGTCCCGACCCAAAATGTTGACACCCTCCCACACCATCACTGATATGTCAGTCCTCGGCCTCCTCCACTGCCAGGAGAATTCCAAGCGCAAACTGGAGGAACAGCACCTCAATTTCCGTCTTGGAACCTTGCAGCCCGACGGCATGAATATTGAATTCTCCCACCTAAAGTAATCCCCATCCCCCTTCCCCACACACCCCCCCCCACCACCTTTCTTCTCTTCTTCCCTTTCCTAGCCTCTTTTTTTTATAGAAGTTTATAAAATTATGAGGGTCATAGATAGGGTAGACAATCCATCTTTTTCCCAGGGTGGACATGTCAAATACTAGAGGGCACAGCTTTAAGGTGAGGGGGGAAAGCTTAAAGGAGATGTGTGGGGCAAGTTTTTATTTTACACGGAGAGTCGTGGGTGCCTGGAACACATTACCAGGGGAGGTTGTGGAGGCAGGTACGATCGGAACATGTAAGGGGCATTTAGACAGACACATGAACAGGCAGGGGATGAAGGGAGATGGATCATGTGCAGGCAGATGGGGTTAGTTAGACTGTCATTATAGATGGCACAGACATTGTGGACCAAAAGGCCTGTTCCCATGCTGTGCTGTTCTGTGATGTGACTGGTAGAAGAAGTACCACCCATCAACCTCCCCAGTAACGTTTTGGCTCCAAGAATAAATAATTCTGTCAGTAATTAATCCCAGAACAATCCTCTTTGGCACTGTGCATCATTCCCGCCAACAACTTCACCCAATGAATCATCGCTTGGTGAGTTAGGGCTGTGTTGCTTGTAATAAGCTTCACTACGTTCGAAATATTCTTTCAATAAATAACCTCTTCCATAAGTAGTCCACTCAATGAATTATTCTCTCTGAAAAATATTCTGAATAGTTTACCCGCTAGGAAAACGGTCCCCCTGATGTATCTGCTCAGACAATGAAGCAGTCCGTGCTCACAGGAGCAAGATCTGGTTAACATCCAAGACCGGGATGGTAAATGTTGAGCATTGCCCACACCTCACCAATGCCAGACAATGACTTCCTCCAGCGAATGATTGCCTCCTCATGGCCATCAGTGACATTACCAGCCTCCCCTCCATGGACTCCCATCTATACTTCTCGCTGCCTCGGTAAAGCAGCCAGCATAATCAAAAACCCCACCCACCCCGGACATTCTCTCTTCTCCCCCCTCCCATCGGGCAGAAGATACAGAAGCCTGAAAGCATGTACCACCAGGCTCAAGGACAGCTCCTATCCCGCTGTTATAAGATTATTGAATAGTCCCCTAGTACAATAAAGATGGACTCTTGCCCTCACAATCTACTTCATTCTGACTTTGCACCTTATTGTCTGCCTGCACTGCACTTTCTCTGTAACTGTAACACTTTATTCTGCATTCTGTTATTGTTTTCCCTTGTACTACCTTGATGCACTGATGTGATGAAGTGATCTGTATGGATGGCATGCAAAGCAATGTTTTTCACTGCACCTCGGTACATGTGACAATAATAAACCAATTTACCAATTTACCATTGCTACATCTATAACTCCATGACCATGACTAGAAAGTTAACTGGACCAGCTACACAAACCCAAGAGGCTAGGGATCCTCCAGCAAGTGGCTCACCTCCTGTCTGCCCAAAGCCTTTCTAACACCCACAGTCGGGGATACCGTGGGATGTTTTACTGGATAAATGCAGCTCTGGTAACACTCAATACCACCCAGGACTAAACAGCGCACTTGATCAATAGCCTATTTATCACTGTAAACACCCACAGCATCCACCACACAGTCGCTGCAGTCTGTGCTTGCTAACGCTCCTTCGACAGTACTTCCAAACCCGTGAGCTCCACCAGTCGGCAGGAACACCACCCCCTCTGACCCCTGTGCTGATGCCCACACCGACCCAGATATCGCCCACCGTCCCTTGTCACTGGGTCCGCCTCCCAGTGACACCGAGGGGAGCCTTCACTGTTACAGAAAGGTCGAGTACTTTTAAAAGGTTAGGGATTGAGTAAAGTTGATGTTCAAAGGGATTTTAGACTCCCAGTATAAATGTCACTGTAAGCCAACATAGAATCAGAGAGCAGTACAGCTCAGAAGCAGGCCCATCAGCCCAACTCGTCCAGGCCGACCAAGATGCGCACCTCAGCCAGTCCCATTTGCCCCCGTTTGGCCCATATCCCTCTATCCTGAGGAAAGCATCTGGCCCGGATGGTGTCCCTGGCCGTGTCCTCAGATATTGTGCTGATCACCTGGGGGGGGTATTTGCAGACATATTTAACCTCTCCCTGCTTCAATCTCAGGTTCCCACCTGCTTTAAGAAGACCACTATCATCCGGGTACCTAAGAAAAACAAGGTAACATGCCTTAATGACTACCGACCAGTGGCTCTGACATCCACCATCATGAAGTGCTTCAAGAGGTTGGTCGTGGCATGCATTAACTCCATCCTCCCAGA
Source organism: Pristis pectinata (assembly GCF_009764475.1). Lineage (NCBI taxonomy): Eukaryota > Metazoa > Chordata > Chondrichthyes > Rhinopristiformes > Pristidae > Pristis > Pristis pectinata. The sequence goes on from NC_067409.1 coordinate 7,419,326, forward strand.
CAACCTCGACCCACTGCAATTCGCCTACTGCTAAAATAAGGACTCAACAACTGAATCTTTGACTTTCTGACCAACAAACCTCAATTAGTGGTTAACCTCCAGCACAGTTATTCTCAACACTGGTGCCCCACAAGGCTGCCTCCTCAGCCCCTACTCTACTCCCTATATACACACGACTGGGTGACCAGATTCTGCTCTAACACCATCTACAAGTTTGCAGATGATATCACTGAAGTAGGCCGTATCTCAAATAATGATGAGTCGGAGTACAGGAAGGAGATAGAGAGCTTAGTGACATGGTGTCATGACAACAACCTTTCCCTCAGTGTCAGCAAAACAAAAGAGTTGGTCATTGACTTCAGAAAAAGGAGTGGTGTACATGCACCTGTCTACATCAACGGTGCTGAGGTCAAGAAGGTTGAGAGCTTCAAGTTCCTAGGAGTGAACATCACCAATAGCCTGTCCTGGTCCAACCACGTAGACGCCACGGCCAAGAAAGTTCACCAGTGCCTCTACTTCCTCAGGAGGCTAAAGAAATTTGGCATGTCCCTTTGAGACTCACCAACTTTTATTGATGCACCATAGAAAGCATCCGATCTGGATGCATCACAGCTTGGTATGGCAACTGTTCTGCCTCAGACAGCAATAAAGTGCAGAGAGTTGTGGACACAGCCCAGTCCATCACGGAAACCAGCCTCCCCTGCTTGGACTCTTGTCTATACCTCATGCTGCCTTGGTGAAGCAGCCAGCATAATCATAGACCCCTCCCACCCCGGACATTCTCTCTCCTCCCCTCTCCCATCAGGCAGAAGATTTAGAAGCCTGAAAGCACGTACCACAGGGCTCAAGGGCAGCTTCTATCCCACTGTTATAAGTCTATTGAATGGACCTAGATAAATGAAGGATACCCACAGGTCACAGTAAGGATTGAACACAGGCCTCTGGAGCATAACCAAAGACCCCACCCACCTGGGTCATTCTCCCTTCTCTCCTCTCCCATCAGGCAGAAGATACAGGAGCCTGAGGGCACGTTCCACCAGGCTCAAGGACAGCTTCTATCCCACAGTGATAAGACTATTGAATGGTTCCCTTATAGTATGAGATGGACTCTTGACCTCAAAATCTACCTTGTTATGACCTTGCACCTTATTGTCTACTTGCAATGCACTTCCCTGTAGCTGTGACACTTTACTCTGTATTCTGTTATTGTTTTTACCCTCTACTAAATGCACTGTGTAATGAATTGACCTGTACAATCAGTATGCAAGACAAGTTTTTCACTGTACCTTGGTACAAGTGACAATAATAAACAAATACCAATACCAATACCAATAAACAGTAGCGTAGCAGTTAGCGTAACGCTATTACAGCGCCAGTGACCCGGGTTCAATTCCCGCCACTGTCTGTAAGGAGTTTGTACGTTCTCCCCGTGTCTGTGTGGGTTTCCTCTGGGTGCTCTGGTTTCCTTCCACAGTCCAAAGATGTACGGGTTAGGAAATTGTGGGCATGCTATGTTGGCGCTGGAAGCGTGGCGACACTTGTGGGCTGCCCCCAGAACACTCTACACAAAAGATGCATTTCACTGTGTGTTTCAATGTACACGTGACTAATAAAGAAATCTTATCTTATGACTTGTATACAACAGAAAAACTGACTTGCAGCAGCATCGCAGGCACATAGCATTAGACACACAACATTTGAAAGACAAACATAAATTAAACACAAATTATTTAAGAAAGGACACAATTAGATCAAAAATAAACAAAGCCCATTGTAGTGCAAAGTGGTCATCGTGCTGCTATACTGAGGGAGTGATTAGAGTTGTGCAGGTTGGTTCAAGAACCGAATGGTTGAAGGGAAGTAGCTGTTCTTGAACCAGGTGGCGTGGGACTTTCTTTTGAGATTGTGACCACCTTGCTATGATTTCCACTAACGCGGTTGAGTGAGAGAGACTTGAACTCGAAAGCTTCTGACTCAGAAGGGAGTGTGTGGCACCCAGTGAGTCAACCACTGCTCCAGCTAATGCTTTATTCTACTGCTCCCTTCTGCACAAGCAATGCAGGGAACAACACGGAGGCTCCCTTTCCCATAACAATCTGTGTATCTGTCAAGGCAATGAAATAGATATGAATGTTAGAGTCATAGAAAGATTCAGGACAGAAATAGAGCATTCAGCCCACAGAGTGTGCACTGACCATGTACCCCCATATTTACGGTAAATCTACATTAATCCCATTTTATTCTCCCCACATTCTCATCAGCGCCTCCCCCCAGATTCTACCTGTCACCTACACACCAGGGGCAATCTACAGTGGCCAATTAACCTACCAACCCGTGCGTCTTTGGGATGTGGCAGGGATTGTCCTCAGGTTAGCTTCAGGGAACTCACTGAGGAAGCCAACGTGAACACTTATGACATTGAGTCATAAAGTCACAGAGACGCAAGAGACTGTAGATTCTGGAACCTGGAGCAACAAACAATCTGCAGGAGGAACTCATCGGGTCGAGCAGCATCTGTGTGGGGGGGACAGGAATTGTTGATGTTTCGGGTTGAAACCCTGCCTTAGGACTCTGTGACGATATACTTTGAATGGTGAGGGATTGAAAGCTGTTGGTGTTTGGAGGGATCTAGGTATTCTTGCAGACATATCACTGAAAATTAATATAAGACCAGAAGACCATGAGATATAGGAGCAGAATCAGGCCATTCAGCCCATTGAGTCTGCTCTGTCATTCAATCGGGACGGATCTTTCTTTCAACCCTATTCTCCCAAACCTGAGGCAGGGTCTCAACCTGAAACGTTGACAATTCCTTCTCCCTCCCACAGATGCTGCTCGACCCACTGAGTTCCTCCAGCGGATTGTTTGTTGGTCCATAAAATCATAGAGCTGTACAGCACAGAAACAGGCCATTCGGCCCATCATGTCTATACCGACCATTTTGCCTATCTGCACGGATCCATTTGCCAGCATTGGGACTGTATCCTTGTGTGCCTTGCCTATTTAAGTGTCTGTCCAAATGCCTACTAAATGTAGTGTTGTATCTAATTTCGCCACCTTCGCTAGCAAATATTCGCAACCTTTGTGTGAAAAACTTCTCTCAAATCTCCTTTAAACTCCTTCCTGTCACCTTAAACTTGTGCCCTCTTGTTTCTGATACCTCTACCAAGGGGAAAAGGAGTTTGATTATCTGGGCTGTTGCTGGCTGGAAAGTATGAGACACCTTGCACGCTACAGCGAAAACAAACTTTCTATGGTGTGCAAGGGTTGCC